>NC_140023.1:24968252-25288144 GCF_964263955.1 Coregonus lavaretus
CCCAGCTTTTCTCTTATTGAATTAAACTCAGATGATGTCAAGCAAAGAGGCACTGAGTTTGAAGGTAGGCATTGATATACATCCACAGGTACACATCCAATTGACTCAAATAATGTCAATTAGCCTATCAGAAGCTGCTAAAGCCATGACATCATTTTCTGGAATTTTCCAAGTTGTTTAAAGGCACAGTCAACTTAGTGTATGTAAACTTTTGACCCACTGGAATTGTGATACAGTGAATTATAAGTGAAATAATCTGTCTGTAAACATTTGTTGGAAAATTACTTGCACAAAGTAAATGTCCTAACCGACTTGCCAAAACTATAGTTTGTTAACAAGAAATGTGTGGAGTGGTTGAAAAACAAGGTTTAATGACGCCAACCTAAGTGTATGTAAACTTCCGACTTCAACTGTATGTTCCAACCCAACAGAACCCACACAGTGAGTCAAGGACACCATACATAAATACCTAATGAACTCTAAAGCTTATGGAATCATCTATGTGTAGGAGTGAACATGTTCTGTATATGTTATCCTGATGTGCACTTTAAATATGTATCGTACAAATATGCTTTAAACTGTACTTTTAAATATGTATAAGCATGTGGCTTCATAAAGTAGGACAGAAAATGGCATAACATTGTTGTAGATTTAGAATCTAAACATTTTAACCTCTGTCATTTTCCTCTTGTGAGTGTCATTGTTTTATCTGTATTGTTCTTATGTCTTGTGTTTAACACAAATAAAAACGATGTATTGCATGTCAATACAGATGGTCAGGCAACTTGTCCACATACAGTAGAATGTCCTTGGTCTTTTTAGTATTTTGACTCTCCTACACACCTACCCAACAGCAAAACATTGGCAGTCTACTTTCTGACACGTCTGTGTTTCACCTTGACATAGAGAGAGAGAGAGAGAGAGAGAGAGAGAGAGAGAGAGAGAGAGAGAGAGAGAGAGAGAGAGAGAGAGAGAGAGAGAGAGAGAGAGAGAGAGAGAGAGAGAGAGAGAGAGAGAGAGAGAGAGAGAGAGAGAGAGAAGAGAGACAGAGAGAGAGAGAGAGAGAGAGCTGGGTCGGGAGGTAGGCCTACTGTAGATTCATGGTGCCATAAAGCTGCCTAAACAGAGAGCTCTGTACATATTTTAGTGTTTTTTGATAGGCATCACCCAAGTGAGCGCTACATGTTACTTGTGGAGGAGTACGAAGTCCAGGCTACAGAGAGGCTCATCTGGCATCAACTGCCTCATCATCTGGCAAAACCTGGCATCACCATCATCAACCATCAACTAACTCAGTTTAGGAGCCTGAGATTGCTGATCTACTGAGGGAGTCCTGCACTAGCCTATGACAATGTCATCCTATCCTTTGTTTTGTTCTGTGTTATATGTGTAGGCCAGCTATGCATAGTAGGCTAGGTCTACTGTGTAGGCTAGGCCTGCTATGTTTATGTTTGTACTTGTTCTACCATTTATTTAAGAGGACAGAATGGAAATACTTTTTCAAACTTTTTTGTGTCTCCCTCTATGATTTTAAATGCATTATCCTCGTGTGTGGTTGTATTGTGTTTGAAATGGTCAAATACATCTATCTACCGTGGCGTGGGTACAAATACAGTACCTTAGATCAATGGAGTTTTAACACACTGTCATCCGTCCCTAGAGAGAGCGAGAGAGACTAGACAACAGGAGACATAACTCTCACGCTCCATATCTGATAATAATACTGTCTTTGAAAGACACGTCATCTTGAGAGCAACACAGTGTTTACATGAACCCAGACAAATGGACAGGAAGACTGATGGACGAACAGACAGCACTCCAAAGCACTTCTTCATGAGCATACCACTCTGAGAGAGAGAGCGAGAGAAAGAGGGGGGAGAGAGAGAAAGAGAGGGATGTGCTGCCTGTGAGAGAGACATGACTCCTGAGAAACAAGTGATAGAACCAGAGTCTGAAGAGAGGGGCAGAACTCATCATGTTCATTAGTACATGCAACAGAACTTTTAACCAATATTAGGATTTCTAATTGGACAAGGTCAGGTTGTCCTTCCCGGTTTCAGTATTTTTTCAACGGTTTGGTGCCTAATGAACACAGCCCTGTTCATTTTAAAGCCAATCAGTGTCATATGAGCTTTGAGACTAAGTGAAAACCTCTTTACAAACAATAAGTCAAGTTGAGCTGTGTTAGTATGCCACTGACAACCCAACCTCTGAATGCAACCCTGCTCTCAGTGCTAACTGGCATTCAAACAAGGTGAACGTGTTCAGAGAGATTACAAATCTATTGAGTATTCCGATGGATGGATGAGAGTGAAATGAACAAGGTTTGACTTGATGTAGAAGGAGAGAAACGATAAGGAGCTCTCTCTCTCTCTCTCTCTCTCTCTCTCTCTCTCTCTCTCTCTCTCTCTCTCTCTCTCTCTCTCTCTCTCTCTCTCTCTCTCTCTCTCTCTCTCTCTCTCTCTCTCTCTCTCCAGCTCCCTGTCTCACCTCACTTTGTTTGCATCTATCTTTTTCCATTTCTCTATTCCCATCTTTTACATTGTCTTCTCTTCCCTTGTCTCTTGCCCTCTCCAATACCTGTCTCCCTAATATAACTTCAACTCCTCCTCCCGCTTTCTCTCTGCAGTACTCAGTAGGGGTCATAGTGAGAGTGTTTCAAGGTCATCTCTCTGCAAGGTCTCGTCTCGCTAGCTGACTGGAGTAGACAAGCAATTCCCACAAGCTAGTCACACACACTTTTAGTGGTCTACACACAAGTGCATACACACAGGCGCACACATGCACACACACACACAAAAAAGGGATGCAGGCAGGCACACACACAAAGACTGTGTGTGTGTTTGAGTATGTCTGTGTGTCTGTGTGTTTGTGTGTGTTCATGTGTCTGTGTTCTGAAGCTTCTGCTTCTAGAGGTCAAATTTGGGCCACACACACGCATGGACACACACACACACACACACACACACACACACACACAGGTTAATCTTGGCTACGAACCCAAAGTGAATCCAAATTTATTGGAAGAGAGAGACAGGGAACAAGGTGAGTCTGTGTGTGTGTGTGTGTGTGTGTGTGTGTGTGTGTGTGTGTGTGTGTGTGTGTGTGTGTGTGTGTGTGTGAATAGAGAGATCCCTCAGGCATTTAATAGCTATAGTTAGACTAGATTTATTCACCGCTGTGATAGCTATAGTTAGATTACATTTATCCACCTGCCATAGTAGGACGTCACACACACACACACACACACACACACACACACACACACACACACACACACACACACACACACACACACACACACACACACACACACACACACACACACACACACACACACACACACACACACACACACACACACACACACACACACACACACACACACACACACACACACCCACCCACCCACCCACCCACCCACACACACACACACACACACACACACACACACACACACACACACACACACACACACACACACACACACACACACACACACACACACACACACACACACACACACACACACACACACACACACACACACACAGTGGTGGAAAAAGTACTCAATTGTCATACTTGAGTAAAAGTAAAGATACCTTAATAGAAAATGACTCAAGTAAAAGTGAAACTCACGCAGTAAAATACTACTTGAGTAAAAGTATAAAAGTATTTGGTTTTAAATACACTTAAGTATCAAAAGTAAATGGAATTGCTCAAATGTACTTAAGTATCAAAAGTAAAAGTAAAAGTATAAATCATTTCAAATTCCTTATATTAAGCAAACCAGACGGCACAATTTTATTTTTTATTTTTATTGACTGATAGACAGGGACACACTCCAACACTCAGACATAATGTCCAAACTAAGCATTTGTGTTTAGTGAGTCCGCCAGATCAGAGGCAGTAGGGATGACCAGGGATGTTCTCTTGATAAGTGTGTGAATTGGACCATTTTCCTGTCAAAATGTAACGAGTCCTTTTTGGTGTCAGGGAAAATGTATGGAGTAAAACGTACATCATTTTCTTTAGGAATGTAGTGAAGTAAAAGTAAAAGTTCCAAAACTATAAATAGTAAAGTCAAGTACAGATACTAGTAAAGTCAAGTACAAAACTACTTAAGTAGTACTTTAAAGTATTTTTACTTAAGTACTTTACACCACTGCACACACACACACACATACACACACTGAAGAACATGTCAAAGGTTTAGCTGTTACTTTAAGCTTTCTAAGCTTCTAATGACTAAAGATCTGTGTGAAAAGACGCTGATTAGAAAATTAATTATTTATCAAAATTCTACCATGACATCATGAGCTAGTCATTATGTTGAAAAGTGAATTTTCTGACTGTGGATTACAGATGATGTGCAGGTGTGTGTGTTTGCTTTCGCATTGGTGTGTGTGCGTACATGTGTACTTGTGTGTTTGCATAAGTTGGACAGAAGGAAAAGAGGAGAGAATGTAGAAGTGAGAGGCGTTTCATAGAATGAGAAAGAGATTGAAGATCGAGAGGAGGGGAAGAGGACATGATAAGGAGGAGAGGAAGAGAAGAAGAGGAGGATCTTGGCGAAGCAGAATACAGAGGTGAAGGGCAATGAACAGAATGAGAGAGTGAATGTTACGTACAGCCTCTGTCAGTCTCTAGGTGTAGTACACTGTATATACAGTAGAGACACAGTCTAATAGGGGCGGCAGGTAGCTTAGTGGTTAAGAGCGTTGTGCCAGTAACCGAAAGGTTGCTGGTTCTAATCCCCGAGCCGACTAGGTGAAAAATATGTCGATGTGCCCTTGAGCAAGGCACTTAACCCTAATTGCTCCTGTAAGTCGCTCTGGATAAGAGCGTCTGCTAAATAAAAAATACAATATTAATAATAGCTCCCAGAAAAGCTTGGTGATATATGCCTGTAATGATATAGCGGTAATCGGTCTCAGTAAGAGATATAGGGTTGTGTTTCAACACCCAGAACAAGACTGGGGACAGAGAGGGAAAGAGGTGAGAGCGAGATATATATTTTTATACACACGACCAATGTGAGGTTGAGCAGAAAGGTCAGGAGAGAGGACAGCTACTTCACACATACTGATTGATGCCAGGACAAATGTGTGAAAGAGAGATAGAAATGGAGAGCTCTGCATATTTTAGCACCACAGACCTGGATAGAGATCTTTAGGGATAGAGCTCTCCTTGTTTCAGCACCAGGGACAGGGATAGCACTGTTTAGGAGTAAAGCCTCTTATTTCAGCACCACAGACAGGGCTAAAGCTGTTTATGGATAGAGCTCTCCTTGTTTCAGCACCACAGACAGGGCTAGGACTGTTTAAGGATAGAGCTCTCCTTGTTTCAGCACCACAGACAGGGATAGAGAGAGGGACAGAACCTTTGTGTAATTGAAACATACAAACTAAAAGCACACACACACACACACACACACAGACACACACTGTGAAGCACATCCCAGTCACAGAGGGCCAACAGCTGGTGGTACTTGAGGAGGCTTGCGTCAACTCTCTCTCCTAAATGCCTCTAGAGTGCAGTCACACAACCACACGTGTGTGTGTGTGTGTTTCCAAGCTCATACATTCTCAAGGGGGAAGTGTGGGGGGGAAGGAGGGAGAAGGAAAGAGATGTCTATGACAGATCTAAGGCTGCGTAGGCCATGGGAGACAGAAAAAGGCAGGGACAGATCATTAAGCATCTTGAAATTATCACTCTCTCTCTTTCTATTTCTTTCTCTCATGCACGCATGCATGCACACACACACACACACACACACACACACAAACAATGATCAATGAGGTAAGGGTTCTCTCACTCAAAAAACAGACCATTTACACTCAATTTGAGAGTTGTAATCCCCGTATTCCCCCTGGAAACCATTAGTATATCAACATCTGAATTTTGGAAACTTGTCATTTAGAGAGAGGGAGGGATAGAGATAGATCTACAGTGTGTGCAGACTTTAGGTACAGCCTTGGTTCTACAACAACACCTTATTCACCACTATAATCATAAAGACCATGATTAGTATAATATGGTAGTTAGTGAAGGGCTGGCACTAAAGCCTGAACTCCGTATAGCTCACCAGTACCAGGAATGAAATAATACACTCTTCCATTCCCTTCTCTCCTCATCTTTCTCTTTTGTCCTTTCCTCTCCTCCTCACCCTGTCCTCCCTTATCCACTCATCTCCTTCTGTGCCAGAGAGATTACTTCATATTCAAGATGGAATGTGACGTTTTGCAGGTCCACAGGACATTGGGAGACGCAGTCAAACCATCCCAAAGAATACAATAAAAAACTCCAAACAAATGCCTAGAGCTGGGATTGAACTCACCGTCTATGGAGCAGGAGCTCACTGCTTAGACCACTGCGCCATCCATCCAAAATGTGTTAGCATGGCCAGTCTTAATTCATGGCTAAACTTAACCGTGGAGTTGTTTTTCTGTTTTATCCTATCCCAAACCTTACTCCTTAACTTAACCAATCGGAATTAATGCCTGAACTTAATTAACCATATCCCAAACCTTAATCCTTAACTTAACCAATCAAAATTAAACCCTGAACTGTTAACCAATTAATGTTTGAACTTAACTCTAGAGTTGTTTCTGTTTGAACCCTATTCCAAACTTTAACCCTTAATCCAGTCAGAATGAATCCATTAACTTAACTGTAGAGTTGTTTCTATGAGCCTAAATCGTCTAGAGCTCATGTGGGATCTGTGTGCCTTAATGGGTCTTTCTATAAATAATGCGGCCAATGTGTGACATTGGGATAAACATTTCTAAATGGTTTGAAACTAAAATAAAAAGGATGTTTATGCATTTCCACATGTGTACTCAGAGGAATACAACTGAATATATGCAAATTGGCCCATAACTCCACCTATACAACAACATAGGCCTAGGACTATACATCCTTTAAGCAGGGTTCATACAGATATTGGCAAGTCAAATTCAAGGACTTTCAGGGACTTTTTCAAGCACTTCATTGTAATTTTCAAGGACATCAATGTTATACAACTGTATAATTTATATAATTGTACATAAAATGGCAAATATAGAACCACCCCTCCCCCCAGAAACCATGAAAAATGTATTTTTTTTAAAAAAAGTAGGCCATTACCACTTTAAAAATAATCATTTTTTTAGGCCTTGTCAATGCATTGATATTCAAATTATTATTACATTCTAAAATATGTGAGAATAGTGTGGACATTGCCTGACTAAATAGATTGGATGCATGCATATGCAGGCACACATAATAAAGCCATGGATAGCATTAATCTCAGAATTTGAATCTCACCATCGCTGTTCTTATTATGAGAAAGTGACCAAAAACCAGGTTCCTTTTTTAATGGAAGGATTTGTATGGAAAGCCAAGTTGAAGCCAACATTAGATGTTTGTCATCCTCAAATAACCGCATGTGGTTTTACCGCAACAGAGTAGCACAACACCCTTCAATTGAAGTGGCGGGAAACAAACTGAAGTGGCCACATCTCTCACAGAAAATGAGAAAAAAATGAAATCATAGATAATTGTAAGGGAGCAGGATAACTTTTCAAGCACCAAATTGAGGAAATGTCAGATTTTCCAGTACTTGAATTTTTGTGCTCCAAATTCATGTTCAAGTAGGCTACTTCAAGCCTAATAATAAAAAAATCCTAATCCAAATCTGTTTCTTTAACTACAGATATCAGTTGGCGGCCTACCGCATTTGCGGTGGAAGGTGGCCGAGCTACAGCTGTTTGTCAGACCATGAGACATGAGGTCTTGTCACAAAAACATCTGTAGCGGCCTACAAACTAATATGACAACTCAATGGAAATATGAGACTCTCGCGAACATGATGGTGTTCTCAGTTTTGCTCTGTGACCCCCAAAAGGGGTGCTAGACCGTCTGAAGTCGGTAGCGCTGATCTGCCAACTTCTGTCTGTAGTGTCAGTTTGGGCTACACACTAATATAATTTGCTCTAGGACGCCCACAAGCCTCACAAGACTCGCCTGAAGGTAGCCGGTACCAGTTTAAAAAATGAATGGAAGTAGTTTAGTGCCTAAAAAAAGGGGTTCAATATGTGTCAACATTTATTATAGAACGTTTCCTGATCTTTCTTATATCTCTCGGATATAGGACAAACACTTCTAAACAGGCTAGTCTATCCTACACAATTGCGCACAGTAGACTCAGTGTCCAATCCGAGGCACAAAAACATATGAAAATGTAGGCTTGGCCCTAATTTATGTGCTCTCTGACACCTAGAGTTGGAAGACTGAAGACAATGCTAAAGGACTAGTCAGCCTTTCCCCCTTCTGAGGGGCGAAAATGTTTCTACAGTATTCAGAGGACTGAGTATTGAATGTGATAGAATAATACTATAGTATCCATGTTTGGTATGTATCTGAAACGTGTTCACTGAGGATAACCCTGACGCTATCTACAGTATATGGATGTATTATCGCTGTGGTAACTAGTATCTGTACAGGGTGAACACTAAATTACTCTCAAAAATATTTTATGGTCCTCCCATTTACATTGGTCTCATCCCCCACATATGTTATTTAAATGCTGTGACACCCTGTGGAGATTGGGCCTTGGTGGTCAGGTTACACTGTAAACTTGGTATCGTTTGATTGGTTAATGGTGGTTGGTCTTGGGTTGAAAGGTTACTTAAATGCCTTTGTTCTCTCTCTTATCCTGTATCCAGTCCATGGAGGAAGGTTGCATGATCAGTTCTCATTTCCTAGGCTTCTAGGCCTCTGGCCTAGTATACATCTCTTTGTTCATGCTTTGTCCTGTAAGTTAATGTTAGGACCTATATGCTTGGAATAATGCCTTGTAATGCTTGTTAATGCCTTGTAACTTAAGCTTTATACAGTACCTTGTATGTGATTCCATTCATTGTACAATGTTAATTAAATATCTGCCTTTGATATAGACCATTCTCAGACCAATTCCTGCTGGTCTACGTCAAGTTATTGCCTAATGCTTGCGTGTATATTCTAATTATCTTTATGAAGTCAGATAAAGATTTTAATAGGCTAATTGCTTAGTCTTATTACGAGTCACATGTGAGGTTTTTATAATATCATATATACTGTATATACACATGTCAAATACTACTGCCCCACTACAAAAACATGAACTCATTACCTTAATGCTTTCTCTGTTAAATCTAACAAGACCCTGCTGTAAATCAAGCAGACAACAGATGATCAATATCAATTCGCTAGGGATATTAGATCCAACATGGATCCAGGCACAACTGTCTTCACCAGCGTAACGAATGAGACACCAAAATATTCTGGACATTCCTCGCGAACACCTTTTTTCCAGCATTTGGGCTGTTGTTGCATCGCATGCTCTATCACAACAGCTGTTTGCCACTTGACTGTCACTCAGAAAATTCCTTCTTGGATCAGATGATGATGTGCGAAAATATCACGGCATAACTAATCATCTGGACACCAAATGCGCATCCAACAAGTATGATGCATAATTATTGAAGAACCACATTAATGACAGTATTGATTTAGGTTTTAATTATGAAAGTAAGGTTACTCTTTCGGTTAGAACCATTCGATTTTGCAATGCATACATTATTTTGGATTTGTGTGCCCATGAAAACAGTTTTCACCCCGTAACATAAGGAGACACGAAACGTTACGTAGTTACACTGCATTTCTGAGATATCTATACAAAAAACTGTCCGACAGCTAGATCCAGGATTCTTAGAGGGTTCAAATTCAATGTCTAATTAAATTGATTAATGCTTAATATATAATATAATGACAACTTACACTGCCATAAATGCAAGGACAGAAAAGTAATGTTTTATGTCATGATAAAGGGTTTTAAATCAACTCATGAATTTTATTGAATATAGCTATGATCCCCCTTATATGTGACTAATTTCAGGAAACTAGGCATATGTCGCACGTCACTACTTCACAGGAGAGCCATTTGAACGTAAACATGTATTTTTTATCAAAATGCGTTTTTGGCAGAAATGCCTTCTGAATCATGTGAACGTTCCTTAATAACAAACTTGTATTCCATCCATAAATATGAATACAATTGTTAAATTTAGCCACGGAAAAGACAGGAACCTTCCCGCTAGTCATGATTGGCTGACATAATAGTTTGGATTGGTCTGCCATGTAGCATGCTTCTGTCTATAACGTGAGTTGTTCAGTATGTGTTGACAGTCCTTTCTACCACGCCGTTTTTGAAAAATATAACGTTAGCCATCGAGAACTACAAACGTTTTGCTACTTTTATCAACAACATTGATGCCCTGAATTTAGCAGGCACTATCGACACTATCGACACTATCAGTTGGAAAAAGTGATGGGCTACTTTCTGTACACACCACGGTCAGTGTGAACCGGAGTGACTTGACACAACGAGATGTTTATTATTTTATTTTTTGTATTTTACAAAAATGTTTCTCCCCAATTTTGATCTTGTTTCATCGCTGCAACTCCCCAACGGGCTCAGGAGGCGAAGGTCGAGTCATGCATCCTCTGAAACATGACCGGCCAAACAACGCTTCTAAACACCCGCCCGCTTAACCTGGAAGCCAAACGCACCAATGTGTTGGAGGAAACACCGTTCAACTGATGACCGAGATCAGCCTGAAGGCGCCCGGCTCTCCACAAGGAGTCGCTAGAGCGCGATGAGCCAATTAAAGCCCCCCGGCCAAACCCTCCCCTAACCAGGACGACGCTGGGCCAATTGTGCGCCACCCTATGGGACTCCCAATCACGGCCGGCTGTGACACAGCCCGGGAATGAACCCAGGTCTGTAGTGACACCCCTAGACCGCTGCGCCACTCGGGAGGCCCAGAAAGTTGTTTTTATTGCAAGATATAGCGTACTGTTTGTTAGATAGCAAACATTAGCTTGCTGGCTCGCTAGCTAAAGTTACGTGTATGATCTGTGTAGTAATATTATTCGAATCAGAAATCCATTTGCATTGCTAGTTATAGCCTAATGTTAGCTAGCTAACATCGAACCTAGTTTGTTAGCTTTAGCTACCTGCAGATTCATACTACAGCTATGACAATGTTTGTATTCGTAGTAGAATGAGTTGGGATTATGCCGGTTCATTGTTTAGCTAGCTAGCTACATGTCTAAACAAAAGACCCATCAAATTAGCCAGGTGTGTCTGGGGGTGATTACGGCCATCTATTTCATTTCATGAACATGTGTACATGTCTAGACAATAGTGACCCATCCACTTAGCTAGATGTGGCTGGGGGGTGGTTATAGCATTTCCTTCACATGACCCATCAATTTAGACAAGTGTGTCTGGTAAGCGTCATCTAATACTGATACAATATTTTATCTGGACACTTTCTGTTTTTGATGTTGCTACTATGCAAGTAACCACTTCACTGTACCATTTACACCTTCTGTATCCTGTGCATGTGACAAATAAACATAGATTTTATTTTATATAGTGCGTGTTTACCACATGGCCTCAGATGTGAATCCTTAAAGAGGTGGGTGGGGCTAAGGCTTAAGAGGGTGTGAATAATGCTGAATGGGTAGACAAAGAAGAGCTCTCCAGTAGGTGTACCAAAACATTCAAGGGCCATTTTCTCAAAAGTGGGGTTAGAAGTTTATCCATTTTCAAAGCAGAATTACTTTCCCACTGTTCCTCAACTGCAGTGTATGATATACAATTTTCTAGCTCTGGGTCTCTACTTTTATCCAATGTAAAAACACCATTTCAAATGTTTTCCTTCATAAGACCGAATCGAGGCAGTCGGTCACATATCTTAATGTAATAACATGAAAAAAAAAATCCATATTATTATCAATGATTTATCAACAGCTGTAACAAGTTGTCCAGTGTAGGAAATCCTCAGTGGTACCTAATTTATAAAAATACCCAAATACAGGACCATGGGACATGAAGTCAGTTTACTAGTCAAAAATAGAGGTTTAATCAAGGACATCAATAAATGACGTGAGACTGTGATATATTGTTGTCTGCGCATGCTTCATCTCAACTCTCTCTTCTTTCTCCTCTCCTCTTTTTCTGTACTTTTCATCATGTCATCTTTCTCTCTCTTATCCTATCCTCCCTTCTCCGCTCACTCCTCCCTTTCTCCTTCCCTAACCTTTCTCCTCTTCTTACAGACAATGTCTCTTTTCTCTCTTCCCCCTCTCCCCTCCTCCCAGTCAGACTGCTGTTAATAGGAATTCATTTTTAGTGTGAGGTGAGGTGTGTGTGAGAGTGCGTATTTTCGGTGGGTGTGTGAGAAGTGTGTGTGTCGATGATGGATGAAGGTGATATTTCCCACATATCTCGTAAGGGAGGAGGGAGGGAAAGGGGGGGGGGGGGGGGGAGGTAGGAAGGGGGACGAAGGGATGGAGGGTGGTAGACAAGGACACATGCTGTGAGACCTTCTACTTCTGATAGCCCAAAAGAACAGAGTGGAGCGGTAGAGACATAGCTACACCACCTAAGAGGAAGCCAGGAAGATACTGACAAAGGAACATTTGCAATGTAACCTCTAAGACAAATGGAGACATTTGTCGTAACTGTAGGCAACAGAGATTACAGAATGTGTTGGCCTTTTAATTACGGAGTGTTTTACCGTCTGTTAGCTGTAAGCCAAACTGCGCAAAAGTGAAATGGAAACTAACCTTGATGTTATGTTTAGGCATTCATTCCGAGCTCTTTGTTAAGTTTAGGCGTTAGGGTTACATTTATGCAATAATTCTGATTGGTTAGGGTTAAACGGGAACTGCAGCCACTGATTTAGCCTTGTTTTTTGGCTTGCTCCTCAAGAAATGCTGCCGGCCATAACATAAGCCGAATGTGAGTTGTCTTGGGGGTGTGGTTTGATGTGGGTGTTTCTTGGGTGTGTCATTGCCACCACCAAGACACACCCATCTGTCAGAACCTTGCCCGCAGCTGTTTCCCCTGACTCAATCACAACAAACAAACCTCCTGCAGGTTGAGTTCAATAACTACAGGCAGATGTATTGTGAGATACTGGAGGAAGCTTTGAATAGGTCAGTAGCCTACAGAGTAATATGATAATGCAATTGGTGAATTCATGTAGATATTCTAAACTAAGTGTTTAGATAACTTTCAAATGTAGTAACAGGTCCATGTAGAATAAACTACTATTTACATAATTTCCATAGAAGCAGTGTTCTGCTAATATAACAATGTGCAACTTTCAACTTTCATTGTCATTTCCAGCCGATACAGATACTGTGCCTATCAGCATTTTGTCTGGTGGTAATGGGGCTACCTTGGCAACAATGTCAGAGTGGTCATACCTTCCTGTGTGGTGTCCTGTATACAACAGGAGTTCCCTGATCCTGGTGCAGAATACACAGGGTTTCTCCCTCCCCATATTGACTGATACCATTCAATTCAATAATAAAAAAAGACAATACAAGTCAATGTTATGTCTAGTAAAATTGTAATGCAGAGTGCCAGGTCTCTCTCCATTCAGAGACATCAGTATCAAGCCCGTCTGTCAGTCTGGACTTCATCACATCATTTGGCAAGTCTCCATGTGCTGGCTCCATACATGTTTCTGTGAACACATACACACATAGTCATTGTTCTGTTACCAATGGCAGTTAGGATATGTAATATCTGACACACAAACAGGTGATATGTTAAAGTTTGAACAAGTCAGATAAAAGCTACTCAATTAAGGTCTCCCCATCAAACGACCGAGGCTGGCGTCTGGCAAAAGCATCTACAGTCCTCTCCATCTGTAAAAATAGGCAGAGTTGAGGCAGAGTACATCATTTCCACATGGAATGAAAGGGTGTTGCAAATACTGGACATTTCTGCTGTACTGTATTATTACTAATCTCCTTCAGTCCCACATTGTGGATGTGTTGAGTGCCAGGTCTCTATCCATTTAGAGACGTCAGTATCAAGCCTCTCTGTCAGTCAGAACTACATCACATCATCTTGCAAGTCTCCAAGTGCTGGCTCCATAGATGTATCTGTGAACACATACACAAAGTCACTGTTCTATTACCAAGATAGGTGATATTTGACAAACGTGTATTATGTTGAAGTTTGAACAGGTCAAACTAAACCTACCTAATCCTGGTCTCCCCATTGACGACCGTTGGTGAGCAGGCAAGAGGTGAGGCTGGAGGTGAGGTCTTTGCCAGCGCAACATTGATGGGCATGGCAGCGTAGATCAGCTCCTGGCCCCTCATCAAACATACTGGTCGGTCACACACAAACACACACACACACAGAGCACTGATTACATTATCAATGGTGGTTATGATTAGCCTGGTGGAACCAACCTGATTGCTGCATTCACCTTTCTATTTCACTTCAGATATCAAGTGAAATAGAATGGAAAACACAGCAATCAAGCTGGTTCTACTAGGCTAGGTTATAAAGGTGAATTGGGACAGAACTAGAAACTGTTTTGATCTTTGACCAGGTCAAATGTCACCAACCTTATTCAAGTGTCCTCCCTGCTCCATTTATAGCTCACAGTGAGGGCATGCCTGTGTGATGGTGAGGGTCCCCTTGCTGGTCTCCTCTATGTTGCATGTGCGGCTGCAAACTGGACATCTCTTGAACAACTTCAGCAAGAAATCCTCATAAACAATGGACTTCCTCATCTTATGAGGTTGTGTTGACTGGAAGGGCCTGTGACAGGGTGATACAATAGACAGCCAAGTGGTAAATTGCATTTTGTTGTAAAGAAAGGACAAAGCTTTTTGATAATGCACTTCACAAATAAAATTACTCTACTACGTGTATCTGCTTGGCTGGGTAATTAACCTACTAGTTTATCAAACCGGGTATTTTTTAATACAACTTTTCACATAACACACACTACAGTTGTTGATCAAGCTAATTTTATGCTTTACAGATGTAGACTGACTGTAACTCCAGAATGGATTAGATTCAGGCTGGTGACGCTGTTACTGTTTGTTGCTCCTAGTTCACTGTATTAGTCAGAAGCAGACATGAGTTAGCTACCACCACAGCTGCATCCATTATTTAGTTTTGCAATACAGAATACACTTGTATGATCAATGAACTAACTTGCAAATCCGACTTGTAGGCTAACTAACGTTAGCTAACCTGTAGCTAGTTAGCTAGCCTGCCTCTCTAGCATTATCAAATGATAATGTTACATAACCAGCAGTATCTAGACAATACACAATAAACTTGTATGAGCTATGACCTAACTAAGTTGTAATGAGGTAGTTAGCTAGCTAGTTACCGAGCTAGTTATCTAGCCAGCTACGCTAACATTAGCTAAAATGTTAGATAGCCTGCCTCGCATTATCAAAGAAAGCTAATTATATAACCAGCAATAACGTTATCTAACGTCGTTAGCAAGATGTCATTTTATTCAAGTATCTCTGCTTATACTCACCACCACTGGTCGTTGCACACCAAGCTAGCATTACTGGTACAGACTTGGGACCAACGATCTCCAACCACCTATTCTGCACGGTAGGGTCCTTCAGCAGGGCATGCAAACCGTACTTGGCTGTGCATCCTGCTGGAAGGATGTGTTGTCGAACTGGAGCCGGCTTGGTCAATCCATATAGGGCTTTTCAGTCTCAAACGGATGTGATCCTTTGAACGTGTTGGGGGCCATGAAACAACGGAGCCCCATTCAATGAAGAGAAGGGAAGTGGGCGGAGGGGCGATTTTCACGTGGAGTTTGGCAAAAGGGGGCATGTATTGTTGACATGATTGTAATCCAAACCCAACCTCCATTTACATGTTGTGACGCACTCAGGTTCCAAACTCCGTTTTAGATGAGACTGACTTTATGACCAAAATTGTCCTATTTACACTTTGTAGTCAATTATGACACTAGAATAAATTTTTCTGACTTATATTGATGCCACATAGGCCGTTTTCAAATGGATTCGATTTTTAGGGGCAGTCGCTCTTTAAGGTTTGGGTTTAAAGAGAAAAACGAATATTACAAAACGAGTGCCTAGCACTGGGATTGGACCCGAGATATTCGGAGCTATAGCCCACGGTTTAAGCCTGTCCTCACCCCCATCCCCAACGCCCTTGCTTGAGCCTACAAGATGGTAACAGGCACTCGCGTTTCCCCTAGTGGACGGTTGGAACTTGCCATGGAATTAATATGTCAAACCGTGGCATAACTTCACCATTCTAAAAACGCCTGGACAGCACGTAATCCACTGGAGTTTGGGCTCGAAATTCCCTATAGCATTAATACTGGAGACTAGTGAGTGTTGCTTTGTCAAAAGTGACTTAAAATCATTTGTTAGACAGAAACGAGGGAGAGGAGTGAAATAACAGAAACAGTGTAGTCCTTGAGGTCTGGATTTAGAGCATAAAATGAGGCAAGGTGAGACGAGGAGAGCAGATTATGGCAGTGAGGCTGCTGCGGAGACACTCAGCGTGACCGAGACAAAAGCGAGATGAGAGCATGACAGAAGTGAAGCATGCAGCAGACGGGCAGATAGTCAGTAGGGCAGAGATGAAGGAGAAGAGATGACACGCACAAAGAGTTTTTCTGAACTCAGATAACATTACAAGTATTCCCAGTATTCTCATTCTTTCCAACAATAACTGAAGTGAATTACAGACTATGGCCATTTAGGTTCTAAGCATCTCCGCAAATAGTTTTCTATTTGTTACATTGTCACTTATCTGTAATTTCTCTGGTAAAATTACCTATTCTTACAGTTGAAATCAGAAGTTTACATACACCTTAGCCAAATACATTTAAACTCAGTTTTTCACAATTCCTGACATTAAATTCCCTGTTTTAGGTCAGCTAGGATCACCACTTTATTTTAAGAATGTGAAATGTCAGAATAATAGTAGAGAGAATGATTTATTTCAGCTTTTATTTCTATAATCACATTCCCAGTGGGTCAGAAGTTTACATATACTCAATTAGTATTTGGTAGCATTGCCTTTAAATTGTTTAACTTGGGTCAAACATTTTGGGGAGCCTTCCACAAGCTTCCCACAATAAGTTGGGTGAAATTTGGCCCATTCCTCCTGACAGAGTTGGTGTAACTGAGTCAGGTTTGTAGGCCTCCTTGCTCGCACACGCTTTTTCAGTTCTGCCCACAAATGCTCTATAGCAGGGGTCCCCAAACTTTTTCCTGTGAGGGCCACATAACTTTTCCCTTCTCTGATGGGGGGCCGGTGTCAGTTTGTAACAGAAAAAGTGTGACGATCGTAGGGGAGCTTAAAACATTTATTGTTTTCAAGAAAGCCACACATAACCAAATAACCCTTTCCAGGTTCTTTACAGAAAAAAAGTCAGGAAACAAATAATAACACTATTAATGAAATAAATAATAACTAAATAACCCTCTCTGAGTTCTTCACAGAAAAAACAGGAAATAAATAACACTATTTATGAAATAAATAATAACTAAATAACTCTCTCTGGGTTCTTCATAGAAAAAAAAGCCATGGAACATTAACTTTCTGTTGTGCCATGCACAATCTTAACAGATAAAAGTTCAGCTCAGTTGTCAGAGCAGAATCTCTCTGACACATATGAGCAGTCTCTTAAAGTTCTTGTGTTCCTTCCTTATAATCCTTTTGTAGGTTCCAGTAGGCTTGTAGACACCGCTGTTTGCAGCTCTCTCTCATCAACTTCCCTGTGAAAACCACAAAGGAAGCAGGTTGAGAAACTGAACTAAGTGATACAGCACCTACACAGCACAATACATTTCACTACCAGTATGGTTGTAAAGATGGATTTTATCCCAGTAGATTTTATTATGATTATATTTGTTTATGCTCAGAATGACTCATTCAAGTCAGAAAAGTGAGCTTACCTATGTATGTTCATCAGTGTGAACTGTGGGCCTGCATCTGGCTGGTGAGAAGTTGAATATCAGGTTCCATTCTAGTTACAGCCAGTCTCAAGCACTGATGCAAATGTTCATCTGTCAATCTTGATCTCATCGGAGTTTTCAGCAGTTTCATGCGAGAAAAGGTTTTCTCGCAGATATACGTGCTGCCAAAAACTGTGGACATTTTCATTGCGTGTTTTTTGATGTTTGGATATGTGTCGTTTGGGAGGGCGGCATAGAAGTCAATGAGACTGTTGGGCTTGAATGCGTCTTTCAGAACATCACAGTTCTGTAACTCAGCCAACTCAAACTGATATGAAGGCTGGGCTTCATCAATGTCGGCAACAAAGGGGTTCTGAAAAAGACGGATTTCTTTTGCATGAACATGTAGTTCACTGAATCGCACACCGAACTCCGCCTTCAGCATTTCCAGTGCTTCCACGCACTTTTCAGCTGGGAACGGGACCGCTGGGTTCTCTGTCGACAGGTTTTGGGTAGCAGGAAGATGGACGAAGTTGCGCTTTTTCACTTGTTCCAAAAGCAGCGCTAATTTCACCTCAAATGCTTTTATGTGTGAATACATGTCGCAAATGAGTTTCCCCTCGCCTTGTAGCTGCAAGTTAAGGCTGTTAAGTATTTCTGTCACGTCTGTTAAAAATGCGAGGTGCCATTTCCATTCTGGGTCGATCAGCTCTGGGACCGTTTTGTCTTTTAAATGAAGAAATGCGTTAATTTCGGGTAGCAGCTCGTAAAAACGCCTCAAAACTCTGCCCCGGCTCAGCCATCGGACCTCTGTGTAGTACAGCACATCTCCGTGCGTAGACTCCAGTTCAGACAGGAATTCTTGGAACTGCCTGTGTTTAAGTCCCTTTGCTCTGATGAAGTTTATGCACGACACCACAACCTTCATTACAGAATCCCACGTCAACACTTTGCAGCACAGTGCTTGCTGGTGAATTAGGCAGTGGACTCGTAGCGGGCCGGTGAGACCCCTTTTTTCCAACTCCCGGTTCATGCGTCCTATTAGACCGCGAGTTTCGCCCACCATGCTAGGAGCCCCGTCAGTCGTGATGCTAGCTAGCTTTGACCAGTCCAGGTCCAACTTCTCCATGGTTTGGCACACTTTGTCAAAAATATCCTCTCCCGTTGTAGTCCCTTTGAGACTTTGGAGGGCTGCCAGCTCCTCGCATATCTCAAAGTTTGCGCTAACTCCACGAATAAAAATGAGCAGTTGCGCTGTGTCTTGCACGTCCGTGCTCTCATCCAGTGCTAATGAAAAAAAGTCAAATTCTTTCGTCTTCTGCTGCAGCTGGGCATATACATTACTCCCGATTTCTTCAACGCGTCTGGTGATTGTACTCGCCGACAGACTTACGGCATTAAATGCATCTTTCTTCTCGGGACACACCTCCTCCGCGACAGCATCCATACATTTCTTAACAAACTCTCCGTCAGTGAAAGGCTTACCGCTGCTTGCTATCAGTTTAGCAACCCGAAAGCTGGCCCGAACGGATGCCTGGTTCAGCTGAGCTTGGCGTACAAATGTATTCTGCTGAGATAGTAGTCCACTTTTTAGCTTTGATACCCTGCATTCTGAATCAATTTTTCTCTTACCTAACCTTTTCGCCATTATTCCGTTCTCTCTTTGACAGGGCCGGGCCTAGGATTTTTTTTCTGGAGGCCAAATAGGAAAAAAATCCGATAGCGTCTCTGGGATTGTTCAGAGGGCCGGGCCAAATGTGCTGACGGGCCGTATCCGGCCCGCGGGCCGTAGTTTGGTGACCACTGCTCTATAGGATTGAGGTCAGGGCTTTGTGATGGCCACTCCAATACCTTGACTTTGTTGTCCTTAAGCCATTTTGCCACAACTTTGGAAGTATGCTTGGGGTCACTGTTCATTTGGAAGACCCATTTGCGACCGAGCTTTAACTTCCTGACTAATGTCTTGAGATGTTGCTTCAATATATCCACATAATTTTCCTTCCTCATGATGCCATCTATTTTGTGAAGTGCATCAGTCCCTCCTGCAGCAAAGCACCCCCACAGCATGATGCTGCCACCCCTGTGCTTCACGGTTGGGATGGTGTTCTTCGGCTTGCAAGCGTTCCCCTTTTTTCTCCAAACATAACGATGGTCATTATGGCCAAACAGTTCTATTTTTGTTTTATCAGACCAGAGGACATTTCTCCAAAAAGTACGATCTTTGTCCCCATGTGCAGTTGCAAACTGTAGTCTGGCTTTTTTATGGCGGTTTTGGAGCAGTGGCTTCTTCCTTGCTGAGCGGCCTTTCAGGTTATGTCGATTAAGGACTTGTTTTACTGTGGATATAGATACTTTTGTACCTGTTTCCTCCAGCATCTTCACAAGGTCCTTTGCTGTTGTTCTGAGATTGATTTGCACTTTTCGCACCAAAGTACGTTCATCTCTAGGAGACAGAACGCGTCTTCTTCCTGAGCGGTATGACGGCTGCGTGGTCCCATTGTGTTTATATTGGCGTACTATTGTTTGTACAGATTAACATTGTACTCAGTTGGTAGAGCATGGCGCTTGCAACACCAGGGTTGTGGGTTCGATTCCGACAGGGGGCCAAAAAAAAAAGAGGTATGCACTCACTAACTGTAAGTTGCTCTGGATAAGAGCGTCTGCTAAATGACTAAAATGTAAAATGTACCTTCAGGCGTTTGGGAAATTGCTCCCAAGGATGAACCAGACTTGTGGAGGTCTACAATTTGAATTCTGAGGTCTTGGCTGATTTCTTTTGATTTTCCCATGATGTCAAGCAAAGAGGCACTGAGTTTGAAGGTAGGCCTTGAAATACATCCACAGGTACACCTCCAATTGACTCAAATGATGTCAATTAGCCGAAGCCTCTAAAGCCATGACATCATTTTCTGGAATTTTCCAAGCTGTTTAAAGCCAGTGTATGTACACTTCTGACCCACTGGAATTGTGATACAGTGAATTATAAGTGAAATAATCTGTCTGTAAACAATTGTTGGAAAAATTATTTGTGTCATCCACAAAGTAGATGTCCGAACCGACTTGCCAAAACTATAGTTTGTTAACAAGAAATTGGTGGAGTGGTTGAAAAACAAGTTTTAATGACTCCAACCTAAGTGTATGTAAACTTCCGACTTCAACTGTATGTGCAAGTGTGAGTGTGAGTGTGAGGTGAGAGCAGGAGGTGTCAGTGAGAGACAGAGAAGTTACAGATTTAGAAAGGGAATCAATTAAATTCTGGGTGATAAAATGAGTGAGAATCTTCACAAATCTACATCTGGAGGGGGAAAAAGTGTGTCCTTAATAAAATTGGATGTGATCTTTCAGTGGTGTTAAAGGTCCAATGCAGCCGTTTTTTTATCTCAATATCAAATCATTTCTGGGTAACAATTAAAGCTAAACTCAGTAAGTGCAAAATAAAGTAACACATTTTATATTTTGGTTTATATCTTTACATTTTGCAGCTGATTTCTCAGCCAGGCGACGTGATGACCTAGTGTAGCCATGACGAAATCTCCAGGCCCTCATGGTCCGGTCTGGAGCAACCTAGTGGTGCCAAAAGCCCTGGTCTGCCCTAGAAAGCCTATGTAAATTACGATAGCCGGAACAGCCAAAGATTTTCTTTTTTTATGGCCGTTTTGGGCTCTAAAATGTGTTTATGATCTAGTTCGATCCCCACAGTGAATTATTTTAAAGTTCGCTACATATTTTTACATTTCAGTCATTTAGCAGACACTCTTATACAGAGCGACTTACAGGAGCAATTACAGGAGCCTTGCTGAAGGGCACATCGACAGATTTTTCACCTAGTCTGCTCGGGGATTAGAACCAGCAACCTTTCGGTTTCTGGCACTACGCTCTTAACCACTAAGCTACCTGCCGCTACATATCGACATATTTAATGAAATAGTGATCCACGTGCTGACAGACCAATCCCAGGCCAGCAAGCTACAAGGACGCTCGCACCCTTGTACCATAGACAGTAAGGTTGACTTTCTCAGGCAGGAGGAAAATGACTACAGTACATCGACCAGGATCCTTTGCCACTTTCACCATGATGCTTAGCGGTTTTTTTTTTGGTGTCATTCAGCCCCATTCAGCAATATGGCGCGCTTCAAATTAAAATACTTCTGGCTTCATAGGAATACGGTCATGACTCATGAGTGCTGGTGTAGCGGTAATAGTCACTGCAACATCCCTATTTTAGACTGGCTTTAAGTACCTTACTGTGATTGTTACAATTAAAAAGCTCAAAAAGAAACAAAACTAGCTTCTTAGCAAAGAGCAATTTCTCAATCAAGAATTTTGCTAGGACTGTCTGGGAGTGGTCTGAGTGGGGAGGGGAAAACTGAAAACTAGCTGTTACTGGCAGAAAGGTTTGGAACTTTCTTTCTTATTGGTCTATTAACTAATTTACCGCCTGGTGATGCCAGAACTCCATCCCACAAAAACAGGCAGAAATTTCAGGCGGTCTTTTCAAACAGCTCTTACATTAAAAGGCCTTATCATTATTTTCACAATTTCACAGTATTATTCCAACCTTATAGTGTGGAAATATATATAAAACACAGGAAAATCACATTTTTGACTGCGCTGGGCCTTTAATGTAACACAAGCACGCACATGCACATACACACACCACATTGACGAAACGTGAAAAGCAAGAGTCCTGACTTGTTAACAAAGTGTTACCTGTCAGAGTTCAGTAAGAAAAATAGCAGAGCTACAAATGATATTCCAACAATATCTCACGGTTTTACCAATTTGACTTCAGATTGTAATGTTTATCCATGTTTCTCCAAACGTCAAATTTCGAAGTGGCTCCAAACGTCAAATTTCGAAGGATTTTTCACACCCTTGGTTGCTCCTCCTGCTCAGCATCGTTCCGTTTCACCAAACGTCAAATTTAAAAGTGTTTTTAAGTGGTTAAGGTAAGGGTTAAGATTTGGGATAGGCTTAAAACAAAAAACAAATGTCTACCACTGGGATTGAACACATGACCTTCCGATCCAGAGTCACCCTCAGGACATGGACAGACGTCCAATTGCAAAGTCAATCTTGAATGATCTCCCTGTGATATCCATATACACTTACCAGCCAGTTTATTAGGTACGCTACCACGTTCACGAAAATGGATCCCTTCTACAGACATTGAGTCACGTGGCATTGGCTTGCTATATAAAGCAGGCAGACAGGCATCAAGGCATTCAGTTACTGTTCGATTGAACGTTAGAATAGGCAAAACGAGTGACCTAAGTGACTTTGAGCGTGGTATGCTCGTCGGTGCCAGGCGCACCGGATCCAGTATCTCAGAAACGCCCTCCTGGGCTTTTCACACACAACAGTGTCTAGGGTTTACCGACAATGGTGCAACAAACAAAAAACTTCCAGTCAGCAGTAGTCCTGTGGGCGAAAACAGCTTGTTGATGAGAGAGGTCGAAGGAGAATGGCAAGAATCGTGCAAGCTAACAGGCGGGCCACAAACAGACAAATAATGGCACAGTACAACGGTGGTGTGCAGAACGACATCTCGTTACGCACAACTCGTTGATCCTTGTCACGGATATTGCTATTGCAGCAGACGACCACACCGGGTTTCACAACATTGCCTGGAACATGACAGCGAGTTCAGTTTACTTACGCATTCTCCAGACCTCAACCAAATAGAGAATATTTTGGATGAGATAGAACGGGCTATTCGCAGCATGAATGTACCGCCGTCCAATCTGCAGAAACTGTGTGATCCCATCGCGTCAGACCAACATCCCTGTGGAAAGTTTCCGACACCTTGTAGAATGCCCCGAATAATTCCAGCTGCTCTGGAGGCAAAGGGGGGTCCGACCCGGTACTAGATGGATGTACCTAATAAACTGTCCGGTGAGTGTAAGCCATTGACTTGCTACTATAACTATAGGTGTACTTAAATGACCTCAGATTAACTGGAAATAAAACACTAGTCCTCATTGAACAATATCCTACTTTAAAATAACACTATACAACAATGATACAACGATATAAGACTTGTGGAAATATTGGAAAGTTATTAACAAAATGGTAGTAGCTCCACCTGTGATAAGCAATGTTGGACCTTCTGTCATATTTACTAGCCTACCAATACAATCCTCTCGGATCTATACAAGTTGAAAGAGGGGTTTGTTTCTGGACTGGGCCCTAGATCCATCTCTATCCAACCCCCAAGCCACACTCTGGCCATCCCAAACCCATCACCATGACTGGGATCCATCTCTACCCAACCTCCAGTCCTCACTCTGGCCTCCATCCTCTTCTCTATCCAACCCCCAGGCTTCGTTCTGGCCTCCTGCTGGGTCCTGATATTGCCTATTATACAGTCATATCAGAGCGTTACACACATGCACACACACACATACACCAACACAAATACACAGCAGAGTGTCTCCTCTATTCTCTCTGATGAAATAGACAGATACACAGGGAGTCCCACTATGAAGACATGCGGTTTGTTTTGAGGGATTTCTCTTTATGGAAATAAACATTTCCTCTCCTGTGGAGACTATTGACACAAGCAGGGATAAAATGCTACAGTCCGTTAGTCATTTCACACAAACAACTCTTCCCCAACTCTTCAGTGCTTTTCACGTCAGCCAGCGTATGGTTTATTCATGGTCTATTATATGTTGACAGTTTGTGTCCATTTAATAAAGAAGAGAAACCGAAGCGGGAGAGATGGGCAGGAAGAAAAAGGGAGCTGAGCAGAAGGTGATATCATCAGTATTATACTAAATGTATTATAATATAGGCTTATACTGCATTAAAAGTCAGATAAGGATATCGTTAACATCATTAGGGATATAAAAGTGCATCAAGGTTAAAAAAGGGATGACTAAAATAGGTCTAACATAGGTCTCTTTTTGATTACATTCACATTTCTGTGTAGTCATCAGTAATTGGATCATCTGTTCAAGGTACAGGTAGAACTTGCAGCAAGAGAGAAGTGCTGTGCAAGTATTCACTGTGCAACTTAGTAATGTGCAAGAAAGAAATACAAGTACTGTAAGAAGCTGTTACAAAGCAGGTGAAAATGTATTTCCTTGTTAGTGAACCACTGATATATGATGTACTGCATGTAGTGTGTTTGTTTATGTGTGTGTGTGTGTGTGCGCGTGCGTGCCTGTGTGCATGTGTGTAGATAAGTACAGCACCATATGGGCTGTGTAATCGGAGGTCATTCATTAGGAGTGTGTATTAACGTTCCCAGGAGACTGAAGAATGAACCCTCTGTTTCCTTTAGCACCATGTCACTCTCTGACTAATTACTGCTACTGGTCGACTCACTGTGTTGCTGTGTGCTGTGTGTTGCCTACCTCGCCACCACGGTTTGTGCTTCTTCTCCTCCTCTCTTCCTCCCCTCCCTATCCTCTATTCTTTCCATCACCACAGTGAGTGGCTGTGTGTTTGTGTGTGTGTGCTTCGCCATGCATGTGTACAATACTTTATCTCCAGTAAATTAGTTTGTTATCAGTCAGCCCTGTTCTCTATGGTTCTGATTCCAAATCAAATCAAATCAAATTTTATTTGCCACATGCGCCGAATACAACAGGTGTAGACATTACCGCAAAATGCTTACTTACAGCCCTTAACCGACAATGCATTTATTTTTAATAAAAAGTCAAATAAAACAACAAAAACGTGTTGAGAAAAAAAGAGCAGAAGTCAAATAAAATAACAGTAGGGAGGCTATATACACGGGGGTACCGGTGCAGAGTCAATGTGCGGGGGCACCGGCTAGTTGAGGTAGTTGAGTTAATATGGACATGTGGGTAGAGTTAAAGTGACTATGCATAAATAATAAACAGAGTAGCAGCAGCGTAAAAAGATGGGGTGGGGGGGGGGTTGGGGGCAGTGCAAATAGTCTGGGTAGCCATTTGATTAGCTGTTCAGGAGTCTTATGGCTTGGGGGTAGAAGCTGTTGAGAAGTCTTTTGGAACTAGACTTGGCGCTCCGGTACCGCTTGCCGTGCGGTAGCAGAGAGAACAGTCTATGACTAGGGTGACTAGGGTGGCTGGAGTCTTTGACAATTTTGAAGGCCTTCCTCTGACATCGCCTGGTATAAAGGTCCTGGATGGCAGGAAGCTTGGCCCCAATGATGTACTGGGCCGTACGCACTACCCTCGGAGGCCGAGCAGTTGCCATACCAGGCGGTGATGCAACCAGTCAGGATGCTCTCGATGGTGGATCTGTAGAATTTTTTGAGGATCTGAGGACCCATGCCAAATCTTTTCAGTCTCCTGAGGGGGAATAGGCTTTGTCGTGCCCTCTTCACGACTGTCTTGGTGTGTTTGGACCATGATAGTTCGTTGGTGATGTGGCCACTAATTACCTTGAAGCTCTCAACCTGTTCCACTACAGCCCCGTCGATGAGAATGGGGGCGTGCTTAGTCCTCTTTTTTTTTCCTGTAGTCCACAATCATCTCCTTTGTCTTGGTCACATTGAGGGTGAGGTTGTTATCCTGGCACCACATGGCCAGGTCTCTGACCTCCTCCGATCCTAGTTAAGCGTGCGTAAAAGGAACATTATTCCTTTTTATGCACTTTCCTCTCTATAAGTATTCTGACCTTGAATTTAAGCATGAGAATAGCGTGCAATTCACCTGCTATTCATTTTGGGTGGAGATTGAATAAAGTAAGGTGTGGCGGAGGTGTGTCTACAGATATGCCGTATTTTGACCTTGACTTAATTCCCTAATAATTCCACCAACTTGACCCGGTTCCAAGTGGAAAAAGCATCTACTTATGTTTTTCCTATAGAAAGAGCACCATTCTCCATGCACTGTAATTTACAACTTGATAAGAGCTATTGATAAGATCTAGGTAAATGAGTAATCCATTTGGATAAGGGAATTGTAAATATTGTTTTAGATATATTTTACCTTATAATCGCTGGTGACAAATGTGAAACCAGTCATATGGCAGCAATCTGAAGCATGTCAACATATCAACTTTCCCACAGTAAAGTTTATCAAATGCTGGGCCATTATGCAGAATTTAAATTATATGTACAACCTTTTAACTTGCAGGGATGGGCACTCTTGAATATCTTCATTCTAGGCTACTCCAACTTTCTCTGTTTCCTATTTTTATCATGTTAAATACTACTATCAGTATCAACCGTCAATAGGCCTAATAATAACACATATTCAACTGCCAATTTACTGTTAGTTCAATTCAATTGGTACCTGACTTATCCTTCTATTTAATTACAATGTTTTGTTTACCTTCATTTGTTTCCTCTGTAAACGCCGTCATGGCCATGTGGTTGTTAATGAGGATCATTAGTAACAGTTGATAATATATACAGTACCGGTCAAAAGTTTTAGAACACCTACTCATTCAAGGGTTTTTCATTATTTTGACTATTTTCTACATTGTAGAATAATAGTGAAGACATTAAAACTATGAAATAACACATATGGAATCATGTATTAACCCAAAAAGTGTTAAACAAATCAAAATATATTTTATATTTGAGATTCTTTAAATAGCCACCCTTTGCCTTGATGACAGCTTTGCACACTCTTGGCATTCTCTCAACCAGCTTCACCTGGAATGCTTCTCCAACAGTCTTGAAGGAGTTCCCACATATGCTGAGCACTTGATGGCTGCTTTTCCTTCACTCTGCGGTCCGACTCATCCCAAACCATCTCAATCTGGTTGAGGTCGGGGGATTGTGGAGGCCAGGTCATCTGATGCAGCACTCCATCACTCTCCTTCTTGGTAAAATAGCCCTTACACAGCCTGGAGGTGTGTTGGGTCATTGTCCTGTTGAAAAACAAATGATAATCTCACTAAACCCAAACCAGATGGGATGGATTATCGCTGCAGAATGCTGTGGTAGCCATGCTGGTGTGTCTGTTACTTGATTTCTAAATAAATCACAGACAGTGTCACCAGCAAAGCACCCCCACACCATAACACCTCCTCCTCCATGCTTTACGGTGGGAAAAACACATGCAGAGATAATCTGTTCACCCCCACCACGTCTCACAAAGACACGGCGATTGGAACCAAAGGACACATTTCCACCGGTCTAATGTCCATTGCTCGTGTTTCTTGGCCCAAGCAAGTCTCTGCTTATTATTGGTGTCCTTTAGTAGTGGTTTCTTTGCAGCAATTCGACCATGAAGGCCTGATTCACACGGTCTCCTCTGAACAGTTGATGTTGAGATGTGTCTGTTACTTGAACTCTGTGAAGCATTTTTTTGGGCTGCAATATCTGAGGCAGGTAACTCTAATTAACTTATCCTCTGCAGCAGAGGTAATTCTGGGTCTTCCATTTCTGTGGCGGTCCTCATGAGAGCCAGTTTCATCATAGCGCTTGATGGTTTTTGCGACTGCACTTGAAGAAACTTTTCTTGAAATGTCCCATATTGACTGACCTTCATGTCTTAAAGTAATGATGGACTGTCGTTTCTCTTTGCTTATTTCATCTGTTCTTGCCATAATATGGACTTGGTCTTTTACCAAATAGGGCTATCTTCTGTATACCCCCTTATCTTGTCACAACACAACTGATCGGCTCAAATGCGTTAAGAAGGAAATAAATCCCACAAATTAACTTTTAAGAAGGCACACCTGTTAATTGAAATGCATTCCAGGTGACTACCTCATGAAGCTGGTTGAGAGAATCCTAAGAGTGTGCAAAGCTGTCATCAAGGCAAAGGGTGGATATTTGAAGAATCTCAAATAGAAAATATATTTTGATTTGTTTAACACGTTTTGTTAATACATGATTACATATGTGTTATTTCATACTTTTGATGTCTTCACTATTATTCTACAATGTAGAAAATAGTAAAAATAAAGAAAAACCCTTGAATGAGTAGGTGTTCTAAAACTTTTAACAGGTAGTGTATATATTTAAAACGTATATGCTACTTTATTCATTATGGAGCAGAGCGCAAACCAAGCCGTAACAGTTTGAACCCGACACATGGTGCAACACTTGGCTGTGTTATCACACAGTTCCATGGTTAGCACAGGCAATAGACAAGGGTATAGCCTACTATTGTACACTATTCTCCTATTATAATTATATATACTCTAATCTTCCTACATTACCATCAGTGGAGGCTGCTGAGGGGAGGACGGCTCATAATAATGGCTGGAATGGAGTGAATGGAATGGCATCAAACACATGGAAACCATGTGTTTGATGTATTTGATACCATTCCACTGATTCCGCTCCAGTCATTACCACGAGCCTGTTCTCCCCAATTAAGGTGGCACCAACCCTCCTGTGATTACCATGGGTTAAAGAACTGAATGTGGCAATTTTCAGAATGAATCAAACCACTGTATTTTTGATTCATGAATATATTTTGTGTGTAAAGGCTCTCCAAACCTGTTTTTGTATGATTCATACATACTTCCCAATTTAAAGGGATGGCTTAAGATAAATCTAATGAAAACTCCATGAGAACATCTGTTGGCCAGCAAGTGGGAGGGTTTTCAGCGTTTGAATTACATTTATTCAGCTTGCACTAGGGAACCACACCTGCAAAGCCCGTTACACACCCGCATAAGGTAAGTCTGAATACCATCTACTGAGAAGTGCGTAGGAAAGGCATGCGTAAGAAAATATATTTAATAAATTTTGTATTCAGGGTAACACAACAAAATGTGGAATAAGTCAAGGGGTATGAATACTTTCTGAAGGCACTGTTTGTCATGTTGATATAATTTTTTGTTTGATTCCATATGACTAGTTTCACATTTGTCTCCAGGGATCATAAGGAAAAATAATCTAAAACAATTGCTATGTGTATTTACAATCCCCTTCTCCAAACGGATTACTCATTTACCTAGCTCTTATCAATAGCTCTTATCAATTTATAAATTACAGTGCGTGGAAAATGCTGTTATTTCTATTGTTAAAAAATGAAGTAGATCAGGGCTCTACAGTGTGACCATTTTTCTCGCATATGGACCTAAAAATTCTGCTGTGCGAACTGGAATTTGAATTTAGGAGCACCAGTGTGCCTAGATTGTTTTTGATTCTAGCTTTAATATCTCAAATACACTACATGACCAAAAGTATGTGGAAACCTGCTCGTCGAACATCTCGTTCCAGAATCATGGATGTTAATATGGAGTTGGTCCCACCTTTGCTGCTATAACAGCCTCCACTCTTCTGGGAAGGCTTTCCACTAGATGTTGGAACATTGCTGCGGGGACTTGCTTCCATTCAGCCACAAGAGCATTTAGTGAGGTCGGGCACTGATGTTGGGAGATTAGGCCTGGCTCGCAGTCGGCGTTCCAATTCATCCCAAAGGTGTTCGATGGGGTTGAGGTCAGGGCTCTGTTCAGGCCAGTCAAGTTTTTCTACACCAGTCAAGTTTTTCCACACCGATCTCAACAAACCATTTCTGTATGGACCTTGCTTTGTGCACAGGGGCATTGTCATGCTGAAACAGAAAAGGGCCTTCCCCAAATTGTTGCCACAATGTTGGAAGCACAGAATTGTCTAGAACGTCATTGTATGCTGTAGAGTTAAGATTTCCCTTCGCTGGAACTATGGGCCTAGCCTGAACCATGAAAAACAGCCCCAGACCATTATTTGTACTCCACCAAACTTTGCAGTTGGCACTATGCATTCGGCAGGTAAAGTTCTCCTGGCATCCGCCAAACCCAGATTAGTCGGACTTCCTGATGGTGTAGCGTGATTCATCACTCCAGAGAACACGTTTCCACTGCTCCAGAGTCCAATGGCGGCAAACTTTACACCACTCCAGCCGATGCTTGGCATTGCGCATGGTGATCTTAGGCTTGTGTCTGGCTGCTCGGCCATGAAAACTCATTTCTTGAAGCTCCCGACGAACAGTTATTGTGCTGACATTGCTTCCAGAGGCAGTTTGGAACTCGGTAGTGAATGTTGCAACTGAGGACAGACGATTTTTACGCACTATGCGCTTCAGCACTCAGCGGTCCCGTTCTGTGAGCTTGTATGGCCTACCACTTCACGGCTGAGCCTTTGTTGCTGGTAGACGTTTCCACTTCACAATAACAGCACTTACAGTTGACCGGGGCAGCTCTAGCAGGGCAGAAATTTGACGAATTGACTTGTTGGAAAGGTGGCATCCTAGGACGGTGCCACATTGAAAGTCACTGAGCTCTACAGTAAGGCCATTCTACTGACAATGTTTGTCTATGGAGATTGCATGGCTGTGTGCTCGATTTTATACACCTGTCAGCAACGGGTGTGGCTGAAATAGCCGAATCCACTAATTTGAAGTTGTGTCCACATACTTTTGTATAATTAGTGTATATTTTCTTGTGCTCCTACATTTCTTAGTGTGAGCCTACATGTTTCCACTTAGGCCCACACGTGCTGTAAAAAAGTCAGCGTAGAGCGTAGAGCCCTGTAGATGCCTTATTCATGGTTTCCTCGTCCAGGTCAGAATATGGCGTATCTGTAGACACACATCCGCCACATCTTCATTTCTTAGATCTCCACCCCGAACGAATAGTGGGTGAATAGCATGCTATTTTAATGCTTAAGTTCAAGGTCACAATACACATATAGAAAAAAGTGCATAAAATGGGAATTATGTTCCATTTACACATGCTTAACTCAGGTCGGAATTAGCCCCTAACTGAAGCTAATGAGAGAGACAAAAGACAACAAAAACAAAGCTCATACCCTTCAATCGGAGAATGGCAGATTAGCCGTCTGGCAAAACAAGAAGACAATAGAATATGTGCTCCTGTTACTTTACTCTACTGGCATAGATTATAGCTATAGCAGAGGTGGTTCATTGAACTGCACTCAGGTAATGAGTAACCTCGCTTGAGACCTAAAATACTTGTGTCAGCTCTCTGAGCTGCCTAGGCTTTAGCTCAGCGGTTTAACATGTAATGAATCAGATATAGGCCAAGGATTGCCTGGACATTTGGTCTCTTGCCATTCAGAGAATGACACAACCCAATGAATATCTTATCAGACAGACAATAAAATAAGTCAGACGAACAACACAAAACAACAGACAGACAGCCCAGAGGCACTGAGAGAAAGAGGAGAGAACAAAGAGAGAGAGAGAGAGATTTGCCGAATAGTGTTTCATGTCTGTTAGTCCAAGTAGAGATGGTTACACAACAATATAACAGTCCTAAGGCAGAGAGGAGAACACCTCAAAAAGAAGGTATATGCTGTGCAAGCCAGCTTAATTATCACAGTTAGAGTTCTCTCCCTCCCTTCATCCTCCTCAGAAATGGTGGAAGGCAGAAAAACTACATTTGGTTCACTCTACTAATAATTGAATGTGGGATCCCTATGGCTTGCTCAAACTGTGTGGCATTAAAAGTGGTTCCCTATAATTAACTTTTACAAAAGGCATTGTTTTGACCTCGGTTGAACTCAGTTATTGCGTTGAACTGTGGACCTACAGGTTTTCATCCTTCCCCTCTAATCAGGGACTGGTGGTCTAAAACTTGTGTATCCATCTAGTAAATGTTATCTATTGTAACATTTTATAGATTGTCTAGAGTGGCTTGCAAAAGTTTTCACCCCCCTTGCCATTTTTCCTATTTTGTTGCCTTACAACCTGGAATTAAAATGGATTTTTTGGGGGGTTTGTATCATTTGATTTACACAACATGCCTACCACTTTGAAGATGCAACATATTTTTTATTGTGAAACAAACAAGAAATTAAACAAAGAAACAGAAAACTTGAGCGTGCATAACTATTCACAGCAGACGTGTTTGCTTATTTTGTTCTTTAAGCAATGGCTTTTTTTCTGGCCACTCTTCCGTAAAGCCCAGCTCTGTGGAGTGTATGGCTTAAAGTGGTCCTTTGGACAGATACTCCAATCTCTGCTGTGGAGCTTTACAGCTCCTTCAGGGTTATCTTTGGTCTCTTTGTTGGCTCTCTGATTAATGCCCTCCTTGCCTGGTCTGTGAGTTTTGGTGGGCGGCCCTCTCTTGGCAGGTTTGTTGTGGTGCCATATTCTTTCCATTTTTTAATAATGGATTTAATGGTGCTCTGTGGGATGTTCAAAGTTTCAGATATTTTTTTATAACCCAACCCTGATCTGTACGTATCCACAACTTTGTCCCTGACCTGTTTGGAGAGCTCCTTAGTCTTCATGGTGCCACTTGCTTGGTGGTTCCCCTTGCTTAGTGGTGTTGTAGAGTCTGGGGCCTTTCAGAACAGATGTATATATACTGAGATCATGTGACAGATCATGTGACACTTAGATTGCACACATTTTGACTTTATTTAACGAATTATGTGACATCTGAAGGTAATTGGTTGCACCAGATCTTATTTAGGGGCTTTATAGCAAAGGGGGTGAATACATATGCACGCACAACTTTTCCGTTATTTATTTTGTATAATTTTTTTAACAAGTTCTTTTTTTAATTTCACTTCACCATTTTTGACTATTTTGTGTATGTCCATTACATTAAATCCAAATAAAATCAATTTAAATTACAGGTTGTAATGCAACAAAATAGGAAAATCGCCAAGGGGGATGAATACTGGGCACTGTATTAGCTGGGCCTCTTTACATAAGCATGTCCTGAAATGCCATGATGCCGAAATACAAACAATGATTGACTTTGATGAAATCATGGCAAACTCCTACTGTTAGCTAGCTCCTATACACAGAGGACCACATTCACCTCTCTCTCTCTATATTTTCTACACCCCCTCTCCATCCCCACCCCCCTCTCTCTTTCTCGCTCTCCTCTTCCTGGAACAGACACGCAGGAACCGGTTGTCATGGAAACCTTGCTCTCTGGGCAAACTTACGGAAACACACATGAACAAGCGCACACACAAACACACTGTATTTAATAAATACTTAATGGATCTGCTGAGGGGATTATAAGACCACTGATTTACTGACTGGACAGTATAGTATTTCATTATGCATAGCATTTCTGATAGCAGCTCTGCTGTGTTTGTGTGTGTACAATACCAGTCAAAAGTTGACACACCTACTCATTCAAGGGTTTTTCTTTATTATTTTTTATTTTTTTACATTGTAGATTAATAGTGAAGATGTCAAAACTATGTAATAACACATATGGAATCATGTAGTAACCAAAAAAGTGTTAAACAAATCAAAATATACTTCAAATAGCCACCCTTTGCCTTGATGAACACACTCTTCTGCAGATGTCAAAGTCTAACGAGAGAAAGAAGAATGAGAGAAAGAAAGAAAGAAAGAAAGAATGAAGACGGAGGATGAAATAGGTACCTTGTCAAGTAGATCAATAAAATAAGCTTATCACACAGTAACCCACTGAACAGGTGAACTATACTGGTATCATATCATTGCTCAACAGTTTGTAGGGGATGAATGTCTTTTGGTTCTGCTGAAGAAAGATAGTGATTCAGATAGAAAAGCAAAAATGTGTGTGTGTGACAAAATAAATAAGAGAGAGAGGGATTCATGAAGAAAGATACAAGAAGAAAGTTTACTCAGTCCAGCCTTTCTTTCATTCTATACTGAACAAATATATAAACGCAAAATTCTAAAATGTCTAAGATTTAACTGAGTTACAATTCATATGAGGAAATCAGTCAATTGAAATAAATTCACTAGGCCCTAATCTATGGATTTCACATGACTTGGTCACAGATACCTTTAAAAAAAATGGGCCTCAAAATGGGCCTCTCATCACGGAATTTCTGTGCATTCAAATTGCCATCGATAAAATGCAATTGTGTTTGTTGACCGTAGTTTATGCCTGCCCATACTGTACCATAACCCCACTGCCACCATGGGACAATCGGTTCACAAAGTTGACATCAGCAAACCGCTCATCCACACTATGCCATACACGTGGTCTGCGGTTGTGAGCCCGGTTGGACGTACTGCCAAATCTTCTAAAACGACGTTGGAGGCGGCTTATGCTAGAGAAATTAACATTAAATTCTCTGGCAACAGCTTTGGTGGACATTCCTGTAGTCAGCATGCCAATTGCATGCTCCCTCAAAACTGGCATTGTATTGTGTGACAAAACTCCACATTTTAGAGTGGCTTTTCATTGTCCCCAGCACAATGTGCACCTGTGAAATGATCATGCTGTTTAATCAGCTTCTTGATATGCCAAACCTGTCAGGTGGATGGATTATTTTGGCAAAGAGGAAATGCTCACTAACAGGGATGTAAACAGATTTGTGCACAGAATTGGAGAGAAATAAGCTGTTTGTGCATAGGGAACATTTTTGGGATCTTATATTTCAGCTCATGAAACATGGGACCAACACTTTACATGTTGTTTTTATATTTTTGTTCAGTGTATAGTACATCCACAGTTCAATTCATTTAATAATTACCATGTAATCTCCATGCACAGAGAGTATAATGGCTCTCTCTCGCACACACACACATACACACACACACAGTGGCTGTGACCCCATTTTCCGAGGGGGTCTCAGATTATTGCTTTTTAATTTTTTACAATTCACACATTTGTATAATACACACTTGTACATGTGTGAAATAGGACAAATATAAGCACCCACATACATACATATACCGTATCCACACACACACACACACACACACACACACACACACACACACACACACACACACACACACACTACAAGGCATATATTGAAAACCAAACCGAACCAATAGATATAAAACATCAGATACCAGCAGCACCACACAGCTAGAACACTTCAGCTCCTAGACATAGAATGACAAAGCTGGAACAGAGATACAACTATAGAGCTACAACACAACAGCTCCTAGTCCAAAAACACTCCTATATTGAAGCAAGAACCAGGAGCAGCTCCAGACCCAGACCCAGAGCTCTGCTCTCACCTTACCTGCGGAGGTGAGCCCGCTGTGGGAGTCTGGGTCTGGTTAGGACCAGGACCAGGACGGGGGGTTACAGTGGAGAGACTGCCTACCTTTCTCCAGTGTCCCTGTGAGGAAGCGGTAGAAAAAGCGAAACACTTTGGTCAGCTGTCTCTTGCATCTCTTCCTGCAATGGCTCATCTTGACTCTGTAGTGGCTAATGATAGTCACAAGGTGGGGGTGATGGCGAGTGTTGGGGGGTATCGACTAGGCAGAAAACCAGCGAAAAGAGGGAAAGAAGGAAGAAAGGAAAGGGAGTGTAAAGTGTAGCTGCTTGCTGCTCTTCTCTCTCTCTCACTCTCTCCACCTTCTCTATCTCCTTTCGTTCGTGGCTCCACCTCTAGGCCTCCTGCTGTCAATCAACAACAGTGTTCTGTCTCCTCCCCCTTACCCTGTGAGAATCCTCTCACTCGATCTGATTGGCTGGGAGAGTGGCGGAAAATTCTGTGTACTATACAACTACTGTACTCTGAGTGACATGTTTTTCTACTCTCTTATTTTCTCTCCTCTACTCGTTCTATTGTCTTCTCTTCTTCCTCCAGTGACTATTTATTTTCTCCTTCTCATCTGTCTCCTGTTGTTTTTCTCCACTTGCTGCTTTCAAAAGAAGCAAACACTGCCTGGGAGGTTTGTTTTGGTGTGAGCCAGCGGGAGAGTAAGTGTGCATGTTTGTGTGTGTGTGTGTGGGTGTTTGTGTATGTGTTCCAGCGGGAGAGTAAGTAATGCGACAGGGAGCAACAAAGCAAACACGGCAATTAGCGTCACTCGCCGCTCTCCTCTCCTCCCTCATTCTCTCTTTTGTCTCTCTCCCTCTCTCGCTATCTTTTCCGTCGCCTCTCTTCTCTTCTCCCAGTGTATGCTAAGCTCTCATGTGGACCAGAGGGAAGAGAGAGGGAGGGTGGAGATGGAGAATCTGGTCAATGACTTCCTCTCTTAATTTTGGATTCTCTCCGAAGATGTAGATGCATGAAATGTCCAAATCCCAGTAGAGCCAGAGGAGGAAAGGACGGTGTGAGCTCTCCCTCGTCTCTCTCAGCTTGTCGACCCACAGTCTCCATCTGTAGCCTTTGACCGCACACCCATTGAGGCGGGTGGAACTGTCTCCTGTGTCCCAGTTGTGGTGGAGAGCGAATGCTCTATTCTAGCCAGCGACCCTCGGTCACCCACAGTCAGCGTCACCCGCACCCCAATGAAGGACTCAATGAGAGTGACAGTTGGCTCCTTCGCCCGTCGCCTCGGCATGCTCCTCCACGGCGACTCTGTAGAAATAGTTGCCCCTACACCCTTTAACACGTTTCCCAACCTCAAGGTGAAGGAGGCGGCAGTGGTGGAGGGAGAGTTAGGCTCCAGTGAGCCCCTTCTCTCCCCTCAGCCATCACAGGTCTCAATTTTTACATTTACATTTTAGTCATTTAGCAGACGCTCTTATCCAGAGCGACTTACAGTTAAGTGAGTGCATACATTTTCATACTGGCCCCCCGTGGGAATCGAACCCACAACCCTGGTGTTGCAAACGCCATGCTCTACCAACTGAGCTACATCCCTGCCGGCCATTCCCTCCCCTACCCTGGACGATGCTGGCTAATTGTGCGCTGCCCCATGGGTCTCCCGGTCGAGGCCGGCTACGACAGAGTCTGGATTTGAACCAGGATCTCTAGTGGCACAGCTAGCACTGCGATGCAGTGCCTTACAGCACTGCGCCACTCGGGAGATGATCCGGCCCTCTCCCCAGAGCGTGACTAGTCATACGCTTCTCATCCAGAGCCCCTTTGTTCTCGTGGGGAGGCCCAGATAGAAGTCGAGGCCGATTTCACTCTGGAGGAAGCCGAAGAGGCCAAGGAGTCTTCACTACACAAGCGCCTGAGTATGAGCTTGATCACCTGCCACGACAGCATCGCCCCATCCCAGACCTTGGCCGAGGTGCACTACGAAAGCCCTGAGTCTCCTCTCCCTGACAACGCTGCTGCTGAACTCCACAAGGACGAATGTGACCACGCGTATGCCCTTCCCTCAATCACCTCTGACCTCGCACAAGCTCTGACCCCAATGGCTGAACCACCCATCCCCACCGTTACCGAGTTAACTGAAGTCACTGTTGCTACGGAGATGCCCAAAGCGGAGGAGAAAGTGGAGGTCCCAACACCAGTGGAGGAGCCAGTGATGCCTGTCACGCAAGAGTCGCCTGTTGTACCATCCCCCACAACCACTGGCCCAAGCCCCAGTGTGAGCCAGCAGCAGCCCCAAACCACTGGGATCCGCTGCCCCACCTTCAACACCAAGAGCCCCAGTCAAATGGTGTTCAAGCCCCAGTGGCTAGGGAAGGGCTTCGGGGCCACAGGGGTGAGGGCCAGAGGGAGAGGAGGCAAGGGGGGCTCGTCCTTTTCACCACACTCCGTCCAGGTTGGAAACAAGAACACAGCCAATGAGAACAAGGGGCAGTCGGTCAAACAGAAGCAGAGCGACAAGGCACTCGTGGCTGAAGGCCGCTCCCGTCTGCAGATGCTCAAGGAGACCAACTCCCCCCGGGAGCAAGCTACACAGATGAAGCTGAAGGTGTCCACCCCAGACAGACAGAGGCTGGGCCAGATGGACCGGAGAGTCCTGACTGTGTCCCTGGACAAGGAGAACCGATAGACTGATGTGGCAGAAGAACATGCACAAACACTAACTGACCAGTGTACAGAATCTTGCAATTTTTCTACATCTTTCTAAAAACAAGCCTTTTTTAAAGTGTACAGCCTTTTTTTTTCAACTGACTTTTTCAAACTGCTAACAAATTATAATTTGTGCACATGATGTTTTTGGAAGTGCCATCGATACGATTTATTGTCTGACAGTTTTTTCTTTAGATTTATTTCAAACGTCCATATCAATGTTTTTTCTATCCTGTCCTTTTATGTAAATAAATAAATAAATAAATAAATGTGCTTTCAATCGGAATGTGTTTCTATGCTTTTAACTGGAAAATGTATGCACTCACTAACTGTAAGTCGCTCTGGATAAGAGCGTCTGCTTAATGACTAAAATGTAAAAATGTAAATGTATGTGTAGTACAGGAGCAGAAACCCCAGTAGGAGTGAAGGAGAGGGGGAATCAGTTGTTTTCCCACTTGTAGTAGAAATCCCAGCTGATGGAGTGAAAGAATGAGACATAGAGTGGTATCAGTCTGTCAAAAGGAGAGGAGGAGGGATCTAATCCTCTGAAGAAGAGTGTAGGAGAAGCAGCTTTCTCTCTCGCTCGCTCTGTCACACGTCTTTCTCTCTCTCTCTTTTGCTCCTGTCCTCTCTCAGTCCCTGACCTGTCACTCAGCCAGCAGAGTGGAAAACACAACACACACTTGCAGCAGTGGATGCTGCTGAGGGGAGAACGGCTCATAATAATGACTGTAACGGAGCGAATGGAATGGCATCAAACACACGGAAACCATTCACCCATTCCGCTCCAGCCATTACCATGAGCCCGTCCTCCCCAATTAAGGTGCCACCAACCTCCTGTGACTTGCAGTCACAATCACATTCTAGTAGACTTTGCTTTCACCTCACTTTCTCAATTTACCTCTCTCTGTCTGCTTCTACCATTCTCTGTTTTTTTCTCACCCTCTTCTCTCGCCAAGGCAACGACAGACTCCATGGATTTTCCTTGTGGCCAATCAGAGACTATGCAGGCCTTTTATGCTGCTTTGAACAGTTTATTAATTCCTTTACTCACCACAGGGATTGATTACTCACAGATGGCAGAGAAAACACAGAGGAGGGGGGTCAGAGGGTAATTGTCAGAGAGTAAGAAATAGAGCGACAGACAGAGAAGAAAACTGAGCAGGAGAGAACTGAATTGAATGTAGAGAAAGGTGGCGAGAGCACAAAGAGGAAGCAGAAAATAGGGTGACAAAGACAGATTTAGAGAGTGAGATTAACAACCGTGTGTATGAGATACGGAGCCAGTGAACATCTGTAATATGACACACACTCACACACAACCTCTTCATGTGGCAGGCAAAAGCAACAGGTGGTATGACAGACTCAGCACTCGATTCAATGTGAACATGACGGTGGGAGAGAGAAAAATAATGAAAGAGGGAGCCACCAGGTGGAAGTGCTTGTGTCAGTTGATTGTGCTGACTAATGTTGGACAATTCTATGAGGTCATACGTGCACACACACACACACACACACACACACACACACACACAAACACAAACATATATACAAAACAATTAAGCGTCTCCCTTTCTTTCTTACTTCCATCCCCTCTCTCCCCTCCACTCTCCCCTCCACCTATGCAGAAAAAAAGGGAAACACTGTTTGTGATAAACAGAAGGAAAAGTTTATCCTGAGAGAGGTAGAAAGACAGAAAGAGAGAGTGATAACAGAGATGTTGTAATGGAGTCTAAAGAAGCCCATTAGACTAAACTAATGATGCATGTCTCCTCCACAGAGAGAGAAATAGAACCAGCGTTGATTTGTAATGAATATTCATTAGCAACTGTTTGGCCCCGTTTGTAGAGGAGAAGTGTGTGTGTGTTTACGTGTGCATGTGTTTGGCTTTGCTCTTGTCAGGTTTGTGGTAGCTTCTGCTGAGTGAGTGATCTCATCTGTTGGCAGGTGAGCGCAGAACAACTTATAGCATATTATGTACAGTAGGAAGACAAGGGCAAACGTTCGGACGTGTTAGGGCCTTGCGTCGCTGGCAACAGCTTCGGTCCTGCCCATTAAGGGGATAGAAAAGGGAATCTCTAATTGAAATCCATTTCATTTTAGTGCTGCGTTAAATGGTTTAGAATAATATTTTCATAATCATGTTGAGTTGAAGCCTGACATGTGATGTGCAAGTTACCAAGTCAAATGTCAAAATAAATCACTTTTACCACTTATTTCAAGCTATTAAGCCAAGGTGGTGAAATGCTAATGCAATACAGCATTTGCATGCTTACGGGTGTCCTGTGCCACTGTAAAAACATACAAATTTGGTGGGTTTGTATCTAGTGTGAGTGGGAACATGACCACAGGTGTTTTTTGCTTTGGTTCTTCTCCACTGCAGTGGCTAGGACTGTAAATAACTTGTGCACATTAGCTGATAAAATAGCCAGCCAAGCATGAAATTGGCTGCTAAGTACTACTAATATAGTAGCTAATATCGACGAGGCAAAGATTATTTGCATCTCTGTAATTTATTTGAGATAAACTAAAAAGAGGAACTTTCGTCAAGTGTTGTGCATGTTATGTATACCTAGCAATAGCTATCTTGAGGCAAGGCAGAAGCAGTGGCACTCTTCATCAGCAGAAATCAGATATATTGTTGAGAAAACAACATCACCACTTTGTGTGCAGTTCAAAGACCTGAGCCAGCTAGTTGTCATCGATAACAGATCAGGTTTGAATAACCCAAACATGTGTTTTACGGTCGGGACGGACTGCATGACCAAAAGTGAGTGACTGACTCAAGCTACATGACAACTTTCAAGCAACCTATAGCCAGCCATCTAGCTAGCTAACTATTTTCCAATCAAGGCATTCGTTTGATAGCCTATCTAAGATATAATATAGCTAGATATAATTTCTCAAGTTGAAGTTGGATATAAAAGTGCTGTAGCAAAGGATCTACTATACAGACAGTTGAGATTGCATGAATACGTTTTAAACCAAAAAATGTAGCATCTTAATTTGAACCAAAATGTATGTAAATGAATGGGTTTTCCCAGAGCCATGTATTTAGAGAGTTGGGACTTTGAGGTTTCTGCATTTCGATGCATTTACATGACACTACAAAATGATATTGCCCATAACCCCATAACCATTACATGGAGAATATTTAAACAATGCAAGCATTATAAAATAATTTATAGTTTGAATGTGGAACCCTTACGCACACGGGCGGCAGGTAGCCTATCGGTTAAGAGCGTTGGGCCAGTATCCGAAAAGTTGATGGTTTGAATCCCTGAACCGGCAAGGTGAAAAAATCTGCCTTTGAGCAAGGCAGTTAACCCCCAACAACAACTGCTCCCTGGGCACCGATGACATGGACGTTGATTAAGGAAGCCCCCCGCACCTCTCCGATTCGGAGGGGTTGGGTTAAATGCGGAAGACACATTTTGGTTCAATGCATTCAGTTGTGCAACTGACTAGGTATTCCCTTTCCCTGTACACCACTGAAATGTAAACTGTGACCATAAGCAGCAGTGTGAACCAAAGACATTGCGTGAGGCTGCGCTTGTACACAGAGCATCTGCACTTGTACACAGGGAGTTTGCTTCACTTTCCTGCAATGTGGTAGCTGCATAACAATTAGCCTGTTTGTTTGTTTCTCTCTGCAAATGCTAATGTATATGCTAACTGCTAAATAGACTCTAGGGCAGAGATGGGCAACTTTGATGGGGGTGGGGGCCACAAAAAAACGGAACTCATCATGAGGGCCGCAGTGGCCCCCTCGTGTCAGTGAAGATAAACAATTATCGTGAATTTCCTGCAATTCTGCAAATTTTGCCATGGGCGTAGAGAAAATGTTGCAGTTTTAAAGCAAATTTGCTGCAACTCCATACATTTTGCCATGGGGCGGAGAGAACATAATGCAATTTTCTAACTCATTTTATGCAATTCTACTCATTTTGCCATGGGGCGGAGGCAAATGTTTGCAGTTTTTATTATGATAACTGATAATCAATGGGCCCCACCCCGGTCGGTAATTCGACCATGCTTACTACAAGTTTAGATAGCTGGTTGCTAGACTAATTGACCAATCTAAAAACATTTTGCTGGCAGGGGCTAATTGAGTGACTGCTGATGCACAACCAAATTTCTAAATTGCACCTAGTGTATTCTATTATTATAACTCTCAACAGTAAGTTGAGACCCCGACTGAGTTCCATTTTCATTTCTGTATTGGTCCGCAGGCCTACAAAAGGGGGGACGCCAGTTGCCCATCCCTACTTTAGGGGGTCACCAAACACATAGACCCTAGATGCTGTCAATTGCCCAATTTATAGGCATGCACAATTTAGGGATCTTTTTTAACAACAAGATATTGGGCTCCAAAGGGATAACTTGAATTTATGACTCAAATAGCTGAGTCTACTTTTAAGGCCTGACACAGTGTGGCGAGTGATTTAGGAGTCAGGCGCAGAGGGTAAATCACAGAATAACAGGTTTATTCCGTAACACAGCGGTACGCAGCAATGCGTCAAACACTCCAGCAGTTGGCAAAGCCAATAAAGCGCTACACCTCCTTTACCGTGGATGGAGTCGGCCAATTACGCACGGCTGAAATGCGATCTCCCTCCATCTCCACACCTGAGGTGGTGATGCGGTATCCGAGGAAGGAGACGGACTGATGGAAAAACAGACACTTTTCTGCCTTGGCATAAAGGTCATGTTCCAACAATTGGCCCAGCACTTTGCGAACCAGGGACACATGCTCGACGTGCGTAGCGGAATACACCAGAATGTCATCGATGTAGACCACTACACCGCGACCAAGCATGTCCCGAAACACCTCGTTCACAAAGGACTGGAAGACTTATGGAGCATTCATCAAACCGTATGGCATCACCAGGAATTCGTAATGCCCCGTGGTTGTGCTGAATGCTGTCTTCCACTCGTCCCCTTCTCGGACATGCACCAGGTTGTACGCACTCCGGAAATCAAATTTTGTGAAGAAGCACGCCCCATGCATTGACTCGATTACAGGTGGAATGAGGGGTAGAGGATAACTATAACAAATTGTCCCCTTGTTAAGTGCTCAGTAATCAATGCAAGGGCGCAGACCTCCGTCTTTCTTCTTCACAAAAAATAAACTTGAGGAGGCGGGCGAAGTGGAGGGATGTATGAACCACTGACGCAGGGACTTGGAGACGTATGTCTCCATCGCCTCCATTTCAGCCTATGACAGGGGATATACATGATTCCTGGGAGGCACAGCGTCTACCCGGAGGTTTATTGCGCAATCCCCGCCCGATGAGGTGGTAATTTGGTCGCCTGCGTTTTGGAAAACACGTGCGCCAAATCGAGGTATTCAGGGGGAATGCGCACGGTGGAGGTAGTGTCTGGACTTTCCACCGTGGTTGCACCAACGGAAACAGCTAGACACCTACCCGCGACCACCCCGTGAGAACCCTCTGTGGCCATGAAAAGGTGGGGTTGTGTAGTGCTAACCAGGGAAGAACCAACACAACAGGGAAATCAGGAGACTCAATAATAAAAAAGGTGACTTGCTCTCTATGGGTCTCTTGCGTAACCATTGTGACTGGTGCTGTAACTTCCCTAACGAACCCTGACCCTAATGGTCGACTGTCAAGTGCTTTGATGGGAAGTGGTATGGATAGGGGAACCAACGGAATACTTAGACTATGAGCTAACGACCTGTCCATAAATTTCCCAGCTGTGCCTGAATCGACCAGCGCCTTACACTGGGAAACTACTGTGTAATCAGGGAAGGTGACTTTTATGGTGCGGTCCGCAGCAGAGGGCTCTGAACGAGTGTGGGTTTGTGCTACCTGGGGTGACGCGAGAGTGCCCTGCCTGCCGCCTCCAGACCCGGAAGAACCCTGACGACAGCGTGCAGTAGAATGTCCTCTCCTGCCACAAGCGTGACACTGGAGCTGTCGTCCTCTGTTCTCCTGGATCGCTGCACCACCCAGCTCCATCGGAACTGAATCCGGGTTGAAAGGGGGTGAAACAGGCAGGCCCCTTCCAGAACGTCCTCTCGCAGCTAGCAGGTTTTCCAACCGGATGGCCATGTCCACCAGCTGGTCGAAAGTCAACATGGCATCCCGGCAGGCTAACTCCCTTCGGACGTCCTCTCGCAGGCTGCACCGGAATCTGTTGATGAGGGCCCGCTCGTTCCACCCGGACCCAGCTGCTAGAGTACGAAACTCCAGGGCAAAGTCCTGCGCGGTCCTCGTCCCCTGCCTCAGTTGGACCAGCCGCTCACCCGCCTCTCTTCCTTTGGGTGGGTGATCGGTTACTGCCCGGAAGAGGTGAGCGAACTCCTCATAGTTGAACTCCTTCACTCCAGACCGCGTTGGCCCACTCCAGGGCTTTCCCAGAGAGGCAGGAGACGAGGGCGGACACCTTCTCCCACTCCAATGGAGCCGGGCTGATGGTTGAGAAGTAGAGCTCCAGCTGCAGGAGGAATCCCTGGCAGCTGTCCCGTCATAATCCCTCGGTCGGGACAGATGAATCCCTCTGGGTGATAGGGTGTAGGTGGCTGGATCCGGTCGCTCAGCTGGTCCCGAAGGGTCGGGTCCTCTCCTCTCCAGGCGTTGGACGACCTGGAGAACCCGATCCATCGCTTCTCCCAAGCTGGCTAGCATAGTAGAATGCTCCCGGACCCGCGCCACGACTCCAGGCATGTTCTCCTCTCCTGCTGACACCATGTCGTGGTGTGTGATTCTGTGGCGAGTGATTTAGAAGGAGTCAGGCGCAGAAGGGTAAATCACAGAATAACAGGTTTATTCCGTAACACAGCGGTACGCAGCAATGCGTCAAACACTCCAGTGCGGAAATACGGCGCACTGGAAAACAACAAGGCACACAGGTGAATATCCCAGTGATAGAAAATACAAAGAGCTCCACCGAGCTAATCTAACCTCCACAATAAACAATCACACACAAAGACAAGGGGGCAGAGGGAACACTTATACAGGTTCTGATGAGGGGATATGAACCAGGTGTGTGTAATAAACAAGACAAAACAAATGAAATGATGAGATGAGGAGCGGCAGTGGCTAGAAGGCCGGTGACGACGAATGCCGAAGCCTGCCCGAACAAGGAGAGGAGGCAGCTTCGGAGGAAGTCGTGACACACAGACAAGAAAACAGGTTGGAATCTGTAGATTATAATCCAGACTAGAGCAAGATTAGGAAAGTAATCTGCTCATCTGCATAAAAAAGGAGGACAGTCAAATGAGAGTATGTTATAGGTTAGCGAGAGAGGAAGGAGAACAGGAGAGTGAGAGGAAGTGAGAGGAGCGGAGACAGGGGTAGTGAAAGGAACTATCTGAAAAAAAGATGATGCTGCCAAAGATAACAATACACTAACACAGAGGTGGCAACCCTGGTCCCAGATAGCTACAGGGTGTGCAGGCTCCTGTTCCAGCCCTACACTAACGCACTCCTGATGAGCAGCTGGTTGGTGTAATCCGGTGTGTTAGTGCAGGGCTGGAACAACATGTAGTTGAATTGTAGGACTCTGATCACACTAAACTAAGTCTCTGGTCACATCTAGTGGTTCAGATGTTGTATTACAGCTGAGACACACCAACATATCCTCAGTTCAATTCTACCATTCAGTTGGTTCCTTCTGAATAAAGTAAGTCGGATTTTAATGCAGATGCTTCCCAAGTTATGTGTGCGGCTCAGTTGGTAAGTGCATGGGGCAAGCACTGCCAAGGTCATGGGTTCAATTCTCGCAGGGATCACGTACACATACTAAAATTATATGCAGTTGCTCCTGTACTGTAAGTTGTTTTGCTTTTGTTAAGTGTCTGCCAAGTGGGCATTCCTGTAGATCTGATGATTGGATAGATATAAACAATATGGTAATATCATAATCTTGCCTTCTGATTGGCCGGGTAAAAAAGGTTGCCATGTTGTACCCACCTATCCAATCTCTCAGATTTACAGGAATGGCTAGGAATAAGGGTCTGCTCCCCAGGCGCCGATGACATGGATGTCGATAAAGTCAGCCCCCCGCACCGCTCTGATTCAGAGAGGTTGGGTTAAATGCAGAAGACACATTTTGGTTGAATGCATTCGGTTGTGCAACTGACTAGGTATCCCCACTCTCCCTTTCCTTTTCTTTTTAGGCCAGGGGTTGATCTGGAATTCAGCACTGGGGGGGCATATTCATTACGATGATTCTGTTGCAAAAAAAAAATTTCAATGGAAGCAAACACAACGAAACGGGGAGGGACCTACCTGAATTTGTCCAATAGAAACATGCTTTTTTTGTTGCAAAAACACAACTGTTTGCAACTGTTTGGACCAATGATTACAACCATAGTGAATGTCATGTACTGACCCATTGATACCAACAGAGGGCAGCCTACCCATGGTAGAGCCAGGTGGCGTCACCTCTCATTCATTTACATTTTTAGTCATTTAGCAGACGCTCTTATCCAGAGCGACTTACAGTTAGTGAGTGCATACATATTTCATACTGGCCCCCCATGGGAATCGAACCCACAACCCTGGCGTTGCAAATGCCATGCTCTATCAACTGAGCTATACGCCATACCCACTAAAAGACAGTGTTGGACCACAAAGAAAAAGTGCATCCATAAACTCATCTCATTACAGGGCCCGTATTCACAAAGCACCTCAGAAAAGGTCCTAGGTCCTAAGACAAAAAAAGGTCCCAGCTCAGAGTAGGTTTTAGGATGTTGTTAAGATACTGCCCAGACAAACGCTGAGCCAGGAGTAAAATCAACTCATAAAAGTTTATCTCAGCTGGTAATCACAACAATTTGAGGTTTCGCAAAGGAACGATAGTGAGGTTGGGTTAAATGCGGAAGACACATTATTACCCATCATTGACATTGTTGCAAATGATGGGTAATAACCAATCGCGATGAGGCATCGCCAGCTGTGAACTATATAGCACGCTTCAGACAACCACTGTGAATGTGACTGTCCATTAAATGTTTCAATGGTAAAAAGTTGGAGGTAATTTTTGCTTGACACAATCACTTTGCTTACTCTTAATTATTGCCTAGTATGTATGTTGGCATGCATGACCCTTTTTATTTTAGATTTTTTAGAAATGTCTGATATTTTGAATAATGTTTTATTATATTACTGTTATATCAACACACTCGTCACTCCCGTTCAACAACTCTAAATAGCTTTTGGCACAGTAGGCATCAAGTTACTTGCCGATAATATTGCATAAAAAGTTTGAAAGGTCACTCAGTGAGGGTCCGGCGTTGGGTTTCTACTAAGATAACATATGGAATTATTTTAAGATAGTCAAACCAAGGATAATTGTTCTATTATTTGATTTGGAATTTTAGCACGCCTGTAGGTATCCCAAAAATATATACAAACAATATATAAATTTTTTGGGGGGATGAAACATTGAATTTGGCTGCTATTATCCCATAGAAATTCTTTGAATAACAACCCACTGGGCAAACACTGGTTGAATCAACATTGTTTCCACGTCATTTCAACCAAAAAAATCTATATGATGATGTTGAATCAACATGGAAAACTGATTGAAAAATAAAATAAAAAATAAAGGTAAGGGAATTTCATCTTTTATTCACCCCAACCTTTTACCAAAGTCCAAAGACATGGTGAATTATTTTGTTGATTTCATGTTGAATTCACATTAGTTGACAACTCAGTGCCCAGTGGTAAATTCATACATGGCAAAACAGATAGTAAAAACATTTATGAAAAGGAAGAATGTTTTGAAGTGTCTGTCCTATGTCTGAGAGATATAGGACAGACACATATAACGCCAGGGTAGTGGGTTTTATTCACGGGACCACCCATATGTAAAATGTTTGCATGCTTGACTGTAAGTCGCTTTGCATAAAAGCGTCTGCTAAATGGCATATAATTATACAAGAAAGCTCATAAATAGTTAAAAAAACAAACATATTTAACCCCTTTTTTATTTGCATAAAACTACTTCCATAAAACATTTTTACCGCTACCTTCAGATGAGTCCCGTGACACTTGTAGGGGTCGTAGAGCAAAATGGAGAACACGTGTTCGTGAGAGTCTCCGCTCTCCATACTGGGGTTATATTAGTTTGTAGCCCAAACTGTTCAGAGCCATTTTTGGGATGTCTCTTGGTCTTATATCCTGGACACCCACATGAGTGACCCATACACCAAAAATAAGTTCCCATCTCTTTTATGGACCTGCTGTGAGTATGCAGCCTAAACAGAGAAATAAATGCGGTCAGAGACCTACTTGAGCAGCACCGCCCCCTCAAGATTCTGAGCCTGCCTGGCAGGGTTGGTCCTAAAAAGCCAGAGCCCCCTGATTGGAGAGCATTATATAAAAGGAAATTCTCAAAGCTGCTAATGAGAACCTTGATGACCTTGTACCTAGCTGGTGGGGATTCCGGTGGGGTACCCCCACCAAGGTAGTGGCAGTGCTGGCAACACTGGCTGCAGTAACCCATGGGGAGGGGGTCACACTCGGACAATCAGAGAGGGGGTTTATCATTGTGGCCCAAGTGGCACAAAATAATCAAAGGTCTGACTGCACGGAGATGCTTGGGAAAAATTGTTACAACAGGGAACCAGAGTGTTTGTGTCTCAGGTGAAGAGGGTGGATCTGATCTCCATCACCTAGGACTTGACATAGATTAAGTAGATTAATCAAATCTGACATTGTTGTCAATTTCTGCTCAATCTTGCATGCTCTCTCAATCAGCTGTAACTGTATGTGCACTCGTGAATCAGGTCCTTTCTTGAGTTGGGCTCTGGGATATAACAACCGTTGAGTATCTGATTTTATGGTGGATTGTGGAGGGGGGGTTGAGTATGTTGGAGTATGTGAGTATGTGCGTGTGTGTTTGTCTGGCATCTGTTGTGGAGGGGTGGGGGGTGGACCACGGTAGCTATTTGCTAGGATAATAATTGTTTGTCAATAAATTAAATGTAATACAATGGCAATCCAGGTTATATGTTAAAATCCTAGGCATGAACAGCCGACATTATTACGCATATTAATTGATAATGATGGAAAATAAGATATGCAAGATATTTGAATAGATATATAGATATATATATATATATATTTAAATAGTTATATATAGAGGTGACAGCATTGGAAATGCTTTTGGCGGTTAATCTGCTTCTGTGTTGTGGGTGGCACTGTGTGCTGTTTTTTCGAAGGATGGGTCCTGGGCTCTCGGGGCCCTAGGGATCCGGAGGGATGTGGGTGGGATGCCGATCACTGGGATGACGGCTCAACTTGGGATGGGGAGGGGCTTTAGCGGGGGAATTAGTGGAAAACAATTGAAGGGATACTTAGTAGCAATGCAAATATCACGGTACAGCTATATGGACACTCAATCATTACGGTATTTTTTATTGGTAAATGTACAAACATTTATAATGATAAATAGACTTGAAATGTATATCTCATTATCCTGTATGGTGAAATAAGTATAGCCAGTTATAATTGTAATGGCTTGGCTGATAATAACAAAAGAAGAACAATATTTACATGGCTCAAAGAGAAGGAATATAATATCTATTGTTTACAGGAAACTCATTCAACAATTCTAGATGAAGCTGCGTGGAAAAAGGAATGGGGGGGGGGGGGGGGGGGGGGGGGGCGAGATATACTTCTCCCATGGGCAAAGAAATTCAAAAGGGGTGATGATATTAATTAATAGTAATTTCGATCCGAATGTGCAAATTGTCCAAATAGATACGCAAGGTAGATGGATTATTTTAAATATGTTATTGGACAATAAACAGCTATGGCTCATTAACTTTTACAGACCAAATAATGATGATCCAAACTTCTTTGACAATATTTATAATAAATGATCAACCCTGCAAGCAATTCAAGACAATATTATTATGGTGGGGGATTATAATACTGTTTTAAATAGCTCAATGGACCATAAAGGAAATCACACCACAAACAATCCCCCACATGCTCTTAAGAAAATCGTGAATGTCATGGATACATTAGAACTAGTAAATATATGGAGGCTTAAATATCCTGATCTAGTGAGAAATACATGGCAGAGACTCAATCAAGCTAGTCGTCTTGCCTTCTTTCTTATCTCTTTCTCGTTGGCTCCAAAAGTTAAAAAAGTGTTGATAGGGGACAGAATGCGGTCGGACCATCATATATTTGGCATATACATTACTCTTACTGAATTTCCACGTGGGCGAGGATATTGGAAATTTAATCAAAGCCTATTGGATGATCATTTATTTTTAACTAGGACAAAGGAATTTATAACTGACTTTTTCCGACATAACATAGGTACAGCAAATCCCCTTATTGTACAGCAAATCCCCTTTAAATGTGCCTTTAGAGGCCATGCAATTCAGTACTCATCTCGAAAACAAAAGCAATTTAGGTCAAAAGAGTTTATACTAACAAAGGAAATAGGTCTAACAGAACAGATAGATGGAACTAAAAACTGTAACATAGAGGCTCAGAATAAATTAGAGGAAAAACAAAAAGAAATGGAGAAACTTATTCAAGAAAGATCAAGTGTAATATATTATAAAAAATAAAGCAAACTGGATGGAATATGGGGAAAAATGCACCAAATTATTTTTTAATCTTCAACATAGGAATGCTACCAAAAATAATTTAATGAAACTGGTTACAATTGACGGAGTAACCCATGATTCACTAAATGATATTTTGAAGGAGGAAACAAAGTACTTTAAGCATATGTTTTTGTTTCTGTCGCCTCCATCTCCTCTAACTGAAGCTAATTGTAGAGAGTTTTTTTCTATTGATAATGTAAAATTAACAGCAATACAGAAAGACTCATGTGAAGGTGAAATTACAGAGGAGGAACTTCTGGATGCATTTCAATTTTGGTGAATCTCTTATAAAATGGGTCAAAATCATGTATAGTAACCCTAGGTGTAAAACAGTAAATAATGGCTATTTCTCAGAAAGTTTTAAACTGTCAAGAGGAGTGAAACAAGGTTGTCCACTATCGGCATATCTATTTATTGTGGCCATCGCGATGTTAGCTATTAAAATCAGATACTACAATAATATCAGGGGATTAGAAATACAGGGCTTAAAAACAAAGGTGTCATTGTACGCTGATGATTCATGTTTTCTTTTAAATCCACAACTAGAATCACTCCACAGCCTCATAGAGGATCTAGATACATTTTCTAACCTCTCTGGATTACAACCAAATTATGACAAATGTACTATATTACGTATTGGATCAATAAAAAATAAAAAAATTACATTACCATGTAGTTTACCAATAAAATGGTCTGATGGTGATGTGGATATACTCGGAATACATATCCCAAAGGAAATAAATGATCTCACTTCAATAAATTATAATAGAAAGTTAGCAAAAATAGATAAGATCTTGCTACCACGGAAAGGTAAATACCTGTCAATTTGTGTAAAAATCACCCTGATTAACTCTTTAATATTATTCCAGTTTACCTATTTACTTATGGTCTTGCCTACGCCTAGCGAACAGTTTTTTTAATTAATGAGAAAAAAATATTCAATTTTATTTGGAACGGCAAGCCAGACAAAATTAAACGGGCCTATTTATATAATGAATATGAATTCGGAGGACAGAAATTATTAAATATTAAACCATTAGATCTATCACTAAAAGCTTCAGTCATACAAAAGTTATACTTAAATCCGAACTGGTTCTCTAGCAAATTAGTAAGATTGTCTCACCCAATGTTCAAGAATGGCCTTTTTCCCTTTATTCAAATTACAACCACTCACTATTTCAGTTATTTGAAAAGGAAATCATCTCCCAGATATCACTATTTCTAAAACAAGCCATAGAAAGTTGGTTGCAATTTCAATTTAATCCTCCAGAAACGACAGAACAAATAATGCAACAAATATTGTGGTTAAACTCAAATATACTAATTGACAAAAAAACTTTTTTTTTGACAAAATGTTTAAAAAAGGTATAATCTTTGTAAATGATATCATCGGTAGGAATGGTGGAGTTATGTCGCACATGCAGCTAACAAAAACATATGGAAATGTCTGCTCTACCCAAAATTACAACCAAATAATTGCAGCCTTACCGCAAAAATGGAAGAGGAAAGTGGAAGGGGGAGAAAGTAAGGAACTTGTCTGTCGGCCTTGCATTAAAGAACATAATTGGTTAAGGAAAACTGTGATAAATAAAAAAGTACATCAGTTTCATTTAAGGACCAAAGGATTGACAGCCGTCCCATATAGATTGCAAAATAGTTGGGAAGAGATTTTTGACGTAACGATCCCATGGAATAGTGTTTATGAACTGATACGCAAAACGACACTGGATTCAAAACTTAGAATATTTAAATTTAAATTATGTAGGCACGCTGTGTCCATAATAAGTGTATAGGTTGTAGGTTGGGAGCTTTTGTGAAGGAGCACATTTAGAAAGATGGACATCATGAAAATGATCGGAGCGGTTGAGAGTAGAAGAAGTTCAGGAGAAAGAACAAACAAAATGTAATTATTGTAAAATTGACTATGTCCATGAAATGTAGATAGTAAGTATAAGCTGGAAGTAGAGGCCTAAGCATTGTTGTTCACTAGTTTACTCCAAGTAGGGAAAGGGTGGCGGGGTTGCAAAGTAATAAATATAAATATATATTAATTTTTTTAAGGATATTTATGTGTATGTACGTATGTATGTGATTATGTATGTGTGTGTGTGTGTGTGTATGGGAGTATATGTGTGTGTATGTATATATGTATATATATATGTATATGTGTGTATATATGTACAGTGGGGAGAACAAGTATTTCATGCAAAAAATGCAAATTAATTACTTAAAAATCATACAATGTGATTTTCTGGATTTTTGTTTTAGATTCCGTCTCTCACAGTTGAAGTGTACCTATGATAAAAATGACAGACCTCTACATGCTTTGTAAGTAGGAAAACCTGCAAAATCGGCAGTGTATCAATAACTTGTTCTCCCCACTGTATATGTATATATACAAACAAGAAACATGGGGAATTGGAAGTGATGCAGACAATCACAAGTTACAATCTATCTGCAATATTAAGCTGATCTATCCCCCCCCCCCCCAATTTTTTTATTTAAATTTCAACAAAAAATACACTCACTACCTAGTTCCAAACTGCTTTTGGAAGCAACGTCAGCATAAGAACTGTTCGTCGGGAGTTTCATGAAATGGGTTTCCATGGCCGAGCAGCCGCACACAAGCCTAAGATCACCATGCGTCGGCTGGAGTGGTGTAAAGCTTGCCGCCATTGGACTCTGGAGCAGTGGAAACGCGTTCTCTGGAGTGATGAATCACGCTTCACCATCTGGCAGTCCAACGGACGAATCTAGGAGAACGCTACCTGCCTGAATGCATAGTGCCAACTGTAAAGTTTGGTGGAGGAGGAATAATGGTCTTGGGCTGTTTTTTATGGTTCGGGCTAGGCCCCTTCGTTCCAGTGAAGGGGAATCTTAATGCTACAGCATACAATGACATTCTAGACGATTCTGTGCTTCCAACTTTGTGGCAACAGTTTGGGGAAGGCTCCGTATCAGCATGAAAATGCCCCCGTGCACAAAGCGAGGTCAATACAGAAATGATTTGTCGAGATCGGTGTGGAAGAACTTGACTGGCCTGACCTCAACCCCATCGAACACCTTTGGGATGAATTGGAACGCCGACTGCGAGCCAGGCCTAATCACCCAACATCAGTGCCCGACCTCACTAATGCTCTTGTGGGTGAATGGAAGCAAGTCCCCGCAGCAATGTTCCAACATCTAGTGGAAAGCCTTGCCAGAAGAGTGGAGGCTGTTATAGCAGCAAAGGGGGGACCAACTCCATATTAATGCCCATGATTTTGAAATGAGATGTTTGACGAGCAGGTATCCACAAAGCATCTCAGAAAAGGTCCTAGGAATCCTGTTAAAACCTGTTTTAAGACACTGCCCAGACAAAGTCTGAGCCAGGAGTAAAATCAACTCATAAAAGTTTATCTCAGCTGGTAATCACGACAGTTTAAGGTACCGCAAAGGAAAAATAGTGATGACGCTCATTGACATTGTGACCATGTGACTGTCAAATATTGCAATCGTAAAACGTTTGATATTATTTTCGCCTGATACGATCATTTTAGTTACTCTTAATTCTTTGCTAATATGTTTACGTGCATTTATGACCAATTTTGTACTCTGAGACGGGCCGTATCCACAAAGGGTCTCAGAGTAGGAAATTGGTCGTAAGCGCTTAGAATAGAGACATTTTACTCCTACTCTTATGGGTAAAAATAAAAGCTATGCATGAAGCCTCTTTAGTCATAAGAATCACACCTAGTCGACAGATATTCAAGACACCTCATGAGCTGCACTAACCAGTTGCCAAGAGTTACCAGCAGGTATCTTGATAATAGAAAAATGCAGTGAGTCAGTGGTTCCTGCGCCACATGCAATTGCTTTGGAGTTATATTTCAATATGATCAATCCATAAATAATCTAGACCTACATGCAACAGTAACTCTTGTGCCTTGGACAATGATTTCACAAGGCTTATTTCACATGATATGCCTAAATACTTATAACCACTAGGCTAATAATTAAACCTGATAAACCTGTTTTTCTTTAGATTATTTAACCTTTTGACATGTAAATTCTAAATATTAATAATGGCCCTTACAGCGTGAGTTCCTTTTGCACGTGGTACCAGAATTCTATGCTGCTGTTCTAGAATTTAATTGTTGCATTTTGCCGCTATTTTCTGCACCCCTCACTGCATCAAGACCGCATTTTCTGCTTCATATTAGGCTTTATAAAACTGTCTTTTTTTAACCACTCAATCTCTTATCCTTTTTGCCTATAGCAGTAGCAGTGAGTATCTATAGTATTATTATAACTATTATTATCATCTATATTACATGTATTATTATCTGAAAGAGGCTTTGGTATTAGCCTGTCTGAGGAGCTGCGCGTGTGAGACAGTGTGGGAAACCTGAGGTGCAATAGTGGCTAACAAACAAAGTGAGAGCGGGGTATGAGCATATATTACATATGTCGACCATGGTTAAGGGAAATGCAGGCATCCAAAATACTTTTTGTAAAAAAAAAAAATTAATTAAATGTATTCTCCCCTGGAAAAACTAGGCTACAGCGGTGCCTACATTTTATCATAATGTAAATGTATTATCACCACTGGACATGTAGCCTACAGATGACTGCCTCGTCGCCAAGCGAGGAAGATATTTTGCAATCATCAAATGCGATGAGTATTATGGCTTGGATAGGTTTTAGCCTGGTTGGGGCCAAGGAGAGTGAGAACAGGGTGGATCAAGTCATGTAAACAACAAAGTGAGGTAGTTTGTGCGCATGATCAGATTGAATGGTGTGTGTGTGTAATCAGCTATTTTGTGTGCAGAGACCATGGCACGAGTGAGGCGAGGTTGTAGATGTGGTAAACGTGGTTACATTTGTATAAACTTCAAGTATTACTGACTACAAACCTCCCTAAAATGGTTTCACCCAAATCTGTCAAGCCAGTTTAGCTTTCGCACTACGGCTAGGCTAAGCATTAGGTTTGTATTTGAAGTGGTAATCTGTGAGGTGTTAACATTTTATTTGTTTTGTGATTCGTCACAAACTGTAAATGACTTGTCAAGTCATGTGCTCCGGTTCTTGTATACACTGTAACAAGCACAGCGAAGAATTGTACAAATCTGAAAAGTGCCCAAACTATGTTGATCTTATTTGGGCAACGGGTGCAGTCATCTTTGACTTTGTTTTTTTTGCTTCTTATAGTGAATGGCATTCTGGGATTAGGGTGTTTTGTCAAACATACATTTTTGCGTCGTAACCGACTTCAGTGGGCAAATGCTCACATTCGATGGCCACTGGAGAAGTGTGCTCTTCACGGGTGAATCCCGGTTTCAACTGTACCAGGCAGATGGCAGACAGCATGTATGGTGTTGTGTGGGCGAGCGGTTTGCTGATGTCAACGTTGTGAACAGAGTGCCCCATGGTGTCATTGGGGTTATGGTATGGGCAGGCATATGCTACGGTCAACGAACACAATTGCATTTTATCGATGGCAATTTGAATGCACATACCGTGACGAGATCCTAGGCCCATTGTCGTGCCATTAATCTGCCGCCATCACCTCATGTTTCAGCATGATAATGCACAGCCCCATGTTGCAAGGATCTGTACACAATTCCTGGAAGCTGAAAATGTCCCAGTTCTTCCATGGCCTGCATACTCACCAGACATGTCACCCATTGAGGATGTTTGGAATGCTCTGGATCGACGTGAACAACAGTGTGTTCCAGTTCCTGCCAATATCCAGCAACTTCGCATACCCATTGAAGAGGAGTGGGACAACATTCTACAGGCCACAATCAACAGCCTGATCAACTCTATGCGAAGGAGATGTGTCACGCTTCATGAGGCAAATGGTGGTCACTAGGGATGCGCAGGTTGACTCATAACCCGCAGTCCCCGCAGTGATATCCGCGGGGCAGACGAGTTTAGGGTTATTCAATATTGTGTGGCTGAAGGGCTGGTGGGTGGCAGGCTGGTTGAATAAAGAGAAAACAACACCTAAAAAAATCAATAAATGTATAATTCTTCTGCAATTTACATCTATAGACTATATTGAGGTTTTTCTTTTATTATTTTAGGCTATCTGGTATTAGTGCATTAGCCTAAGCTTTAGGACGTAACTGTATGCACTCCAAATAGCCTACACTCCTCACCCAAAAATGCTTTTGGGAACTGGCAGAAAAAGTTAACGTCAATCCACGGAGGCAAAAAGGACATTTGTCAAAGTTTAATTCAGTAAGACAAAAGCTGCAAAAGGAGAGTTGAAAATAAAGAGAAGGGAGGGCCAGGAAAGTAATGTTTGGAAAATATTTGGTGAAGTGGTAAAAGAGGATGATAGCAGTGCCGGCTATGTTATGTATGATGATTATGAAGCACTATACAAATTCGACAGTCACAAGACGGGACTTCAAATAGGCCTATGGCATGTCAAGGGAACTGTGGCATACTGTTAAGATGGGTTAAATGGAAACTGAAACCTGGACACTGACTGTAGATCTACAGTGCTTTAGGAAAGTATTCAGACCCTTTGACATTTATTTTTATTTTTTTATTTCACCTTTATTTAACCAGGTAGGCCAGTTGAGAACAAGTTCTCATTTACAACTGCGACCTGGCCAAGATAAAGCAAAGCAGTGCGATAAAAACAACAACAACACAGAGTTACACATGGGAACAAAACATGTATGTTTTGTTCCCATGTGTAACTCTGTGTTGTTGTTGTTTTTATCGCACTGCTTTGCTTTATCTTGGCCATAATAGAAAATCTATATACAGTGTGTGCAAATGTAGTAAGTTATGGAGGTAAGGCAATAAATAGGCCATAGTGCAAAATAGTTACAATTTAGTATTAACACTGGAGTGATAGATGTGCAGAAGATGATGTGCAAATAGAGATACTGCGGTGCAAATTAGCAAAATAAATAACAATATGGGGATGAGGTAGTTGGGTGGGCTAATTACAGATGGGCTGTGTACAGGTGCAGTGATCGGTAAGCTGCTCTGACAGCTGATGCTTAAAGATAGTGAGGGAGATAAGAGTCTCCAGCTTCAAAGATTTTTGCAGTTCGTTCCAGTCATTAGCAGCAGAGAACTGGAAGGAATGGCGGCCAAAGGAGGTGTTGGCTTTGGAGATGACCAGTGAGATATACCTGCTGGAACGCATACTACAGGTGGGTGTTGCTATGGTGACCAATGAGCTAAGATAAGGCGGGGATTTGCCTAGCAGAGATTTATAGATGACCTGGAGCCAGTGGGATTGGCGACGAATATGTAGTGATGGCCAGCCAACGAGAGCGTACAGGTCACAATGGTGGGTAGTATATGGGGCTTTGGTGACAAAACGGATGGCTCTGTGATAGACTACATCCAATTTGCTGAGTAGAGTGTTGGAGGCTATTTTGTAAATGACATCACCGAAGTCAAGGATCGGTAGGATAGTCAGTTTTACAAGGGCATGTTTGGCAGCATGAGTGAAGGAGGCTTTGTTGCGAAATAGGAAGCCGATTCTAGATTTAACTTTGGATTGGATATGCTTAATGTGAGTCTGGAAGGAGAGTTTACGGTCTAACCAGACACCTAGGTATTTGTAGTTGTCCACATATTCTAAGTCAGACCCGCCGAGAGTAGTGATTCATGTCGGGCGGGCGCGGTGCAAGCAGCGTTAGATTAAAGAGCATGCATTTAGTTTTACTAGCGTATAAGAGCAGTTGGAGGCTACGGAAGGAGTGTTGTATAGCATTGAAGCTCGTTTGGAAGTTTGTTAACACAGTGTCCAATGAAGGGCCAGATGTATACAAAATGGTGTCGTCTGCGTAGAGGTGGATCTGAGCAAGAGCGACATCATTGATATACACAGAGAATAGAGTCGGCCCGTGAATTGAACCCGGTGGCACCCCCATAGAGACTGCCAGAGGTCCAGACAACAGGCCCTCCGATTTCACACATTGAACTCTATCTGAGAAGTAGTTGGTGAACCAGGTGAGGCAGTCATTTGAGAAACCAAGGCTATTTAGTCTGCCAATAAGAATGCGGTGATTGACAGAGTAGAAAGCATTGGCCAGGTCAATGAAGACGGCTGCACAGTACTGTCTTTTATCGATCATGGTTTTAATATCGTTTAGGACCTTGAGCGTGGCTGAGGTGCACCCATGACCAGCTCGGAAACCAGATTGCATAGCGGAGAAGGTACGAATGGGCAAGTTGCAGCGGAGGGTGCAGAGCTGGTGACCGGGGTAGGGGTAGCCAGGTGGAAAGCATGGCCAGCCATAGCAAAATGATTATTGAAATTCTCGATTATCGTAGATTTATCGGTGGTGACAGTGTTTCCTAGCCTCAGTGCAGTGGGCAACTGGGAGGAGGTGCTCTTATTCTCCATGGACTTTACAGTGTCCCAAAACTTTTTGGAGTTAGTGCTACAGGATGCACATTTCTGTTTGAAAAAGCTAGCCTTTGCTTTCCTAATTGATTGTATATATTGGTTCCTGACTTCCCTGAAAAGTTGCATATCGCGGGGGCTGTTCGATGCTAATGCTGTACGCCACAGGATGTTTTTGTGCTGGTCAAGGGCAGTCAAGTCTGGGGTGAACCAGGGGCTATATCTGTTTTTAGTTCGGAATGTTTTGAATGGGGCATGCTTATTTAAGATGGAGAGGAAAGCACTTTTAAAGAACAACCAGGCATCCTCTACTGACGGAATGAGGTCAATATCCATCCAGGATACCAGGTCAATTAGAAAGGCCTGCTCGCTGAAGTGTTTTTGGGAGCGTTTGACAGTGATGAGGGGTGGTAGTTTGACCGTGGACCCATTACGGACGCAGGCAATGAGGCAGTGATCGCTGAGATCCTGGTTGAAGACAGTGGAGGTGTATTTAGAGGGTAAATTAGTCAGGATGATATCTATGAGGGTGCCCATGTTTACGGATTTAGGGTTGTACCTGGTAGGTTCCTTGATAATCTGTGTGAGATTGAGGGCATCTAGTTTAGATTGTAGGACGGCCAGGGTATTAAGCATATCCCAGTTTAGGTCACCAAGCAATACGAACTCTGAGGATAGATGGGGGGCAATCAATTCACATATGGTGTCCAGGGCACAGCTGGGGGCTGAGGGGGGTCTGTAGCAAGCGGCAACAGTGAGATACTTATTTCTGGAAAGGTGGATTTTTTGAAGTAGAAGCTCAAACTGTTTGGGCACAGACCTGGATAGTATGATAGAGCTCTGCAGGCTATCTCTACAGTAGATTGCAACTCTGCCCTCTTTGGCAGTTCTATCTAGACTGGAAATGTTGTAGTTTGGGATGGACATTTCAGAGTTTTTGGTGGCCTTCCTAAGCCAGGATTCAGACACTGCTAGAACATCAGGGTAGGCAGAGTGTGCTAACACAGTGAATAACTCAAACTTAGGGAGGAGGCTTCTGATGTTAACATGCAAGAAACCAAGGCTTTTACGGTTACAGAAGTCAACAAATGATAGCGCCTGGGGAGTAGGAGTGATACTGGGGGCTGCAGGGCCTGGGTTAGCCTCTACATCACCAGAGGAACAGAGGACTAGAATAAGGATACGGCTAAAGACTTTAAGAACTGGTCTTCTAGTGCGTTGGGTACAGAGAATAAAAGGGGCAGATTTCCGGGCGTTGTAGAATAGATTCAGGGCATTATGTACAGACAAGGATATGGAAGGATATGAGTACAGTGGAGGTAAACCTAAGCATTGGGTAATGATGAAAGAGATAGCATCACTGGAAGCACCGATTGAGCCGGTCTCCGTGTGTGTGGGGGGTGGGACAAAGGAGCTATCTGAGGCAGGTTGAGCGGGACTGGGTGCTCTACAGTGAAATTGTATAATAAGAACTAACCGAAACAGCAATAGGCAAGGCATATTGACTTGGGAGAGAGGCATAAAGCAATCACAGGTGTTATTCGAGAGAGCTAAGACAACAACTGGTAATGGAGACGAAAGTTTGGGCTGAGACAAAACGGATAAACAGGATGGGGTACTGTGTAAAGGAACAGTCCAGCAGGCATCAGCTGTGTAGCTGAGTGATCATAAGGTCCAGTGAACAGCAATAGGTGAGTCCGGGAGCAAGTTCGATGGCTGCTAGGGCACAGGCGAGCAGGAGATTTTAGAATAAGGCTGTAACATAGCAAAATGTGGAAAAGGGGAAACGTTCTGAATACTTTCCGAACGCACTGTATAACCGCTCACATAGCCTTAATAATAATTCTTGCAGAATTAAGCATTTCTTGCAGTAAAATGATACACCAAAAGTAGGCAAAATTTGGACTTGGGAACAGGAGTGGAGAAATGCGATTTATTTCTTCCTGCATCTTGAGAGAATGCAATGCTCAGTTAGATACCATCTGTAGAGGTGCTGTCTACTTCATAAAAGCATCATATAAAGCTGATAGTATTTCAACCACATAAGAAATGCATTGAAGCCGAACTGAAATCTTAACAGAAACATGTTGAGTCAATATCACAGCTATAATTGTCCTTACAACCGGTCAAAGAAAATCTTTCCAGTTTTTTATTTTTGTCCCTAAACGTCTTTGCTCCGCGAAAGATGACAGAGAAAACTTTACCTATGTCAACTAGATTGAAGCATTAATTATATCGATCTACAGTGGCTTGCGAAAGTATTCACCACCCTTGGCATTTTTCCTATTTTGTTGCCTTACAACCTGGAATTAAAATTGATTTTTGGGGGGTTTGTATCATTTGATTTACACAACATGCCTACCACTTTGAAGATTCAAAATAATTGTTTTTGTGTCACAAACAAGAAATAAGCCAAATAAACAGAAGACTTGAACGTGCAAAGTCAATACTTTGTAGAGCCACCTTTTGCAGCAATTACAGCTGCAAGTCTCTTGGGCTATGTCTCTATGTCTAAGCGTGTCACATCTAGCCAATGGGATTTTTGCCCATTCTTCAAGGCAAAACTGCTCCAGCTCCTTCAAGTTGGATGGGTTCCGCTGGTGTACAGCAATCTTTAAGTCATACCACAGATTCTCAGTTGGATTGAGGTCTGGGCTTTGACTAGGCCATTCCAAGACATTTAAATGATCCCCTTAAACCACTCGAGTGTTGCTTTAGCAGTATACTTAGGGTCATTGTCCTGCTGGAAGGTGAACCTCCGTCCCAGTCTCAAATCTCTGGAAGACTGAAACAGGTTTCCCTCAAGAATTTCCCTGTATTTAGTGCCATCTATCATTCCTTCAATTCTGACCAGTTTCCCAGTCCCTGCCGATGAAGAACATCCCCACAGCATGATGCTGCCACCACCATGCTTCACTGTGGGGATGGTGTTCTCAGGGTGATTAGAGGTGTTGGATTTGCGCCAGACATAGCGTTTTCCTTGATGGCCAAAAAGCTCAATTTTAGTCTAATCTGAGCTCCTTCTTCCATATGTTTGGGGAGTCTCCCACATGTCTTTTGGCGAACACGAAATGTGTTTGCTTATTTTTTTCTTTAAGCAATGGATTTTTTCTGGCCACTCTTCCGTAAAGCCCAGCTCTGTGGAGTGTACGGCTTAAAGTTGTCCTATGGACAGATACTTCAATCTCTGCTGTGGAGCTTTGCAGCTCCTTCAGGGTTATCTTTGGTCTCTTTGTCGCCTCTCTGATTAATGCCTTCCTTGCCTGGTCCATGACTTTTGGTGGGTGGCCCTCTCTTGGCAGGTTTGTTGTGGTGCCATATTCTTTCAATTTTTTAATAATGGATTTAATGGTGCTCCGTGGGATGTTCAATATTTTTTTATAACCCAAACCTGATCTGTACTTCTCCACAACTTTGTCCCTGACCTGTTTGGAGAGCTCCTTGGTCTTCATGATGCCGCTTGCTTGGTGGTGCCCCTTGCTGAGTGGTGTTGCAGACTCTGGGGCCTTTCAGAACAGGTGTATATATACTGAGATCATGTGACAAATCATGTGACACTTAGGTTGCACACAGGTGGACTTTATTTAACTAATTATGTGACTTCTGTAGGTAATTGGTTGCACCAGATCTTATTTTGGGACTTCATATCAAAGGGGGTGAATACATATGCACGCACCACTTTTCCATTATTTATTTTTTAGAATTTTTTGAAACAAGTTATTTTTTTCATTTCACTTCACCAATTTGGACTATTTTGTGTATGTCCATTACATGAAATCCAAATAAAATCAATTTAAATTACTGGTCGTAATGCAACAAAATAGGAAAAACACCAAGGGTGATTAATACTTTTGCAAGGCACTGTAGGGAGGAGGTCAGAGACCTGGCAGTGTGGTGCCAGGACAATAACCTCTCCCTCAACATGAACATATTCTGTTGAGCAAGGGTTTATTTAGTCTTCAAGGGCAACATATAATGACAAAAGAGAAGCTACATGTATCTAATTATATACAAGTTGACTAACAAATAGCCTACCAAAATGAAACATATCTAAATTAGGCCCAAATAAATCCTGCACCCCCTGTCAAAAAATGGTTCTGCCATCTTTGACTGTAGCCTGTAGCGCATTTTCTATATTTGCGGGTTAGGGTTGGGTGTGGGCCTCAGATTTTCACTTCATCACATATAGTTGCCCATTTGCGGATGGGTTATTAGCAATTGCGGGCGGGTGCAGGTGAACAAACAGCTGACCCGTGCACCACTAGTGGTCACACCAAATACTGACTGGTTTTCTTTTTTTTTAAGGTACACCATATACAAAAGTATGTGGACACACCTTCAAAATAGTGGATTCGGCTATTTCAGCCACACCAGTTGCTGACAGGTGTATAAAACCAGGCACACTGCCATGTAATCTCTATAAACAAACATTGGCAGTAGAATGGCCTTACTGAAGAGCTCAGTGACTACAGCTACCCTGATCAACTGTAAGTGCTGTTATGTGAAGTGGAAACGTCTAAGAGCACACAAGCTCACAGAACGGGACCGCCGAGTGCTGAAATGCGTAGCATGTAAAAATCGTCTGTCCTCGGTTGCAACACTCACTACCAAGTTCCAAACTGCTCTGGAAGCAACGACAGCACAATGACTGTTCATCGGGAGCTTCATAAAATGGGTTTCCGAGCAGCCGCACAAAAGCCTAAGATCACCAATGCCAAACGTCGGCTGCAATGCCAAACGTTGGCTGGAATGGTGTAAAGCGTGCCTCCATTGGAATCTGGAACAGTGGAAACACGTTCTCTGGAGTGATGAATCACGCTTCACCATCTGGCAGTCCGACGGACTAATCTGGGTTTGGCGGATGCCAGGAGAACGCTACCTGCCCGAATGCGTAGTGCCAACTGTAGAGTTTGGTGGAGGAGGAATAATGGTCTGGGGCTGTTTTTCATGGTTCGGGCTCGGCCCCTTAGTTCCAGTGAAGGGAAATTTTAACGATACAACATACAATGACATTCTATGCAATTCTGTGCTTCCAACTTTGTGGCAACAGTTTGGGGAAGGCCCTTTCCTGTTTCAGCATGACAATACCCCCATGCACAAAGCAAGGTCCATACAGAAATGGTTTATCGAGATCGGTGTGGAAAAACTTTGACTGGCCTGCACAGAGCCCTGACCTCAACCCCATCGAACACCTTTGGGATGAATTGGAACGGCGACTGCTGCGGGGAAGCAAATCCCCGCAGCAATGTTCCAACATCTAGTGGAAAGCCTTCCCAGAAGATTGGAGGCTGTTATAGCAGCAAAGGGGGGACCAACTCCATATTAATGTCCACGATTTTAGAATGAAATATTTGACGAGCAGGTGTCCACATACTTTTGGTCATGTAGTGTATCTGTGACCAACAGATGCATATCTGTATTCCCAGTCATGTGAAATCCATAGATTAGGGCATAATAATTTGTTTCAATTTACCGATTTCCTTATATGAACTGTAACTCAGTAAAATCTTTGAAATTGTTACATGCGGTTTTATTTTTGTACAGTGTACATACGGTGTGCTACAGTAGAAACGACATAACACAATATACAGAAACTATTATGATAACGTAATAAGGTACTTACTTTGATAGGAATGCACACATGTCCAACGTTATTATTAGTAAAGAAAACAACAATGTGGAAAACTCACACATGAACATTTCCTGCAATTCAATGTTGCAGTTTTAAAGGGAAATTTCCCCCCAAAAACTACTTGATATTCATCATCTCAAGCGCCACCCCAACATAAACATATGTGGAAATGTCGCGTTTATATGTTTTGTAGTAAAAAAAGATAGAGGAAGATAAGTGTTTCTAATGACAATATCAAACCATTTACAGTATTAGACAATTAGTAGGCAATGCCTACTCATAATTGTTTAAAATCACATGATGCACATTGATGATGTCATTGGAACCACTAATCTTCCTCTATCTTATTTACTAAAAAATGTAGAAATGTGCAAATTTCACATATGTGGATGTTGGGGTGATGCTGGAGATGATGAATATGAAGTTGAAAAGGTTCAACATTTTGCTTTAAACTTTTCCATGGGGAGAAGAGAAGATTAAGCAATTCTATAACACATTTCATGCAATTCTACACATTTTGCCATGGGGCGGAGAGCAATGTTTTCAGTTTTGAACATGGTATCTGAGATCGAGTTACTAATAAAATCAATGGGTGCCCCCGGTCGGTATTTTGACCCTGATTACTAAACTCAGCAAAAAAAGAAACGTCCTCTCACTGTCAACTGCATTTATTTTCAGCAAACTTAACATGTGTAAATATGTGTATGAATATAACAAGATTCAACAACTGACACATAAACTGAAAAAGTTCCACAGACATGTGACTAACAGAAATTGAATAATGTGTCCCTGAACAAAGGGGGGGTCTAAATCGAAAGTAACAGTCAGTATCTGGTGTGGCCACCAGCTGCATTAAGTAGTGCAGTGCATCTCCTCCTCATGGACTGCACCAGATTTGCCAGTTCTTGCTGTGAGATGTTACCCCACTCTTCCACCAAGGCACCTGCAAGTTCCCTGACATTTCTGGGGGGAATGGCCCTAGTCCTCACCCTCCGATCCAACAGGTCCCAGACGTGCTCAATGGGATTGAGATCCGGGCTCTTCGCTGGCCATGGCAGAACACAGACATTCCTGACTTGCAGGAAATCACGCACAGAACGAGCTGTATGGCTGGTGGCATTGTCATGCTGGAGGGTCATGTCAGGATGAGCCTGCAGGAAGGATACCACATGAGGGAGGAGGATGTCTTCCCTGTAACGCACAGCGTTGAGATTGCCTGCAATGACAACAAGCTCAGTCCGATGACGCTGTGACACACCGCCCCAGACCATGACGCACCATCCAAATCGATCCCGCTCCAGAGTACAGGCCTCGGTGTAACGCTCATTCCTTCGATGATAAACGCGAATCCGACCATCACCCCTGGTGAGACAAAACCGCGACTTGTCAGTCAAGAGCACTTTTTGCCAGTCCTGTCTGGTCCAGCGACAGCGGGTTTGTGCCCATAGGCGAAGTTGTTGCCGGTGATGTCTGGTGAGGACCTGCTTTACAACAGGCCTACAAGCCCTCAGTCCAGCCTCTCTCAGCCTATTGGGGACAGTCTGAGCACTGATGGAGGGATTGTGCATACACACTGGTGTAACTCGGGCAGTTGTTGTTGCCATCCTGTACCTGTCCCGCAGGTCTGATGTTCGGACGTACCGATCCTGTGCAGGTGTTGTTACACGTGGTCTGCCACTGCGTCCTGTCTCCCTGTAGCGATGTCTTAGGCGTCTCACAGTACGGACATTGCAATTTATTGCCCTGGCCACATCTGCAGTCCTCATGCCTCCCTGCAGCATGCCTAAGGCACATTCACGCAGATGAGCAGGGTGTCACGACCTGACTCAGGGGACTCTTATATGTTGAGTCAGGGTGTGTGTATTCTTTGTTTGTGTATATTCTATGTGTTTTTTCTATGATGGGTATTTCTATGTTGGCCGGTGTGGTTCCCAATCAGGCAGCTGTCGCTCGTTGTCTCTGATTGGGGACCATACTTAAGCAGCCTATTGGCACAGTCTAGTTGTGGGATCTTGTTCCGTGTAAGGTATGTTGTGTGTGCGCTACCTTGGACTTCACGTTTCGTTTAGTTTGTTGTTTTGTTGTTGTGTTTATTTGGTTTAATAAACATGTACGTATATCACGCTGCGCCTTGGTCTGACCCGTCCTTCAACGAACGTGACACAGGAACCCTGGGCATCTTTCTTTTGGTGTTTTTCAGAGTCAGTAGAAAGGCATCTTTAGTGTCCTACGTTTTCATAACTGTGACCTTAATTGCCTACCGTCTGTAAGCTGTTAGTGTCTTAATGACTGTTCCACAGGTGCATGGTCATTAATTGTTTATGGTTAATTGAACAAGCATGGGAAACAGTGTTTAAACCCTTTACAATCAAGATCTGTGAAGTTATTTGGATTTTCACTAATTATCTTTGAAAGACAGGGTCCTGAAAAAGGGACTTTTCTTTTTTTGCTGAGTTTACAAGTTTAGATAGCTGGCTAGACTAAATAATGTTAGCTGACATGGGCTAATTGAGCGACAGTCTGTGGCTGGCATAACAAGAGAAAAACTGCTGATGCACAACCAAATTTCGAAATTGCACCTTGTGTATTCTACTATTCGCAACATTAAGTTGAGACCCCGACTGACTTCCCCAAAAATAAAAAATACAACTTGAAAGGGAGACTTCCTTGGATTGCATTTACTTTCTGTCTTTTAAGTATGTCTCTCTTTTTCTTGAATTTGTTGTTCAGCAATTCAGCAGACGTGCAATTATAAAAATGAAAACGTTTTCCATGAAGGGAAAGCCTGCTTCCACCTGTCATGTTACTACCACTCCTTCTCACTCCCCTCTCTTTTCTTCCATTAAACTAATGTGACAAATCAAGTGGTCGTCTCCCACTGGTGGGATTCTAATCTACCTCTCTCTACCTCCTCCTCTCCCCCTCTGTGCTGTGTCTCCCCCATGGCACATCACTAATGACTTGGATCAGTAGCATGGCTGGTTGATGGTGTGATAAAGACAGATGTAGAGGTAAACAGCCCATCTGGGTCTAAATAGCATCATGATAACTGCATAATCACCCTCTGACACACACACACACACACACACACTCTCTAACAGCCTAATCAGTTCTGATAGGAGAAAGAGACATCATATCCCACAGGTGAGACTGACTAGGACAGGAGGTGACCTTGACAATAACAGGGTTGTGTTACGTACAAATATTGTAGGGTGTCCAATCAAAAATGCATATTTTGATAAGGAAAATTGCACAGCATCGCATCAGCTAGGCTCACTTTCTCATTGAACTCGTCATCTTTCTTCTCGAATCCACAGGACATAAAACAATATAGAGGTAATATAGTTTTTGAGACATGACGTAGAATTTTCATATTTTAGTATACACTTTTCATATTAATGCGAAATTCCTGTTATTTTTGGTTGATTTCTCACGAAAACAAGTGTATCTCTGTGAAATGTCAAAAGAGCACTGGGCTTTTTATTTTCAAAGCATTTTACAGTAATTCAGCTCGTGTCATGTTAATTTAGCTTTTTGTGACCTGTGGAAACAACTTTGAAGACAACCACCACAACATGTAAAATCCTCAAAAGTAGCTGCGAGTAAGCTGTACCGCTCAGTTACATTTTTTTTCAATTGCTAACATGCATTGGTCAAAACTGAAGTCACATTGTCAAAACTCTTCACACAGTCAGCTAAACAGAAGTGTATGTGGACCAAACTGTGAATCATTTTTTATTGCATTCACACAAAATGCATTCAATGACCACATTCTCCGAAATCCATGAACTCTTTTCTCATTCATGATGGCAAATGTCGTGCAGTAACCAGATTGAAACATATAGCAGTATTCATCATTCCAAACACAGCTGATTGAAATTTCAGCTGAAAGCCTACACAAGTGTCCTGTTTTTAGTCTCGTTACCAAACAGACAAAAGAGGATGGCTTCGGAATGATTTAGTTTGGAAACATGGATCAAGAAAGACAGGTTGGTGGGGAAAGAAGAGTGGCAGGGAGAGGGAGAATGCGTGGAGGACAAAGGAGAGGAAGACCAAGAGCGGTGGTCTCTGATGAGATAAGAGCCACAATTATTTTTGTAAACCATGGTCTCTCTTTGAGAGAGGCCGGTTTAAGGGTGCAACCAAATCTGCAGCGTTCAACAGTTGCATCAATAGTACACATTTTCCGGCAAAACAACAGGTGAGATGTGCATCCTTCAATGATAATTGAACTACATATTACAGTACAATACAGTATGTTCACATTTTTACATGTACTGACATTTTGAAATATATTGATTGTTTTGTGTTTTTCAGTAGGATCCAAAGGTTGCCTCACACAGGAGGGAGAGCCAGAATATTATCAGATGCGCAGGAAATTGCCATTGTTGACATTTGGCAACAATGCAATAAAACTGTGGGAAATTCGGGACAGAGTGCTGGCAGACAATATCACTTTTGGGAATGTGAATACGGTCAGCACAACGACAATTGCCAGAGTCCTAGAGAAACATAAAATAAGGATGAAGCAGTTGTACACTGTACCCTTTGAGAGAAACGGTGAACGTGTGAACGAACTCCGGTATCAATATGTCCAGGTAAGATGTCTGTTCAATAACCAAACAGGGTACATACACAGCTATGTATAATGTAAAGTAATGTAAAACTGTGGATTTACTGTATTTTAGAGAGTAATGGAGATGGAAGCCAGGCAAACTGCACATACATTCATCTTCGTGGATGAAGCTGGATTCAACCTGGCAAAAACACGCCGCCGGGGAAGAAATGTGATTGGACAGAGAGCAACCGTGGATGTCCCAGGCCAGAGAGGAGCTAACATCACAATGTGTGCAGCACTGTCCAATGATGGTTTGCTGTTACACAAATCACTCATTGGCCCCTACAATACAGAGAGGCTCATTTATTTTCTGGATGACCTGCATAATCAACTTGTGCCAGCGGAGGAGAGAGGGGCAAGAAACTCCTCTACCTTCGTTGTTGTGTGGGATAATGTGGCATTCCACCACTCTGCTGCAGTCACAGACTGGTTTGCTGCACATCCCAGGATGCCAGTACTATTCCTGCCTCCATACTCCCCCTTCCTAAACCCCAGAGAGGAGTTTTTCTCTGCGTGGAGGTGGAAGGTTTATGACCACCATCCACATGACCAGATGTCCTTACTGGATGCCATGAATGCAGGGTGTGGAGACACTTCTCCTGAAGACTGCCAGGGTTGGATTAGACATTCCAGAAGATACTTTTCAAGATGCATCGCCAGAGAAGAAATAAGATGTGACCAAATGCAGGAGAGGTGGATAACTAGAACCCTCACAGTACTGTACAGTATGAGTGATTATACTATACATGTTGTTGATGTTTTTTTTTTGTAATTACTATTGCAGTCCTGGAATATCAGGAATTTGTTTTTTGTTTCAACTTTTTTTAGTAAATTACTATATGCAAAGGTATAGAAAATATAAAGGCTATTGAAGCGAATTGCTGCATTTCTGAATCATTCTTGCTACATATACTTTAGTACAGTCAATAAAGTGAAAAGGTGTTATTCTTATTCTACAATGAAATACTCATTTACAGTGTGGAGAACAAGTATTTGATACACTGATGATTTTGCAGGTTTTCCTACTTACAAAGCATGTAGAGGTCTGTAATTTATTTTATCATAGGTACACTTTAACTGTGAGAGACGGAATCTAAAACAAAAATCCAGAAAATCACATTGTATGATTTTTAAGTAATTAATTTCCATTTTATTGCATGACATAAGTATTTGATACATCAGAAAAGCAGAACTGAATATTTGGTACATAAACCTTTGTTTGCAATTACAGAGATCATACGTTTCCTGTAGGTCTTGACCAGGTTTGCACACACTGCAGCAGGGATTTTGGCCCACTCCTCCATACAGACCTTCTCCAGATCCTTCAGGTTTCGGGGCTGTCGCTGGGCAATACGGACTTTCAGCTCCCTCCAAAGATTTTCTATTCGGTTCAGGTCTGGAGACTGGCTAGGCCACTCCAGGACCTTGAGATGCTTCTTACGGAGCCACTCCTTAGTTGCCCCGGCTGTGTGTTTCAGGTCGTTGTCATGCTGGAAGACCCAGCAACGACCCATCTTCAATGCTCTTACTGAGGGAAGGAGGTTGTTGGCCAAGATCTCACGATACATGGGCCCATCCATCCTCCCCTCAGTCGTCCTGTCCCCTTTGCAGAAAAGCATCCCCAAAGTATAATTCCACCTCCATGCTTCACGGTTGGGATGGTGTTCTAGGGGTTGTACACATCCTTCTTCTTCCTCCAAACACGGCGAGTGGAGTTTAGACCAAAAAGCTATATTTTTGTCTCATCAGACCACATGACCTTCTCCCATTCCTCCTCTGGATCATCCAGATGGTCATTGGCAAACTTCAGACGGGCCTGGACATGCGCTGGCTTGAGCAGGGGGACCTTGCGTGCGCTGCAGGGTTTTAATCCATGACGGCGTAGTGTGTTACTATTGGTTTTCTTTGAGACTGTGGTCTCGACCAGGTCCTGCCGTGTAGTTCTGGGCTGATCCCTCACCGTCCTCATGATCATTGATGCCCCACGAGGTGAGATCTTGCATGGAGCCCCAGACCGAGGGTGATTGACCGTCATCTTGAACTTCTTCCATTTTCTAATAATTGCGCCAACAGTTGTTGCCTTCTCATCAAGCTGCTTGCCTATTGTGCTGTAGCCCATCCCAGCCTTGTGCAGGTCTACAATTTTATCCCTGATGTCCTTACACAGCTCTCTGGTCTTGGCCATTGTGGAGAGGTTGGAGTCTGTTTGATTGAGTGTGTGGACAGGTGTCTTTTATACAGGTAACGAGTTCAAACAGGTGCAGTTAATACAGGTAATGAGTGGAGAACAGGAGGGCTTCTTAAAGAAAAACTAACAGGTCTGTGAGAGCCGGAATTCTTACTGGTTGGTAGGTGATCAAATACTTATGTCATGCAATAAAATGCAAATTAATTACTTAAAAATCATAGAATGTGATTTTCTGTATTTTTGTTTTAGATTCCGTCTCTCACAGTTGAAGTGTACCTATGATAAAAATTACAGACCTCTACATGCTTTGTAAGTAGGAAAACCTGCAAAATCGGCAGTGTATCAAATACTTGTTCTCCCCACTGTATGTGAAAAATCTTTCAAACTTCTAAGAGAAAAGTTAATCATTTATGTAATGCTCCCTATTGTTAGTGTTTTTTAGGTCATTGTGTTATGAGTGACAATGTATGCTTTCTGAGTGAGAATTGTTGCCAGTGTTGTGGTCGAATAAGCTTATTTTGTTTTGGTGGTTTGAGTGAGTTTTGGAGGTGTGATTAACTGTTTGGCAAAGATGCATGTTGGTAATGCAGACTGTGTGAAGAGTTTTGAAAAAGTGGCTTCAGTATTGACTGTAACAGAGCTCGGTGCTTATTATTGGATTTATTAAGTTACGCAATCAGACTTTATCTGGATAAATGTATTTTATAACATAAGGAAGTAAAATGTAATCACCAAAGCGTGTTTTCACCCACTCTAAGACTATACTGGCAGAGCAAAGGTGTGAGTGAGTGTGAGTGTGTGTGTGTGTGTGTGTGTGTGTGTGTGTGTGAGTGTGTGCGTGCGCAACAAGCTCTCACAGTCTCACTACAGAATTAGACGTTCATCCACGTTACTCCAAACGTCAAATTTCGAAGTTGTTCCAAATGTCAAATTTAGGTTAAGGTTTAAGTAAAATAAGTAAAATACAAGTGTCCACCACTGGGATCAAACACGGAACTTTCTGATCCAGAGTCATGGAATTACGCCTATCCGCCACCCCCGTCCCCAATGCCCTAGCAAAACCCAATCCTCATTGATGGTAATAGCGCTCACTGTTTCCCCTAGTGGACTATTTCAATGGCATTTCCGCAAATCCTCAGGACATGGACAAGACGTCCAATTTCGAGGTCACTATTGAGCGATCTGCCTGTGTATGTCAAACCCTGCATCCTGGATAACAAACCACAATTTCATTCTCACACAGATGGCACGCAGTTGAACAAGTGCACTAATAACAACTTTTATCATAGAGAGTGGACTGCTACTAGGTTGACCATTTACAGTGCTACTATAATCTCTTACACTCCATCTATACAATTATACGTCAATCCCCAGCAAGCCTTAACACCTACTAGACTAGAGCTTTCTCAAGGAACTCTCTGTCTCTCGACCAACACTTATTTGAGTACACTCAACTCCACTTCTTCTCATTCTCTCTCGCTTTGATCACGCTCTCTCTTTATGAAGTGTCTGTACTCCTGGCTGTATCTGGTTTGTGTAGCACCCACACACGTCTCTTTCACTCTCGCTCTTCCCCTCTCAGAATAGCCTCAGTTCATCGGGGCATGGACTCTACAAGGTGTTGAAAGCATTCCACAGGGATGGCCCATGTTGACTCCAATGCTTCCTACAGTTGTGTCAAGTTGGCTGGATGTCCTTTGGGTGATGGACCATTCTTACATTTACATTTTAGTCATTTAGCAGACGCTCTTATGTGAGTGCATACATTATTATCTTTTGATTTTTTTCATACTGGCCCCCCGTGGGAATCGAACCCACAACCCTGGCGTTACAAACACCATGCTCTACCAACTGAGCTACATCCCTGCCGGCCATTCCCTCCCCTACCCTGAACGAATTGTGCGCCGCCCCATGGGTCTCCCGGTCACGGCCAGCTACGACAGAGCCTGGATTCGAACCAGGATCTCTAGTGGCACAGCTAGCACTGCGATGCAGTGCCTTAGACCACTGCGCCACTCGGGACACTTCTTGATACACACGGGAAACTGTTGAGCGTGTAAAACCGAGCATCGTTACAGTTCTTGACACACTCGAACCGGTGAGCTTGGCACCTACTACTTTTGTCTTGCCCATTCACCCTCTGAATGGCACACATACACAAGCCATGTCTCAATTGACAAGGTGACTGGGAATATGGCAGAATACAAACAGGGTAGCTATTCACTGCAAAACGTCAGTATAGAGACAAAGTGGAGTCACAATTCAGACACGAGAAGTATGTGGCAAGGTCTACAGACAATCACGGACTACAAAAGGAAAACCAGCCATGTCGCCGACACCGACGTCTTGCTTCCAGACAAGCTAAACACCTTCTTCGCCCGCTTTGAGGATAACACAGTGCCACCGGCGCGGCCCACTACCAAGGACTGTGGGCTCTCCTTCTCTGTGGCCGACGTGAGTAAGACATTTAAGCATGTTAACTCTCGCAAGGCTGCCGGCCCAGACGGCATCCCTAGCCGCGTCCTCAGAGCATGTGCAGACCAGCTGGCTGGTGTGTTTACGGACATATTCAATATCTCCCTATCCTAGTCTGCTGTCCCCACATGCTTCAAGATGGACACCATTGTCCCTGTACCCAAGAAAGCAAAGGTAACTGAAATAAATGACTATCGCCCCATAGCACTCACCTCTGTCATCATGAAGTGCTTTGAGACACTAGTCAAGGATCATATCACCTCTACCTTACCTATCACCCTAGACCCACTTCAATTTGCTTACCACCCCAATAGATCCACGATGCAATCGCCATCACACTGCACACTGCCCTATCCCATCTGGACAAGAGGAATACCTATGTAAGAATGCTGTTCATTGACTATAGCTCAGCATTCAACACCATAATACCCTCCAAGCTCATCATTAAGCTCGAGGCCCTGGGTCTGAACCCCGCCCTGTGCTACTGGGTCCTGGACTTCCTGACGGCCGCCCCCAGGTGGTGAAGGTAGGAAACAACACCTCCACTTCGCTGATCCTCAACACTGGGGCCCCACAAGGGTGCGTGCTAAGCCCAGTCCTGTACTCCATGTTCAACCATGACTGCGTGGCCAAGCACGCCTCCAACTCAATCATCAAGTTTGCAGATGACACAACAGTAGTAGGCTTGAATACCAACAATGACAAGACAGCCTACAGGGAGGAGGTGAGGGCTCTGGGAGTGTGGTGCCAGGAAAATAACCTCTCATTCAACGTCAACAAAACAAAGGAGATGATCGTGGACTTCAGGAAACAGCACCCCCCTATCCACATCGACGGGACCGCAGTGGAGAAGGTGGAAAGCTTCAAGTTCCTTGGCTTACACATCACTGACAAACTGAAATGGTCCACCCACACAGACAGTGTGGTGAAGAACCTCAGGAGGCTGAAGAAATTTGTCTTGGCACCTAAAACCCTCACAAACTTTTACAGATGCACAATTGAGAGCATCTTGTCAGGCTGTATCACTGCCTGGTACAGAAACTGCACCGCCCGCAACCGCAGGGCTCTCCAGAGGGTGGTGCGGTCTGTCCAACGCATTACTGGGGGCAAACTACCCACCCTCCAGAACACCTACAGCACCCGATGTCACAGGAAGGCCAAAAAGATCATCAAGGACATCAACCACCCGAGCCACTGCCTGTTCCCCACGCTATCATCCAGATGGCGAGGTCTGTACAGGTGCATCAAAGCTGGGACCGAGAGACTGAAAAACTGCTTCTATCTCAAGGCTATCAGACTGTTAAATAGCCATCACTTGCACATTAGAGGCTGCTGCCTATAGACATAGACTAGAAATCACTGGCCACTTTAAGAAATGGAACACTAGTCACTTTAATAATGTTTACATATCTTGCGTTACTCATCTCATATGTATATACTGTATTCTATAATATTATACTGTATCTTAGTCCATGCCGCTCTGTCATTGTTCGTCCATATATGTATATATTCTTAATTCCATTCCTTACTTAGATTTGTGTTTATTGGGTATATGTTGTGAAATTGTTAGATATTACTTGTTAGATATTACTGCACTGTCGGAGCTAAAAGCACAAGCATTTCGCTACACCTGCAATAACATCTGCTAAACATGTGTATGTGACAAATACAATTTGAATTGATTTGTTTTGAATTGTCTCAAGGCTTAAAAATCCTTCTTTAACCTGTCTCCTCACCTTCATCTACACTGATTGAAGTGGATTTAACAGGTGACATCAATAAGGGATCATAGCTTTCACCTGGAGTCATGGAAAGAGCAGTTCCTAATGTTTTGTACACTCAGTGTATATAAAGTATTGATGTCACTGTGGGTACGAATCTGTCCCATTGCCTGTTTGACAATAAAAACATTAAAAACATGAAAGTAGTGGGAATTCACAATCTAAAAAAAGAAGGGAAAAGGATGGTATCCTGTCACAGTTGGTACATTCTAAACAGAAAGGCTCAGACACAAACACACATGCCCTGTTCAGTGCAGCCCCACAGTAGGCTACAAGGGTTGAGTGAAATACTAGGGTACCAGGGACACTGTAAACTGACAAATACAAGCACACACACACACATACACTGCCCTGGATGTGACTGTCTGTGGCAGTTCTGGGCTGCAGCTCTCAGAATCACGGCTCTGAAAACGGAGGTCATTTATACAGCTAGAGCCCACGCACATACAGTATGCACACACACACACACACACTCACACTCTCTGTTGAGCATATACTCTGTTTCAATCTTAGATATAAGATGTGTTGAGGTCAATATAAAGGCACTCAACTGAACACATCATCACTGTATGACTTAATTCAAGCCACAATACACACAACATTATTATAGTCAGTAGCTAGTAATAACACAATGATCATGAGAAAACCACAGAAAAAAACAAAGGAGAATCACAACAAAAAACAGGTGCGAAGTTTGAGTCAGAATTATATCTGAGAGAAGAAACTCAAAAGGACAACTCGATATTAAAAGACAATATATAAGTCGGAAGTTTACATACACTTAGGTTGGAGTCATTAAAACTTGTTTTTCAACCACTCCACACATTTCTTGTTAACAAACTATAGTTTTGGCAAGTCGGTTAGGACATATACTTTGTGCATGACACAAGTAATCTTTCCAACAATTGTTTACAGACAGATTATTTCACTTATAATTCACTGTATCACAATTCCAGTGGGTCAGAAGTTTACATACACTAAGTTGACTGTGCCTTTAAACAGCTTGGAAAATTCCAGGAAATGATGTCATGGCTTTAGAAACTTCTGATAGGCTAATTGACATCATTTGAGTCAATTGGAGGTGTACCTGTGGATGTATTTCAAGGCCTACCTTCAAACTCAGTGCCTCTTTGCTTGACAAAATGGGAAAATCAAAAGAAATCAGCCAAGACCTCAGAATTCAAATTGTAGACCTCCACAAGTCTGGTTTATCCTTGGGAGCAATTTCCAAACGCCTGAAGGTACCACGTTCATCTTTTAAAACACGCAGCTGTCATACCACTCAGGAAGGAGACACGTTCAATCTCCTAGAGATGAATGAACTTTGGTGCGAAAAGTGCAAATCAATACCAGAACAAATGCAAAGGACCTTGTGAAGATGCTGGAGGAAACAGGTACAAAAGTGTCTATATCCACAGTAAAATGAGTCCTATATTGACATAACCTGAAAGGCCGCTCAGCAAGGAAGAAGCCACTCCTCCAAAACCGCCACAAAAAAGCCAGACTACGGTTTGCAACTGCACATGGGGACAAAGATCGTACTTTTTGGAGAAATGTCATCTGGTCTGATGAAACAAAAATATAACTGTTTGACCATAATGACCATCGTTATGTTTGGAGGAAAAAGGGGGTTACTTGTAAGCTGAAGAACACCATCCCAACCGTGAAGCACGGGGGTGGAAGCATCATGCTGTGGGGGTGCTTTGCTGCAGGAGGGACTGGTGCACTTCACAAAATAGATGGCATCATGAGGAAGGAAAATGATGTGGATATATTGAAGCACCCTCTCAAGACATCAGTCAGGAAGTTAAAGCTTGGTCGCAAATGGGTCTTCCAAATGGACAATGACCCCAAGCATACTTCCAAAGTTGTGGAAAAATGGCTTAAGGACAACAAAGTCAAGGTATTGGAGGGGCCATCACAAAGCCCTGACCTCAATCCTATAGAAAATGTGTGGGCAGAACTGAAAAAGCGTGTGCGAGCAAGGAGGCCTACAAACCTGACTCAGTTACACCAGCTCTGTCAGGAGGAATGGGCCAAAATTCACCCAACTTATTGTGGGAAGCTTGTGGAAGGCTAACTGAAACGTTTGACCTAAGTTAAACAATAAATGTCAGGAATTGTAAAAAACTGAGTTTAAATGTATTTGGCTAAGGTGTATGTAAACGTCCGACGTCTACTGTATATGTACAGTATATATTCTATCATGGGTTCTTCAAATGAAAAGGTGTGTGTGTGTTCGTGTGTGTATGTGTGTGTGTGATCTATAATAGTTGGCACTGATCTTAAATACTTATGTACCCTCCTGTTCCCCAATCTAACACACACAAACAGACTTTGCTAGTTTCACTTTCATATGGAGATGTGCAAAGGCTCATTTCATTTGTAAAACCTCCTAGTCTGATTTCACCTGAAACAAAGCATAGTTCTAGTCTGTCTTTAGTTCTAAAAATATGTTATGGGGATTCTACTTCCTCATCCATCACTAGCTATTACTCTTCTATTACCTCTTGCTCTCTTTTTAATTCTCCTCAATCTCACTCCATTACAGCCCTTATCTGTTACTCAATGTATCTCCCCTCTCTCTTTTCCACCTCTGCCATCCTCTGTTCCTCTCTCTCCTCCTAATGGTGAGTGTCAGACTCCAGCCTTTCTCTCTCCAGGGCACCACATCTAATCACATTTACACCTGTAGAGGAAGAATGGGAGAGAGGAAGAGAGAGAAGGAAAGAGGGAGAGATGGAGAGAGAGAGAGAGAGAGAGAGAGATAGATAGATAGGTAGAAAGAGAGATAGATAGATAGATGGACATCTGCTGCCATCAAGCAGGGATCAAATCTACGGCTTATCCCTCTCTGCTGATATATGCACAAAGACGGTGGAGAATGAGAGGGGAATAAAATGTATGCACACACACACACACACACACACACACACACACACACACACACACACACACACACACACACACACACTCTTAGCATTAGGGACAACCATCATCACCAACAATACAGGAGAGCTTAACAAGAGAGATGGGTCATGGAACAACAAACAGATAGAGGGATGGAGCGAACGAGAGAGACAGAAAAAGAAGGGAGAGAGGGATGGGGTTGGTGTCTCAGTTGACTTTTTCACATTCATTTTTCTTCCAGTGTTTGTGCCACTGAAGGAAACTCACTGTCCTTTCTCCATCCCACTCCCCCTCTTTCCTCTCCTCAGCACCTCTATTTGTCCATATCCTCTGACTAATTGAGTTGACTGGCCAAATCTCATAAAACATTATTATACAACATAACTCATCCTCTTTATGAAATATACTGGCATTAACTTTAGGATAATCTTCTCATTGTAGAACGTATTGCAGATTTAAAGCTTCATTTAAATGGATATAGATACTTTTATAAAAAAAGACTTGATAAAATATTGAATTTGGCCTTTACTACTATAGCCCATAGAAACGCATTGAGTAACACTTTAATAAATGGCAAAAATGACCGTTTATGAAGTGTCTGTCCTATATCTAGGATATATATTTTTTACATTAAATAAGGGGTTAAATTTTAACCCCCTATTTTTATTGGCACAAAACTAACTCTATATTTCCATTCATTTGTATGGGATACCTTTAGCCACCGTGACACTTGTGGGGGTCGTAGAGCAAAGCGGAGAACACCATCGTGTTTGTGAGAGTCTCCCCTTTCTATAGAGTGATAATAATTTGTAGGCCAAAACATTTAGATGCTACAGACATTTTCGTGAGATGACCGATTTTCGGATGTCTCCTGGTCTGACAAACAACGCTGTAGCTCTGCCACTTTCCATTACAGATGCGGAAGGGCGATATAGGCGGATGCAGTGGATTGAGACGCAGCCCATGCAAAAAAACAGATATCTCTAGCTTAAACTGACAGATTTGGGTCATTATGTTTCTTAGGTTGACGCACCGGCGCGTCAATAGACTCTATGGGGTTAACTACTCAGGTGTTCATCTTTGGTATCAGTTGCATCTCTATTAGTCTCTCAAGGACAACCGTGGATCAGCATTAGTAGTGTATCCTGCCTAGACGTGTCCACTGTGCTATTGTTTGGAGGCCTAACACATAAACACGCATGCAGGCAGGCAGGCAGGCACGCACACACAAACACACACACACACACACACAGACACACAGCAAAGGGATTGGAGTGCAGCTCTTGGGTTACATTAAAATGGAGAGGTCTTATTGTAAAATTGACTGTGTCCATAAAATGTAAATAATATGTATAAGCTGGAAGTAGAGGCCTAAGCGTTGCTGTTCAACAGTCTACTCAAATTAGGGAAGGGGTGGTGGGGTTGGAAAGTAATAAAGGGAAATATATATTTTTAAAAAGGATATGTACAGTGGGGGAAAAAGTATTTAGTCAGCCACCAATTGTGCAAGTTCTCCCACTTAAAAAGATGAGAGAGGCCTGTAATTTTCATCATAGGTACAAGTCAACTATGACAGACAAATTGAGGAAAAAAAATCCAGACAATCACATTGTAGGATTTTTTATGAATTTATTTGCAAATTATGGTGGAAAATAAGTATTTGATCACCTACAAACAAGCAAGATTTCTGGCTCTCACAGACCTGTAACTTCTTCTTTAAGAGGCTCCTCTGTCCTCCACTCGTTACCTGTATTAATGGCACCTGTTTGAACTTGTTATCAGTATAAAAGACACCTGTCCACAACCTCAAACAGTCACACTCCAAACTCCACTATGGCCAAGACCAAAGAGCTGTCAAAGGACACCAGAAACAAAATTGTAGACCTGCACCAGGCTGGGAAGACTGAATCTGCAATAGGTAAGCAGCTTGGTTTGAAGAAATCAACTGTGGGAGCAATTATTAGGAAATGGAAGAAATACAAGACCACTGATAATCTCCCTCGATCTGGGGCTCCACGCAAGATCTCACCCCGTGGGGTCAAAATGATCACAAGAACGGTGAGCAAAAATCCCAGAACCACACGGGGAGACCTAGTGAATGACCTGCAGAGAGCTGGGACCAATGAAACAAAGCCTACCATCAGTAACACACTACGCCGCCAGGGATTCAAATCCTGCAGTGCCAGACGTGTCCCCCTGCTTAAGCCAGTACATGTCCAGGCCCGTCTGAAGTTTGCTAGAGTGCATTTGGATGATCCAGAAGAGGATTGGGATAATGTCATATGGTCAGATGAAACCAAAATATAACTTTTTGGTAAAAACTCAACTCGTCGTGTTTGGAGGACAAAGAATGCTGAGTTGCATCCAAAGAACACCATACCTACTGTGAAGCATGGGGGTGGAAACATCATGCTTTGGGGCTGTTTTTCTGCAAAGGGACCAGGACGACTGATCAGTGTAAAGGAAAGAATGAATGGGGCCATGTATCGTGAGATTTTGAGTGAAAACCTCCTTCCATCAGCAAGGGCATTGAAGATGAAACGTGGCTGGGTCTTTCAGCATGACAATGATCCCAAACACACCGCCCCGGCAACGAAGGAGTGGCTTCGTAAGAAGCATTTCAAGGTCCTGGAGTGGCCTAGCCAGTCTCCAGATCTCAACCCCATAGAAAATCTTTGGAGGGAGTTGAAAGTCCGTGTTGCCCAGCGACAGCCCCAAAACATCACTGCTCTAGAGGAGATCTGCATGGAGGAATGGGCCAAAATACCAGCAACAGTGTGTGAAAACCTTGTGAAGACTTACAGAAAACGTTTGACCTGTGTCATTGCCAACAAAGGGTATATAACAAAGTATTGAGAAACTTGTGTTATTGACCAAATACTTATTTTCCACCATAATTTGCAAATAAATTCATAAAAAATCCTACAATGTTATTTTCTGGAGAAAAAAAATCTCATTTTGTCTGTCATAGTTGACGTGTACCTATGATGAAAATTACAGGCCTCTCTCATCTTTTTAAGTGGGAGAACTTGCACAATTGGTGGCTGACTAAATACTTTTTCCCCCACTGTATTTGATCATTTCATTTAAAATACCATCAGCACCACAGGCCTTTTTGGGTTGGAGAGTGCAAAGTTTGTCCAATAATTATTGTTCTGTAATTGGGGTATCCACAGGATTCTGATAGTCTTTGACTGCTGATTCAAGGATTTGTAATTTTTCTTGTATATCTTGTTGTTCTGGGCTCTTTGTTATATTGCTGTAGAGGTTTGCAAAGTGATTTCTCCACATATCCCCATTTTGGATAGCCAGTTCCTCATTATGAGGTTTGTTTAATTTATTCAAATTCTCCCAGAAGTGGTTTGATTCTATGGATTCCTCAATCACATCCAGCTGATTTCTAATGTGCTGTTATTTTTTTGTTCTTAGGGTGTGTTTTTCTATTGCTTCAGTTGTCTGGTTCTCTGTGTTTATGATTATATATATTTCTCAATGACTTTCTTAGATTTTTGCAATCATTATCAAACCATTTTTTGTTATCTATTCTTTTTGGTTTGCTCTTATGTTTCTTAAGATTAGCCAAGGAGGCTAATTTGTCAAATATAAAGTTTATGTTCCAAACGGCCAAATTTACACCTTCATGGGTGTAGGAGAATGTTAATGCTAAAAAGTTGTTCAGGAGAGATTGTATTTGTTGGCTACTATTTGCTTTTTGGTAGATTTCTGTACTGTTTGCACTCCATCTATAGGTCTGATTAGTACCATGTAATTTATTGGGCCGTGATGCTTCATGGTTGGGTTCTGCTCTTCTCAGATACACTGTGATTTTACTGTGGTCAGAGAGAGGTGTTAGTGGGCTGACTGTGAAGGCTCTGAGAGACTCTGGGTTGAGGTCTGTGATTAAGTAGTCTACAATACTGCTGCCAAGGGATGAGCTGTAGGTGTACCTACCAAAAGAGTCCCCTCTTAGCCTACCATTGACTATGTACAGACCCAGTGTTCGACAGAGCTTCAGGAGCTGTACTCCATTTTTGTTTTTCACTTCGTCATAGTTGTTTCTGGGGGGGGGTATGTGGGGAGGGAAAGGTTGTTGCTTCCCAGTAGGTGTTTATCCCCATGACTGTTAATAGTGTCAAGTTCTTCTGCTGTTCTAGCATTTAGGTCTCCACAGACCAGCACATTGCCTTGGGCCTGAAAGTGACTAATCTCCCCCTCTAGAATGGAGAAACTCTCTTCATTGAAGTAGGGTGACTCTGAGGGGGGAATGTATGTGGCACAGAGGAAGACGTTGTTATCTGTTAAGATAGCCTCCTTGTTGATTTTTAGCCAGATAAAGAATTCTCCTGTTTTGATCAATTGGATTGAATTAGTTAGTTCAGATTTATACCATATTACCAATACTCAGTCCTGCCACTTCCACACTGCCAGATCGTAATCTCTGCTCAGTCAGTCTACGGTTCTAGCCATTTCTTACTATTCAGATCCTGTTATCCTGTTGTGCCTGTTTTCCTTGCCTGACACTGTTTTCCCCCCCGCTACAGTTCAGCCCGCTCTGGCTCTGGTCCCTGTCTCCTGTCCCACGTTTTGTCATCCTGCTACTCTGTCCTGGATTCCCCACTCTACTACTCCCTTGGATTCCCCTCCGGACCTGCTCACCCTGTCTCAACCCCCCTCACTCCAGCCTCTGCCTCCGCACCTGGTTTCCAGCAGTTTCCCCTGACCTGCACTCCATCTCCCCCCTGTGTCTCAATAAATACCTTGGTTACTTCATCCCAGTCTCCTCGTCTGAGTCTGCTCTTGGGTTCCCCTGTTCCACTCCACGTAACACCCTTCAGAGAACAACGCAAACTGTCTCTAACCAGAATAGAAAGAGGAGTGGGAGGCCCCGGTGCACAACTGAGCAAGAGGACAAATATATTAGAGTGTCTAGTTTGAGAAACAGACGCCTCACAGGTCCTCAACTGGCAGCTTCATTAAATAGTCCCCGCAAAACACCAGTCTCAACGTCAACAGTGAAGATGCGACTGACCTTCTAGGCAGAGTTGCAAAGAAAAAGCCATATCTCAGACTGGCCAATAAAAAGAAAAGATTAAGATGGGCAAAAGAACACAGACACTGGACAGAGGAATTTTTGAAAAAAAGTGTTATGGACAGACGAATCGAAGTTAGAGATCACAAAGAAGAACATTTGTGAGACGCAGACCAAATGAAAAGATGCTGGAGGAGTGCTTGATGCCATCTGTCAAGCATGGTGGAGGCAATGTGATGGTCTGGAGGTGCTTCGTGGTGGTAAAGTTGGAGATTTGTACAGGGTAAAAGGGATCTTGAAGAAGGAAGGCTATCACTCCATTAAGCAACGCCATGCCATACCCTGTGGACGGCGCTTGATTGGAGCCAATTTCCTCCTACAACAGGACAATGACCCAAAGCACAGCTCCAAACTATGCAAGAACTATTTAGGGAAGAAGCAGTCAGCTGGTATTCTGTCTATAATGGAGTGGCCAGCACAGTCACCAGATCTCAACACTATTGAGCTGTTTGACCGTAAGAAGTGCCCATCGTAAGAAGTGCCCATATAGCCAATCCAACTTGTGGGAGGTGCTTCAGGAAGCATGGGGTGAAATCTCTTCAGATTACCTCAACAAATTGACAACTAGAATGCCAAAGGTCTGAATGGCTGTAATTGCTGCAAATGGAGGATTCTTTGATGAAAGCAAAGTTTGAAGGACACAATTATTATTTATATTAAAAATCATTATTTCTAACCTTGTCAATGACTACATTTCCTATGCATTTTGCTATATGTCCTATTCTAACTCATTTAATGTATGTTTTCATGGAAAACAAGGACATTTCTAAGTGACCACAAACTTTTGAACAGTAGCATACATAATTTATTTTTTATTTTTTAAATGAAATATTGAATTTGTCCTTTACTTCTATAGCCCATAAAAAAGCATTGAATAACACATTCATAAATGGCAAAAAAGACAGTAAAAAAATAAATAATAAGGAATAAGGTTTTGAAGTGTCTCCTATATCTAGGATAAATATTTTTGGACACATATTTAACTCCTTATTTTGGTTGGCACAAAACTACATCCATACATTCATTTGTATGGGTTACCTTCAGATGAGTCCCGTGACACTTGTGGTCGTCGTAGAGCCCAAACGGTTTGGACGCTACAGACAGAAGTTGGCGCATCAGCGTTACCGACTTCAGACGAGTCCTGTGGGGCTTGTGGGGGTTGTATGAGTGGTCATATTAGTTTTGAAGGCCAAACTGTTAGGACGCTATATTTTTACAGTCTTTGGTATGACTCGGCCGGGATCGAATTCCCAACCTTCCAATCTCAGGGAGGACAGTCTAGCCACAAGGCCACTAATTGACTGTAGATCCTAGATAAAGTTTTACAACATTTTCACTCTTCCGACTAAGGGCAAAGATCAAAACTGAATTTTTTATCCCTATTCTTGTTGTTGTGATCGACATTATCAGTCAACTGCAGCAGCGAAAAGGTGCAGGGATACAGCAATGGCGCCGGAGGAGATGGCTTTTCAGTTTTACGGGCTCCTAACCAATTGTGCCATTTTGTGTGTTTTTTCATTTGTAACTTATTTTGTACATAATGTTTCTGACCAAAAATAACTTCTGGATATCAGAACAGCGATTACTCACCTCGAACTGGGCAAATATTTTTTCATTAACGAGGCGGACGTGAAGGATTTACTGCTGACACCGGACCAGGCCCAAATCCCTGTCATTCGCATGAAGAAGAGACGCCGATACAGGGGACGCAGGTCCGGGTGCCTTGTGAGAATTTGTTGGCGATTGGGTAACCCGCCTCTACCATCCGTCCTATTGGCCAACGTGCAATCATTGGAGAATAAATTCAAGACTATCCTACCAACGGGACATAAAACTGTAATATCTTATGTTTCACTGAGTCATGGCTGAACGACGACATGGATAATATACAGTTGGCTAGGTTTTCAGTGCATCGGCAAGACAGAACAGCTGCCTCCTGTAAGACAAGGGGTGGCGGTCTGGTGCGCGAAATCTAATATTAAGGAAGTTTCGAGGTTTTGCTGAGTTAGAGTATCTCATGATAAGCTGTAGACCACACTATTTACCAAGAGAGTTTTCATCTATATTTTTCGTAGCTTTCTATTTACCACCACAAACTGATGCTGGCATTAAGACCGCACTCAACGAGCTGTATAAGGCCAAAAGCAAACAAGAAAATGCTCATCCAAACTTAAATCCGTTTTACCTCATTTCTACCAGCATGTTACATGTACAACAAGAGGGAAAACAACTCTAGACCACCTTTACTCCACACACAGAGACGCGTTCAAAGCTCTCCCTCGCCCTCCATTTGGCAAATCTGACCATAATTCTATCCTCCTGATTCCTGCTCACAAGCAAAAAAACTAAAGCAGGAAGTACCAGTGACTCGCTCAATACGGAAATGGTCAGATGACACAGATGCTAAGCTACAGGACTGTTTTGCTAGCACAGACTGTAATATGTTCCGCGATTCATCCGATGGCATTGAGGAGTATACCCCATCAGTCACCGGCATCATCAATAAGCGCATCGTTGAAGTCGTCCCCACAGTGACCGTACGTACATACCCCAACCAGAAGCCATGGATTGCAGGCAACATCCGCACTGAGCTAAAGGGTAGAGCTGCCACTTTCAATGAGCGGGACTCTTACCCGGACACTTACAAGAACCATCAAACAGGCAAAGCGTCAATACAGGAATAAGATTGAATCCTACTACACCGGCTTAGACGCTTGTCGGACGTGGCAAGGCTTGCAAACTATTACGGACTACAAAGGGAAGCCCAGCCACAAGCTGCCAGTGACACGAGCCTACCAGACAAGCTAAATTACTTCTATGCGCGCTTCGAGGCAAGCAACACTGAAGCATGCATGAGAGCACCAGCTGTTCCGGACGACTGTGTGATCACACTCTCCATAGCCGATGTGAGTAAGACCTTTAAACAGGTCAACATTCACAAGGCCGCAGGGGCAGACGGATTACCAGGACGTGTACTCTGAGCATGCGCTGACAACTGGCAAGTGTCTTCACTAACATTTTCAATCTGTCCCTGACCGAGTCTGTAATACCAACATGTTTCAAGCAAACCACCATAGTCCCTGTGCCCAAGAACACCAAAGTAACCTGCCTAAATGACTACCGACCCGCAGCACTCACATCACATAAAGTCCCAGAAACCCTAGACCCACATTTCAATTTGCATACCGCCCCAACAGATCCACAAATGATGCAATCTCTATTGCACTCCACACTTCCCTTTCCCACCTGGACAAAAGGAACACCTACGTGAGAATGCTATTAATTGACTACAGCTCAGTGTTCAACACCATAGTGCCTGCAAAGCTCATCACTAAGCTAAGGACCCTGCGACTAAACACCTCCCTATGCAACTGGATCCTGGACTTCCTGACGGGCCGCCCCCAGGTGGTAAGGGTAGGCAAGAATACATCTGCCTGTCATGAACCCTGCGTCCTGAGTCTGTTCCTGCCTTTGTTGCCGTTTTTCTGCTCGGTATCTCCTGTTTCCTGAAGGTTCCTGAACGCACCCTGTCCGGTTGCCGGGCGACGTTGCTAGGCGGGTGATCTCTCGATTACCCGCACCTGCTTCTCATCAGCCTCGGCACACCTGGTCCTGATCATCACCCCTTCTTAAGCTCTGACCTGACATCCATTCCCTGCCGGATCGTTAGCCATTAACAGTATGTTTTGTCAGCGTATCAGCCTCTGAGTACTAGCGTTAGTTTGGTTGTTTTGCACCTTGTTGACCTGCCTTGTACTTACCTCCGTTTTTTTCTGTCTACAGTCATTCTCACGGAACCTTCACCCAACCCCTGCCGTGCCATCATTTAATCTGCCACTTCACCTCCACCTACTCATCTCCGCCACCCGCTCCGTCTCCTGGATTATTCTGCATCTTTTGAATCTGTAAATAAACACTCACCTTCGTTCAACTCACCTTGTCCTGGTCTGCTTCTGGGTTCTGTCTTAGAGAACCGTGACAGAACGATCCGGCCAAAAATTAACCCAGCGGACCTGGACTCTGTTCGCCATGCCATTACCCATCAGGAGAAGATGTTGGGACAACATAGCACGGCGCTACAGGAGATAGCGTTGTCAGTTCGGAACTTTTCTACCAGTCTGACGAAGATCCAGGCTGAGCTCAGTTTGCCGATGGAGAATCCACCACCGGTTTCACCCATCTCGCCTGCCGCTTCTGGAGCTGTGCCCTTCCGTGAGCCCAAGGTTCCGACGCCTGATAAATATGAGGGGGATTTGGGAAGATGCCGTTCCTTTCTTATGCAGTGTGGATTAGTGTTCGATCTACAGCCCCACTCTTATGCCACAGACAAGGCTAGGATAGTCTTTGTCATTGAATTGCTGTGTGGTAGAGCCCTGGAGTGGGCTTCAGCCGTATGGGAACGACAGAACACCTGCATGGCTTCATACCAGGAGTTCACGGCAGAGATGAGGAAGCTGTTTGACCATCCTGTCCGAGGTAAGGACGCAGCTAAGCACCTGTTTTCTCTTCGCCAAGGAGCTCGCAGAGTGGCCGACTTCGTAATCGAATTGAGGACATTGGCTGTGGAGAGTGGGTGGAATGAAGAGTCACTGCAAGCGGCCTTTTATCAGGGGTTGTCGGAGCAACTCAAGGATGAGCTGATCTCCTATCCGGAGCCTAGTGACCTGGACAGTTTGGTCGCGTTGTCTATTCGGGTGGATAACAGAGTTCGAGAGAGAAGGAGGGAGAAGCAATGGGGTCCGTCCAATCAATCAGCTTCTCGGTTCCCAGTCGGGTCAGGAGGTGGACCAGAACGCGTCGATCATTGTCCACCACACGGGATTAGTGGAGAGGTCCTGCCTCCAGATTCTGAACCCATGCAAGTGGGGCGGCACGGGTTAACCAAGGAGGAGCGCCAACATAGACGTGAGACCAACCGCTGCCTCTACTGTGGTAGTTCGGGACATTACATCTCCACTTGTTCCCAGCGGCCGTCAAACTGCCCGGCTCGCTAAGTTTGGGAGGACTTTTAGCGAGCCGGTTTCAACCTCTCAATACCCCTGTCAGACCCCGTTTCCCGGCTACCCTCATGAACAGGAATCAGAGTTTAGCGATTAACGCTTTCATCGATTCAGGTGCCGATGGCAGCTTTATTGATGCCGAAGTGGTGGAACAGCTGGGGCTTCCCAAGGAGCGACTACCGGAAGCCATTGAAGCTACCACTCTGAACGGCAGTAGTCTGGCACGTATCACGATGAGGACTGAACCGGTTAAGATGCTGTTGTCAGGGAATCATTCTGAAGTTATCTCATTCTTCATTCTGCCTTCTCCCCATGTTCCTCTGGTCCTTGGATACCCCTGGCTGAAGGAACACAATCCCACGTTCGATTGGGTGACTGGCAAGGTAACTAGTTGGAGCATTGATTGTCATGCTAACTGCCTCAAGACTGCCTGTTCCCATTCTGTTCCCAGTCAGGTCATTGAGGCTAACCCCCCAGATTTGTCCCTGGTCCCGAAACATATCACGATTTGGGGGAGGTGTTCAGTAAGCAGAGGGCTCTGTCACTCCCTCCCCACCGACCATATGATTGTGCCATAAACCTGTTCCCTGGAGCTGTCTATCCCAAGGGACGGTTATACAGCATCTCACGACCTGAACGTGAAGCTCTGGAGACCTACATAAAGGAGTCCCTAGCTGCTGGTCTCATTCGTCCCTCGTCATCACCCCTGGGGGAAGGATTCTTCTTTGTGAGTAAGAAGGATGGCTCTCTTCGACCTTGTATTGATTATCGGGGGTTGAATGATATCACGGTCAAGAACAAGTATCCCCTGCCCTTGATGAGCTCTGACTTCGACTCCTTACAGGGTGCTACGGTGTTCACCAAGCTGGACCTATGCAATGCGTATCATCTGGTCCAGATCAGAGAGGGTGACGAGTGGTTGACTGGTTTCAATACACCGATGGGTCATTTCGAGTATCAGGTGATGCCGTTTGGACGGACCAATGCTCCAGCAGTGTTCCAGAGTATGGTGAATGACGTCCTGAGAGATATGATCGGTCTTTTTGTGTTCGTTTACCTGGATGACATTCTTATCTTCTCTAAGGAGCCTTCCAGCCACGTCCAGCATGTCAAGCAGGTTCTGCAGCGATTGTTGGAGAATCGCCTGTTTGTGAAGGCCGAGAAGTGTGAATTTCACGCCCACACTACATCCTTCCTCGGGTACATCATCTCCAGGGGAGAGATTAGGATGGACCAAGAGAAGGTTAGGGCGGTTCTGGATTGGGCCCAGCCCGGTACGAGATTGCAGCTCCAGAGGTTTCTGGGGTTTGCGAATTTCTATCGTAGATTTATCCGTGACTAAAGCCGTGTGGCCGCTCCTTTAACTGCCCTGACTTCTAGTACCAGAACCTTCATTTGGAATCCTGAGGCGGACTGAGCATTTCTGGATTTGAAGAGGCGATTCACCAATACTCCGATTCTCTCTCAACCTGACACTGCCCGTCAGTTTGTTGTTGAGGTGGATGCGTCTGATGTGGGGCTTGGCGCCATCCTGTCCCAGCGATGCTCCACTGACGGTAAACTCCATCCCTGCGCCTACTACTCTCGTCGTCTTTCATCTGCGGAGAGGAACTACGATGTGGGTAACCGGGAGCTTCTCGCAGTGAAACTTGCCTTGGAGGAGTGGCGCCACTGGTTGGAGGGGGCGGAGCAACCGTTTGTTGTCTGGACTGACCACAAGAATCTTGCTTACGTGCAATCGGCTAAACGTCTCAACTCCCGTCAGGCCAGGTGGTCGTTGTTTTTTGGACGCTTTAATTTTTCCTTGACGTTCCGACCGGGGTCTAAGAACGGCAAGGCGGACGCCTTGTCCCGGATGTTCTCCAAGACGGAGGAGAGTGGGGCCAAGACTGAGACGATTCTTCCCCGGAACCTTGTCGTAGGAGCCGTTATGTGGAGGATTGAGGAGGAGGTTATGGCGGCCCTTCGGACGCAGCCCGGCCCCGGTAACGGTCCACCCGGTCGGTTGTTTGTGCCTGAGTCGGTCCGTTCGGCTGTCCTCCAATGGTCCCACGCCAGCAAGATGGCTTGCCACCCTGGCGTGGCTCGGACGATGGCGCTTCTACGCAGACGATTTTGGTGGCCTGCCATGGGAGAAGATACTCGGAGGTTTGTTGCTGCCTCTCCAGTTTGTGTGCAGAATAAGAGTGCCAATTGGCCAAGCTCTGGACTTCTTCACCCCCTACCTATCCCCCGGCGACCATGGTCGCATCTGGCCCTGGACTTTGTCACTGGGTTGCCCTCTTCTGAGGGGAACACGGTCATTCTGACTATTGTGGACAGATTCAGCAAGTTCGCCCACTTTGTGCCCGTCTCCAAGCTTCCCTCTGTCTCTGAGATGTCCAAGATCCTGGTTAGGGAGGTTTTCAGGGTTCACGGATTGCCCAGTGACATAGTTTCCGACCGTGGTCCTCACCTCTGCTGTCTGGAAGCCATTGGAGCTACAGTCAGTCTCACATCTGGATTTCACCCCCAATCCAATGGACAGGCGGAGAGAGCCAACCAGAAGATGGAATCCACGCTGCGCTGCCTTGTTTCCTCCAACCCCACCTCTTGGGTCTCTCAGTTGCCTTGGGTGGAGTATGCCCACAATACTCTCCCTACTTCTGCCACTGGGATGTCTCCCTTCCAGTGCCTATACGGCTACCAACCCCCCTTGTTTCCTTCTCAGGAGAAGGATCTCTCGGTTCCCTCTGTCCAGGCCCACATTCGTCGTTGCCACCGGACCTGGCATCGGGCCAGAAAGGCCCTCCTTCGGGTTTCTGACCGGTATCAGCTCCAGGCGAATCGTCGCCGTATTCCAGCCCCTGCTTATGCCATCGGAGATAGGGTCTGGTTGGCTACACGGGACCTTCCTCTGCGGACTGAGTCAAGGAAACTGTCGCCGAGGTTCATTGGTCCATTTGTGGTAGAGAGAGTGATTAATCCGGTTGTGGTTCGACTCAAGTTGCCTAGGAGGCTCAGAGTCCATCCCACCTTCCATGTCTCCTGCCTCAAGCCTGTTCTCCTCAGCCCTCTGTTGCCCCCTCCGCCTCCTCCTCCTCCTCCTCGGATGATCGGAGGAGGTCCTGTCTACACGGTGCGCCGCATCATGGATTCCAGACGGCGGGGCCGGGGTTTCCAGTATCTCATGGACTGGGAGGGGTATGGTCCTGAGGAGAGGAGTTGGATTCCTCGGCGTCAGATCCTTGATCCTGACCTCCTTCGTGACTTCTACCGCCTCCATCCTGGCGCTCCGAGTAGTCCGCCCGGTGGCGTTCGTCGGAGGGGGGGTACTGTCATGAACCCTGCATCCTGAGTCTGTTCCTGCCTTTGTTGCCGTTTTTCTGCTCGGTATCTCCTGTTTCCTGAAGGTTCCTGAATGCACCCTGTCCGGTTGCCGGGCGACGTTGCTAGGCGGGTGATCTCTCGATTACCCGCACCTGCTTCTCATCAGCCTCGGCACACCTGGTCCTGATCATCACCCCTTCTTAAGCTCTGACCTGACATCCATTCCCTGCCGGATCGTTAGCCATTAACAGTATGTTTTGTCAGCATATCAGACTCTGAGTACTAGTGTTAGTTTTGTTGTTTTGCTCCTTGTTGACCTGCCTTGTACTTACCTCCGTTTTTTTCTGTCTACAGTCATTCTCCCGGAACCTTCACCCAACCCCTGCCGTGCCATCATTTAATCTGCCACTTCACCTCCACCTACTCGTCTCCTGGATTATTCTGCATCTTTTGAATCTGTAAATAAACACTCACCTTCGTTCAACTCACCTTGTCCTGGTCTGCTTCTGGGTTTTGTCTTAGAGAACCGTGACACTGCCACGCTGATCCTCAACATGGGGGCCCCTGAGTGGTGCGTGCTTAGTCCCCTCCTATACTCCCTGTTCAACCATGACTGTGTGGCCAAGCACGACTCCAACACCATCATTAAGTTTGCCGATGACACAACGGTGGTAGGATTGATCACCGATAACGATGAAACAGCCTATAGAGAGGAGGTCAGAGACCTGGCAGTGTGGTGCCAGGACAACAACCTCTCTCTCAATGTGATCAAGACAAGGGAGATTATCATTAACTACAGGAATAGGAGGGCCCGAGCACCCCCCCATTCTCATCGACGGGACTGTAGTGGAGCAGGTTGAGAGCTTCAAGTTCCTTGGTGTCCACATCACCAACAAACTAACATGGCCCAAACACACCAAAACAGTCGTGAAGAGGGCACAACAACTCCCATTTGTTCCCTGAGATTGGAAGGTTGGGAATTTGATCCCCTGCCGAGTCATATCAAAGACTGTAAAAATGTAGCGACTGAAAAGATTTGGCATGGGTCTTCAGATCCTCAAAAAGTTCTACAGCTGCACCATCGAGAGCATCCTGACTGGTTGCATCACCGCCTGGTATGGCAACTGCTCGACCTCCGACCACAAGGCGCTACAGAGGGTAGTGTGTACGGCCCAGTACATCACTGGGGCCAAGCTTCCTGCCATCCAGGACGTCTATACCAGGCGGTGTCAGAGGAAGGCCTTCAAAATTGTCAAAGACTCCAGCCACCCTAGTCATAGACTGTTCTCTCTGCTACCGCACGGCAAGCGGTACCGGAGTGCCAAGTCTAGGTCCAAAAGGCTTCTTAACAGCTTCTACCCCCAAGCCATAAGACTGCTGAACAGCTAATAAAATGGCTACCCGGACTATTTGGATTGATCCCCCCCCCCCCTTTTTACGCTACTACTACTCGCTGTTTATTATCTATGCATAGTCACTTTACCCCTACCTACATGTATATATTACCTAAATTACCTCGACTAACCTGTACCCCCGCACACATTGACTTGGTACCGGTACCCCTGTATATAGCCTCGTTATTGTTATTTTATTGTTTCTCTTTTGTTTTTTTACTTTAGTTTATTTAGTAAATATTTTCTACACTCTCACTCTACTTTGTTGGTTAAGGGCTTGTTAGTAAGCATTTAACGGTAAGGTCTACACCTGTTGTATTCGGCAAATGTGACAAATACAATTTGATTTGATTTGATTTTGATTTGACAAACTATGTATTTTTACCACCATCAACAGTGTCATAAAGTTGGAATAAGCAGCTCTGGTGGTCATAACATCATGATATCACCATAATCTAGCCCAGGCTTTCCCAAACATTTTCACTCTGGCCCCTCTTCCAGCATTGGGCAACATCCCGCGCCCTCCCATGCGCGCACGTGCCACGTCTATTTCTATAGGCACAAGCACTGTTCATGACAAAAACTGTTCATACCCCTCTTGTTGGTGGAGAGAATTTTGCAGGTTCAAAGCAATTTTTCTTGCAATTCTATACATTTTGCTATGTCTAATGTATATTCATGTGATATTTGAGTGACTAAAACATTACAACAATATCTATGGGCTAAAAAACCTAAATAAGAAAACGTTAGCTGACATGACAAGAGGAACTGATGATGCACTACCCAATTTAGAAACTGCACGTTGTGCTATTATAACTTTCAAGAGTAAGTTTAAAGCCGGACCTTTAAAAAATATATCTATAAATATACACTGCTCAAAAAAATAAAGGGAACACTTAAACAACACAATGTAACTCCAAGTCAATCACACTTCTGTGAAATCAAACTGTCCACTTAGGAAGCAACACTGATTGACAATAAATTTCACATGCTGTTGTGCAAATGGAATAGACAACAGGTGGAAATTATAGGCAATTAGCAAGACACCCCAATAAAGAAGTGGTTCTGCAGGTGGTGACCACAGACCACTTCTCAGTTCCTATGCTTCCTGGCTGATGTTTTGGTCACTTTTGAATGCTGGCAGTGCTTTCACTCTAGTGGTAGCATGAGACGGAGTCTACAACCCACACAGGTGGCTCAGGTAGTGCAGCTCATCCAGGACGGCACATCAATGCGAGCTGTGGCAAGAAGGTTTGCTGTGTCTGTCAGCGTAGTGTCCAGAGCATGGAGGCGCTACCAGGAGACAGGCCAGTACATCAGGAGACGTGGAGGAGGCCGTAGGAGGGCAACAACCCAGCAGCAGGACCGCTACCTCCGCCTTTGTGCAAGGAGGAGCAGTAGGAGCACTGCCAGAGCCCTGCAAAATGACCTCCAGCAGGCCACAAATGTGCATGTGTCTGCTCAAACGGTCAGAAACAGACTCCATGAGGGTGGTATGAGGGCCCGACGTCCACAGGTGGGGGTTGTGCTTACAGCCCCACACCGTGCAGGACGTTTGGCATTTGCCAGAGAACACCAAGATTGGCAAATTCGCCACTGGTGCCCTGTGCTCTTCACAGATGAAAGCAGGTTCACACTGAGCACATGTGACAGACGTGACAGAGTCTGGAGTCTCGTTGCACCACAGACTGTCCAGGTGTTGGCGGATGCTTTATTCCAGGTCTGGGAGGAGATCCCTCAGGAGACCATCCGCCACCTCATCAGGAGCATGCCCAGGCGTTGTAGGGAGGTCATACAGGCACGTGGAGGCCACACACACTACTGAGCCTAATTTTGACTTGTTTTAACCCTCCCGTTGTCCTAGGGTCAAAATGACCCGCCACTGTCACTGTGTTGAACCAACTTTATTTAATTTTTATATTTTTGGGATCATTTGTGAGAAGGAGGCAGTGAGACTTTAAAGAAAGTATCACTGCCTCCTTCTCACAAATGATCCAAAAAATATAAAAATTAAATAAAGTTGGTTCAACACAGTGGCGGGTCATTTTGACCCCAGGACAACGGGAGGGTTAAGGACATTACATCAACGTTGGATGAGCCTGTAGTGTGGTTTTCCACTTTAATTTTGAGGGTGACTCCAAATCCAGACCTCCATGGGTTGATACATTTGATTGCCATTGATAATTTTTGTGTGATTTTATTGTCAGCACATTCAACTATGTAAAGAAAAAAGTATTTAATAAGATTATTTCATTCATTCAGATCTAGGATGTGTTGTTTAAGTGTTCCCTTTATTTTTCTGAGCAGTGTATATACAGTTTGGGAACCACTGCTCTAGCCTGGACCCTAAGTCCCTGTACGGCCTCCCTGTATGACTTCTGTTAATGGGTTTCACCTGTGATTGCATCATAAACCACACACGCACGCACACACACACTCTGATGACATCCTCTAACCATTCCTTGCCATCATCTGCCCCTTCGGTCCCCTAACGACAGCAAACCGTCCATGCATGACAGTCCCCCTGACACTATTAACTACAGACAGTTTAGCCTAATCACCTTACAGAGATCATCTGAGGAGGGAGGAGGATGATGGGTGAGGATGGATGAGGAGGGGTGAGGAGAGGGGTCAGAGAGGGGTGAGGAGCTGACTCTTTAGACAGAGTTTTATTCACCAAGCAGACCTCTCATCTAAGGGGGAGAGGAAAAGAGAAGAGGAGAGAATGCAGTCATCAGAGCTGTCTTTTCTTCAAACCATTATACATTATAGACAGAAGAGGAGGGGTGAGAAGGAAAGAGGTAGGGGTGAAACGGGTGATGAGGGTGGAGGAAAGGGTGAAGGATGGCACACACACATTCACACAAACACACACACACCCCAGGAGTACTTGATTTTTCAATAATTACATCAACATTCAAACCCAGTGAGTTGCAATCAACGTTCATGAGAGGCATACTCAGGCAAATAGATCACATAACACCACATACATAAATATACAACTTTGATGCAGAGCTCTTTGAAACAACCTTTGCCTTAACTACTGTATAATGTGGCAATGGGTTATGTAGAATGTTGAACTTTGATGAAGCAATTCAAGTTGGAGACTTCTACTATGTATTCTCTGGCTGTGTTTACACAGGCACTCCAATTCTGACCCTTTTCCCAATTATTGGCAAAATAGCTTATATGATTGGTCAAAAGACCAATTAGTGGAAAAATATCAGAATTGGGCTGCCTGTGTAAACGCAGCCTCCGTGTCTTTAGGTTACCTTGTGAGCTCAGAGATGTGTGAACTTGTGCACTAAAATCAGATACCTTTGAACCTTTTCAGATTATGGAATTTTCACAATGCCCACAAATTACATAATTGACAGGTGTTCATGCCTTACTTAGTGTTATATCAAGGATACAAAATCTACTCTGACCAAAATATTATTGCTGATTATTTTATGATGTATTTAGCTGTGAAATCTTTGCCTGCCACCTTTAACACTGTGGACATTATGCATGGCTTCTGGGTGAAGTTTCCCGTAGGCACAGATCTAGGATCAGCTTCCCCTGCCCCAATCCTAACCTTAACCATTAGGGTGGGAAATGTTAAACTAACCAAAGTATAAACAATGACTAGTACATCGATAAAGTTTGATCATAAAGTGACTGGCTTCCTCCTCTGCGTCAAAAACTTGATTTCAGGAAGCCAGCTTATTTTTTATTTACTTTTATTTATTTTTTTGTCATTTAGCAGACGCTCTCATCCAGAGCGATTTACAGGAGAATTAGGGTTAAGTGCACATCGACCGATTTTTCACCTAGTTGGCTTGGGGATTAGAACCAGCGACCTTACAGTTACTGGCACAACACTCTTACCCACTAAGCTACCTGCCACCTTCATTATTGGAGATGTATGTGACATCATATTAAGCCGCTCATTTTAATATGCCAATGGTAATGTATTATTCTCTTGTTCAAAAACTAGTGCATTGTAACCATCATTGCATATGGCGTGTTCGCAGAGGGGTGTGGTTTACATACATTTACATTTTAGTCATTTAGCAGACGCTCTTATCCAGAGCGACTTACAGTTAGTGAATACATTATTTTTGTATTTTTCATACTAACCCCCCGTGGGAATCGAACCCACAACCCTGGCGTTGCAAACGTCATGCTTTACCAACATCCCTTCCCTTCCCTACCCTGGACGATGCTGGGCCAATTGTGCGCCGCCCCATTGGTCTCCCGGTCGCGGCCGGCTACGACAGAGCCTGGATTCAAACCAGGATCTCTAGTGGCACAGCTAGCACTGCGATGCAGTGCCTTAGACCACTGCGCCTAGCTAGCTAGCTAGTCCACTGGTGCCAAAATTTGACTGCAGTGTGTTAGCAAATATCACTATAGGTTTTCCCTTTTCATCTGTGGCAAAGATACTTAACGATATCCCCTTTCATCTCTGTCTGGTGGGGGGGGGGGGGGGGGGGGGGGGGAGAACTCCAATCCAGTTACCATGTCAACATCTCATTCCAAAATCATGGGCATTGTCGTGACGTGCCTTTCATTATTGTGATGACTGTTGTTTAATTGTTTAATGAGTCATTGTTTAATGAGTCATTATTCCCCAATACACTCGTCATGCTTCATCCCATATGAGTTGGAATCAAAACTTTGATATGTAGCCTAGCATAGCATTATATAACTGACTAAAATATATCGATAGAGGAGGGAGAGAGGAACAGAGAGAGAAAATGAGTGAGTCAGAGGGAGATATAGGGAGAGAGAAAGATCTGACTATGCCAAACCAGACTGTTAAAACCATTCACTCTCACATATTTAGTCTGTCTGTCAAATCAAATCAAATGAAATGTTATTTGCCACATGCGCTGAATACAACAGGTGTAGACATTACAGTGAAATGCTTATTTACAAGCCCTTAACCAACAATGCAAACAAATAAAAAAAAGTGTTAAGCAAAAAAAATAAGAGCAAATAACTGAAGAGCAGCAGTAAAATAAAATAACAGTAGGGAGGCTATATACAGGGGGGTACTGGTACAGAGTCAATGTGCGGGGGCACCAGCTAGTCGAGGTAATTGAGGTAATATGTACATGTAGGTAGAGTTAAAGTGACTATGCATAAATAATAAACAGAGTAGCAGCAGAGTAAAAAAGGGCGACGGTGGGGGGGGGGGGGGGGGGGCGTGCAAATTGTCCGGGTAGCCATTATTAGCTGTTCAGCAGTCTTATGGCTTGGGGGTAGAAGCTGTTGAGAAGCCTTTTGGACCTAGACTTGGCGCTCCGGTACCGCTTGCCGTGCGGTAGCAGAGAGAACAGTCTATGACTAGGGTGGCTGGAGTCTTTGACAATTTTGAGGGCCTTCCTCTGACACCGCCTAGTATAGAGGTCCTGGATGGCAGGAAGCTTGGCCACAGTGATGTACTGGGCCGTACGCACTACCCTCTGTAGTGCCTTGCGATCAGAGGGCCAACAGTTGCCATACCAGGCGGTGATGCAACCAGTCAGGATGCTCTCGATGGTGCAGCTGTAGAACTTTTTGAGGATCTGAGGACCCATGCCAAATGTTTTGTCTCCTGAGGGGGAATAGGCTTTGTCGTGCCCTCTTCACAACTGTCTTGGTGTGTTTGGACCATGATAGTTCGTTGGTGATGTGGACACCAAGGAACTTGAAGCTCTCAACCTGTTCCACTACAGCCCCGTCGATGAGAATATAATAATATAATATGCCATTTAGCAGACGCTTTTATCCAAAGCGACTTACAGTCATGCGTGCATACATTATTATTATTATTATTATTTTTTTTTTGTGTATGAGAATGGGGGCGTACTCAGTCCTCTTTTTTTCCCTGTAGTCCACAATTATCTTCTTTGTCTTGATCACGTTGATGGAGTGGTTATTATCCTGGCACCACATGGCCAGGTCTCTGACCTCCTCCCTATAGGCTGTCTCATCATTGTCGGTGATCAGGCCTACCACTGTTGTGTCGTCGGCAAACTTAATGAAGGTGTTGGAGTCGTGCCTGGCCATGCAGTCATGGGTGAACAGGGAGTACAGGAGGGGACTGAGCACGCACCCCTGAGGGGTCCCCGTGTAGAGGATCAGCGTGGCAGATGTGTTGTTACCTACACCTGGGGGCGGCACGTCAGGAAGTCCAGGATCCAGTTGCAGAGGGAGGTGTTTAGTCCCAGGATCCGTAGCTTAGTCATCGCAGCTCACTGCATGCACTCACACGCACATATGCACACACCCAGGCAGTTGGAAATTACGACTACGAGAGAAAATACAAACAAATGGGTCTTCAATCAAGAAAACATGTAGTGTGCTAAAAACAACTGCTCCCCTATACCACACTCTTCTTTGCTACCACCCTCTCTCTCGCTCTCTCTCAGTTAATCATTTTATGTATGATGCCATGTTGATGTTAATGTTGTTGGTTGCTGCTCTACTCCAGGTCTGGGCCGATTGCATTGCTATCATGTCAGCTACCTCACCAATCAATCAAGCTTCTCGGTGTGTGTGTGTGTGTGTGTGTGTTTGTGTGTGTGTGTGTGTGTGTGTGTGTGTGTGTGTGTGTGTGTTTGTGTGTGTGTGTGTGTGTGTGTGTGTGTGTGTGTGTGTGTGTGAGTGCGTGCGTGTACATGTTTGTGTTTGTGTTTATTTGTGTCTGTGTTTGGGGACTCCATTTCAGCTTATGAAAGAAATTCCAGCGCAGTGAACTCTGTGCCTAGGGATACCAACTCTTGGAATGGCGGAATGTGGTGTGTAATCCGTTTAACGGATTTTGGGAAAATAAGATTCCCAGTGCCATTCCCAGAACCCAGAGTGCCGTGCCTTGCTGTTGGCTGTATACATGATTCAGTAAAAGGATTTAAAAGTTTACAAATACTTTCCCTGGGGTTTTCTTGTCTCTTTTGTCTTTTAAAAATATTGATTGGTTTAAGGGTTGACTGACTGTGTTGTAGTAGAGATGGGAGTACTTTAGTATGGTATCACAGTCAAGTCAATATTCACACAGTCTAGGTAGGTGTGTGCAGATTACGTTTCCTTGAAAAGGGCCTGGAGAAGTGTCTAACTTGTCAAGAGTCATGTCAGTATTATACAGTATGTGTGTGTGTGTGTGTGTGTGTGTGTGTGTGTGTGTGTGTGTGTGTGTGTGTGTGTGTGTGTGTGTGTGTGTGTGTGTGTGTGTGTGTGTGTGTGTGTGTGTGTGTGTGTGTGTATTTGTGTGGTAACGAGCTGTCAGTCAGGACATATCAACCTGGCCTGAGGCTGACAAGGGTGATGGAAGCCATTTTGGAAGCAGATACACTGTTCTACCCCTGGCAGTACTGGCAAGGCAGATGGAAACACAACAGAGATAGGAATGGTTGGTTGTGCCAAAAATACAGCTGGTTTGCAGTTAGTTTTGAAACATTACATTCTCAACATTGGGGTTGCTTATTTGGAGGGTCACAATTGCAGGATGTCGAGTTCACAAACGAATAAAACTGAAATGGAGATTGTTGCTTTCAGCATGCCGCAACAGAACAGTGAGTGTTGACACATTTGTTACATTCTGAGATTGGTGTGAGGATTCTAAGAATTGCATAAAACAGCTGATTCAACATTCCATTAGCAGCAGCAGGTGTTCTCATCTTTCCCACTGTCACTGACACTTCTGCTCATTGATGAAACCAGCGTGTGAATATGTGTGTGTACCTTATGTGTGGACCATCTGGGTCACATTAATCTATGAATGTTTTCATTGTTTTAATTTGGTGATTGTGTATGGATGAATGTCATCGTCATACTGTTTCCTGTTAAATGGGACCCAGGTCGATTTTTCCTTATCTTAAACTGGCACCTCTAACTACAGGGTGTCGCTATTTTTCAACTAAATTAAAATGATGTAGGATGCAAACCATAATCATTCATAATATACAGTATCACTGTGGCTGCTTTTGAGGGTGAACGACCAGAGTGTGGCTTGGACCAGCAACCCTGCGGTTAGAGGGCAAGCTCACTACAACCTAGTCACATGATACATTAGAGTGGGCTATAAACTACTCAGCGGAAATAATTGGTTTATTCTGTTTAAAGCGACAAAATGACTGACAGACTGACAGATATCGACTAGGACCTTGTTCACTTTGGTGTGTGTGTGTGTGTGCATGTGTGTTGTCCAGATATTGACTAGAGCTGTTCTCCTGTCTAAACTAACTGACTGATTGACCACCAGTCCACCCACAGTGTTTCCCTGTGGCGCTATCTTTCAGCTCACAACAGGATGTGTGTGTATACGTGTCACTCTGTGCGTGTGTATGTGCATGTGTGCACGTCTGTGTGTGCGCCCCTATTTGCATGTGGGTTTTTGTGTCGTATGTGTGTGTGTGTTTATTTCTCTGTGTGTGTGCTGGCAATGTATAACCGTATAAAGCCACAGTTGGATATGAGTCCAAGGCAGGGGTTAGGGTTATTGACTATATTGACTATATAGTATGGCAGGGGGTAAAGTACTCTAAGGTACACAGCCCAGCTAGCGCTGTGGGCACCTTATACTTTAACTACCAACTTCCTTTCTCCTTTCCTTCTATCTCCTCTCCTCTCTCTCTCTGCCATCCTCTTGTTCTCTCTCACACTGTAGGGTTTGAGGGGTTTGAGAGAGAGAGAGAGAGGACTAGAGAAAGAGAGAGAGAGCGAGACTGTACATCTGATCAGTGAATATAACCCTGATGATGAGACAATACGATACTCACTACGACCTTCAACACACACACACACACACACACACACACACACACACACACACACACACACACACACACACACACACACACACACACACACACACACACACACACACACACACACACACACACACACACACACACACAACACACACACACACACACACACACTGCATGAGTCATGAATATTGAGGAGGGGAGAAAGAAGAGAGAGTGAAGGACAGTGGGGACACTGCTTCACTGACAAGCCAGGATTTGTATTGAATACCATTATCCCTCCCAAAAACCCATTGGCAATTACGTAGAAACAGACAGGGGTTTTGTTGGTGGGGGGCTCATCAGCTTGTAAACAATGTCAACATCCAGTCTGAATGTAGTGAGTATTATCATATCATATGCTCCTGTCTTCTTCACTTACATACACTGTTAAGGTTGTTGCTGTTAGTATAATACAATTTGACTCAGCTAATGGTGGAATGCCATCCGCTAATGCATGTTCTCTCTCTGACTGACTGACGAGGAGAGAGAGAGAGAGAGACAGAGAAGAAGTGCTAAAAAAGAGAGAGAGAGAGAGTGAGAGAACCAGACACAAAAAGAAAGGGATAGACTAACGACTCAGGAGTGGTGCTTTGTGGCACCTACTGAATCAATCCTTCTTCATAAAAGGCTGATACTTTTGAAATAGGGTGTTTAATAGCTTGGGACTGCTGGGAAAGAAATGTGTCCACAACCCCAAATCTCTCCTCCACTCTCCTCCTCCTCTTCCTCCTCTTCCTCCTCCTCCCGTCTCCTCTCTGCACAGTAAGCGTATATAGATGAGTATGTATTTACAGGGGAGGAGAGCCGTGCATATTTTAATTAACGATCCCAGTCCTCTCAAGATACACTCCCAGATTTAAACTCGTTAGCATTGATTCTGGCTGCCTTTACTATTACCCCACAGACCACTAGTGACCTAAGAGAGCAGTAGCGGTCAGTGCCGTTTAAGATGAGGGAGGAATGTTTATTTTTTTCATGAGCATGGCCTTATCTCTATTACAGCATATTGGATGACTGTCATTCATATTTCATTCACCCAGTTCAATGTAACAGTGATAAGCTTAGGCTATTACATGATACTCAAAATGTCCCGATACCCATCCTGAGGTTGCTACAACCTAGCCTATGAATGAAAGTTTACAACGTAGGTGCACACAGGTCGAGAGAAAAATATGAGGTGACAGACAGTGAGACATGGACAGACAGTAACACATTCAATACCGCCTTGCACACCCTTGCCTGCATCTAGCTGATATAGGGTGTAATCATTAGTCCAATAGTTGCAAATTACAGTTTCTGTTAGACAAATTCAGGTATGTTTATCTCCATTTTCCTCCGTTTAAGAAAAGTTTTACAACAGAATCAGTGGAATAAATACACCCCTGATCACGTGTAAACACAGTTCACTTTCATAACAGCACCTATGCGCTCTCCTCCTCTCATCTTTTCCCTTCGTCGCTTGTGGACGTCAACACACAACACATCAGCTGTATTTGACCAGGCGAAAAAACCTTTCCAAGCCAAACCATATCATAACTGCTACACACAGCCTACATCGTTGTCAACGTATTAGCTAAATTAACGTCATAGTCAACATAGCTAATAGAACTAACGCGTTAGTAAACCTGCTGCAATCATGCAGTAACGTTACAGTGTGTAGTCAGTAAGCGGTTTAGCACTTACACCGGCGGGCCCCGGTGGCAATAAATTAGTCAAACCAAAAGCTTACCTTGACTTGGAAGAGTTCCAGTGTTGTGTTGGATAGTCATAGCCAGCTAGATAACATAGCATCCCTCTGATTGAGCAGGGTGTTTGAGTAGGTTAAACTTGCTAGCTGCATTTGCTAGCTAAGTAAGTGAAACTGAAAGTGAAAAACAAATGTAGAAATATCTCTCTCTTTCTTGCTTCTCCTTCATTTTGGAATAAATATATTTTTTCAAAACTGTTCAACTATTGTCTTTCTCTCTTTGAGTCAACTACTCACCACATTTTATGCACTGCAGTGCTAGCTAGCTGTACCTTATGCCTTCAGTACTTGATTCATTCTCTGATCCTTTGATTATGTGGACAACATGTCAGTTCATGCTGCAAGAGCTCTGATCGGTTGGAGGATGTCCTCCGGAGGTTGTCATAATTACTGTGTAAGTCTATGGAAGGGGGTGAGAACCATGAGCCTCCTAGGTTTTGTATTGAAGTCAATGTACTAAGAGGAGGACGGAAGCTAGCTGTCCTCCGGCTACACCATGGTACTACCTACAGAGTGATGTTGAGGCTACTGTAGACCTTCATTGCAAAATAGTGTTTCAATTAATTATCTGGTGACTTGATTATATTTAGTATAGTTTTATCTAAAAAGGACAACTTTTTAAATGTTTAACTATTTTTATTTGTCTGAAAATCACTGTGGAGGATGGTCCTCCCCTTCCTCCTCTGAGGAGCCTCCACTGTAAGAGAGAGAGGGAGAGATGGAGGGATAAAGAAGAGAGAGGGATAGAGAGAAAAGGAGCGTAGAGAGGAAAAGAGACAAAACAGAGACAAAAGAGAGAGAAGAACATGAGAAACAAGCATAGAAGAGACAGAAAATGGGGAGAGAGAGAGAAAGAGAGAGAGAGAGAGAGAGAGAGAGAGAGAGAGAGAGAGAGAGAGAGAGAGGGGAGAGAGAGAGAGTCTTCTCATGCTTTGTTAATTTCAAAAAAGCTTTTGACTCAATTTGGCATGAGGGTCTGCAAAACAAATTGATGGAAAGTGGTGTTGGGGGAAAAACATACAACATTATAAAATCCATGTACACAAACAACAAGTGTGCGGTTAAAATTGGCAAAAAACACACATTTCTTTCCACAGGGCCGTGGGTTGAGACAGGGATGCAGTTTAAGCCCCACCCTCTTCAACATATATATCAACGAATTGGTGAGGGCACTAGAACAGTCTGCAGCACCCGGCCTCACCCTACTAGAATCTGAAGTCAAATGTCTACTGTTTGCTGATGATCTGGTGCTTCTGTCACCAACCAAGGAGGGCCTACAGCAGCACCTAGATCTTCTGCACAGATTCTGTCAGACCTGGGCCCTGACAGTAAATCTCAGTAAGATAAAAATAATGGTGTTCCAAAAAAGGTCCAGTTGCCAGGACCACAAATACAAATTCCATCTAGACACCGTTGCCCTAGAACACACAAAAAGCTATACATACCTTGGCCTAAACATCAGCACCACTGGTAACTTCCACAAAGCTGTGAATGATCTGACAGACAAGGCAAGAAGGCCTTCTATGCCATCAAAAGGAACATAGAATTCGACATACCAATTAGGATCTGGCTAAAAATACTTGAATCAGTTATAGAACCCATTGCCCTTTATGGTTGTGAGGTCTGGGGTCCGCTCACCAACCAAGAATTCACAAAATGGGACAAATACCAAATTGAGACTCTGCATGCAGAATTCTGCAAAGATATCCTCCGTGTACAATGAAAAACACTGAATAATGCATGCAGAGTAGAATTAGGCCGATTCCCGCTAATTATCAAAATCCAGAAAAGAGCCGTTAAATTCTATAACTTAAAAGGAAGCGATTCCCAAACCTTCCATAACAAAGCCATCACCTACAGAGAGATTCACTTGGAGAAGAGTCCCCTAAGCAAGCTGATCCTGGGGCTCAGTTCACAAACACAAACAGACCCCACAAAACCCCAGGACAACAACACAGTTAGACCCAACCAAATCATGAGAAAACAAAAAATTATTACTTGACACATTGGAAAGAATAAAAAAAAAAACAGAGCAAACTAGAATCCTATTTGACCCTAAACAGAGAGTACACAGTGGCAGAATACCTGACCACTGTGACTGACCCAACCTCAAGGAAAGCTTTGACTATGTACAGACTCAGTGAGCATAGCCTTGCTATTGAGAAAGGCCATCGTAGGCAGACCTGGCTCTCAGGAGAAGACAGGCTATGTGCAAACTGCCCACAAAATGAGGTGGAAACTGAGCTGCACTTCCTAACCTCCTGCCAAATGTATGACCATATTAGAGACACATATTTCCCTCGGATTACACAGATCCACAAAGAATTCGAAAACAAACCCAATTTTGATAAACTCCCTTATCAACTGGGTGAAATACCACAGTGTGCCATCACATCAGCAAGATGTGTGACCTATTGCCACAAGAAAAGGGCAACCAGTGAAGAACAAACACCATTGTAAATACAACCCATATTTATGTTTAATTATTTTCCCATTTGTACTTTAACTATTTGCACATTGTTTCAACACTGTATATATACATTATATGACATTTGAAATGTCTTTATTATTTTGGAACTTCTGAGTGTAATGTTTACTGTTAATTTTTATTTTTTATTTCACTTTTGTTTACTATCTACTTCACTTGCTTTGGCAATGTTAACATACCACGCCAATAAAGCCCTTAAATTGAATTGAATTGAGAGAGAGAGAGAGAGAGAGGGAGAGAGAGAGATAGAGAGAGAGAGAGAGAGAGAGAGAGAGAGAGAGAGAGAGAGAGAGAGAGAGAGAGAGAGAGAGAGAGAGAGAGAGAGAGAGAGAGAGAGAGAGAGAGAGAAAGAGAGGGAGAGTCTAAGGGACCTCACTGTGACAGAGATGGTCTGACTCAGAGAGAGAGAACGAGAGAAAGGAGGACAAGGCAAGAGAGCAGTGATGACACAGAAGAGAGCGAGAAATGGAACTCTGCGTGCAGGACACTAGCAAGGGAGAGAAACAGAGAGTGCATTAGTCTAACAGACGTAGAGCAGGGTAGGATAAGGGGATAGGAGGAGGAGGAGAGGGGAGGACAAGAGAACGAGGGAGGACAGATAAATAATGATCCCCGATATAAGCATCTCTGATGAGTCTGTCCAAACATTCCTCATACTGAATCCAGTTCACCCTGAGATAGGGCCTGCCTGAATGACAGGCACACGGTCTCCTCTCCTACTCACACTCCAACACACACAAATACACACGTAGGCACGTACACATCACACACACGTAGGCACACAGACATCACACACGCGTGCACACATCTGTCACACTTACGTGCGAGTGGGCGCGCTAACCCACCCACACACACACACACACACACACATACACACACAGGGCTGGACCCAGGCTAAGTGACATAAGCGGTCGCAAAACTATTTATACCCCTTGGATTTCTTCATATTTTATTGTGTTACAAAGTGGGATTCAAATGGATTTCATTCTCAAACAAAATACTCTGCAATGTCAAAGTGGAAAAAAATAATTTTTTAAAGGTTAATAAACTCACTCTGTGTGAAATAATAGGGATTGACATGATTTTTAAATCATACAACATACAACATCTATAAGGTCCCTGTTACAGATACAGGTATCCTGTGTCTTTTTGTGTTTTTCCTCTCCTTCTGCCCTAAATCACAGGTGTCCTGTTTGTTCCTGATTGGTGGTCGTTGGGGTGTCTGCTGATTGCTGAGGTGGACCAATCAGTGGACATTCCTCTGCATTGCACCACCTGTTTCTGGTTTTTCAATCACACATCCCATTGTTTAAAAGTCGGTCAGTTGTGTTTGTAGAGGAAGACAATTTTCCGTATGTGAGTATGGATACTGTGGTGTCCTGTGTTTTGTGTACTCACTCATTTGCTGGTTACTCTGTTTGGTAACTTTGTTGTGTGTTTCTGGGAAAAGGGGAATTTAAGCAAGTTGCCCTTGGGCATACATTACCCGTAGGAAGAAAACTGTCTAAAAACACTAGTTAGACCTGAGCGGACCACCCACTGTAATTTTTGTATGATTAGCAGTAGCTTAGCGGTTCTTGAGGCAGGCAAGATCAGTTTAGAGGTTTTTTACACTATTGTTTCATTTCTTGGGTCCTGCTCAGCCCTTTTTCCCAAACCTTTACTGTGTGTTCAAAAATAAAAAAAATATGTTTGACGGTAGTTTATGGTTGTCGTGTAGTTTCTGTTCTCACTGTTCCATGTCACGATTCTAATTTGCATGAATTATGTTACGGGTCTCTTGTCCATCCACCCTAGACATTTAAAGCCACGGGGTTCGTAACAGTCCCTCAGTCAAGAATTGAATTTCAAGCACAGATTCAACTACAAAGACAAGGGAGCTTTTCTTAAGCCTCATAAAAAAAGGGCAGTGATTGGTAGATGGGTAGCCTCGTTGCGAACCAGGCTTTTCCCTAAAACTGGAAGCCTGTGGTAGTTCCATGGCAGAAATCAACTAAAGAGGGGTTGGAACCCGGTGTAAATCAGTGACGCCTCACAACACGTCAAACCAATCAAATGCCTTGCTTGGGCGGAGCTCCAAAAGATTAGTGCTGTAGGAGCTAAAGTACTTCAACAAAACATTTTAGAACATTTGCAGCACGCTGGTTTTCAAAGCATTTCTCTGTTATTTCGAGATGAGCTAAAGCTGCAGCAAGAGGGGAGAAATGGTCTACAATGGTAAGCCACATCAATATTTTTTGGGGGGCTGTTTCTGAAATTATATTTGGGTGTAAAGGCTAGCATGAGGGACACGAAGTAGCTAGCCACAATGAGGTTCGTTTTGAGAAAGGTTGGCTAATCTTGTAAGCTACCTAGTTATAACTAACTAGCTAGCTACTAGCTAGTTCAATATCTCTCACAATTTTGAAGCCAACAAAGTTTTAATAAAAACGGCATATTATTGACCTAAAAGGTTAGCTGTGTTAGCCCAGTCGCTAGCTTATTGAGAGGCAGTGATACGTAGATTAACCATGTACTGTCTATCTATGGAAACAACCGCAATCATTTTGCAACCATTGCTAAAATTAATGAAATAAAATAAAATGAACCTCATAAAATGTTAACTGTAATGCTCATCTCCTGTAGCCTAATTGTCATCTCCTAATTTTCATACAGTACCTAAATTACAAGGGTTGGTTTTGCACTAAACAATTTTATATGTCAGCACTTAAAAGTAATGTAAAATATCTGGTTTATGGTTTGCCTCATATACATTGTCTACTGGTATCATTTTAAACTGAACATATACACTACCGGTCAAAATTTTAGAACATCTACAGTGGCTTGCGAAAGTATTCACCCCCTTGGCATTTTTCCTATTTTGTTGCCTTACAACCTGGAATTAAAATAGATTTTTGGGGGGTTTGTATAATTTGATTTACACAACATGCCTACCACTTTGAAGATGCAAAATATTTTTGGGGGTGAAACAAACAAGAAATAAGACAAAAAAACATAACTATTCACCGTGCTCCATTGATCCCTGATCTACTGGGTGAGCAGACTTCTATTCCAGCCCAGCAATCGCACACTTGATTATCAACTCATTAGATTTGATAAGTTGAGTCAGGTGTATTATTGTTTGGCTGAAACAGAACCATGCACATTCCAACAGGGTTGGCCTGCTCCAATTGTAATAGGTTTATACATTGTGTGTGATGTTTAACTGTATTTTTTAATAAAACATTTGCTAACATAAGTAGGCCTACACATGTAACCCATGGCATATAGGATACACCCTTAGTCTCTTGGAATATTCATTAGGACCTCTCTCTTCATCTGAAAACAGGCTTTCACAGCTTTCCATATCTGAGGAGAGAAAACATCACAAAGAAACAGGCTTCATTATACTCAAATTAGACAGCACTGAATATTATGTTGATATTATCGCTCTTAGTTCAAAGTTTAACCCTATAGAGACTGGAACTGGAGAAACTTTTCATAAAGTCCTCCCAAAAAGTACCTGCCCCAGTAGCCTACACTCTCCCTTTACTGAAAGCTGGAGCTACAATTTTCACCCTCTGACTGTTATCTACAAATGCATTTGGAGACTGTGTTTTTAATTTACAATGATTACATCAAGATAGCTAGCTAATAGGACATTAGCTAGCTGATTACATTTAATTAACTTAGCTAAACAGTATGTTAAAGTTAGCTAGCTAGCTAGCAGCTCAGTTGAGTTAGCCTACAAAGTGGCCTACTGTAGCCAGATTGCTAATAATAAATATTTACTTACTTTAATAGATTCTCCCCTGCAAAACGCAGCCAACAGCCATGTGGACGATATAAATCGCAGACTATCGGACACACTTGATAACTTGAAAACTAGCATAGTTAACAACTACCCGGACGGAAAACAGTGATGCACATAACACACAGCACCCCTTCTATGGGTGTGTGGGGGGAGGGTTCTTGAAATGAAACATCCAATCAAAATCTTGCGGACCATTCAAACCGTTTTTGCAACACAAAATTCTCCAGACCTCCAAGGGAGCCGTGACAACAAAGTGATTTTGGAGGTACGGCAACGCAAGACTAGTAGAGGGGTAACAATAACAAATCATACATTGAATATCTTTTTAAGCATGGTCTAGTTAATAATTATGCTGTGCATTATGTATTAAACCACCCAGACACCTCAAAGATAGTCGTCCTTCTGAACTGAGCTGCAGGACAGGAATGAAACTGTTCAGGTGTGTTACAATGAGGTGATTTTAAAACAGCTACAGAGTTCAATGGCTGTGATAGGAGAGAACTGAGCAGTTCAACATTGTAGTGACTCCACTATAATGACCTAAATGACAGAGTGAAAAGAAGAACACAAATATGCAAAACATGCATTTTGCTCTAAAGTAATACTTTTACAGCCTAAATGCAAAGCCTTATGTTTGGGGCAAATCCAACTCAACAAATAATTGAGTAACTGCCTCCTTATTTTCATGCATGGTGGTGGCTGCATCCTGGTAAAGGTATGCTTGACATCGGCAAATACTAGGGAGTTTTTCAGCATGAAAAGAAACGGGATAAGGCTAAGCACAGGCAAAATCCTAGAGAAAAACCAGCTTCAGTCTGCTTTACACCAGACCAGCCACGTGCACAGATAGGGCTCTACCTGTGCAGAGCACATGCCACTTTGCCCTTCCAATCTCCAAAGTGCCCTTTTCAGTGGTGGTAGAATCCCCCCGCCCCACACCAACAACAAAAAACACGCTTTGTGTAAATTTTTTGTCGTTGTTGTTCTGAGCCCACAGCCCGCAAGTCATCATTACATTCTCATCTCTGCTTCAGAACCAATTGTTGCACATCTTGATTGTTGATGTTGACCAATGACCAGTCATCAGCATTTGAACACAAAGGCGGGTGTGCATATCCAGATTAATGCCCAGAAAGAACTTGTTCCATTTCCTCCAATTTTGCATGACAAAAACCGCGGTTACGTGATTTTTTATTTTGGTGGGGTGCTCTTTTTTTGTTGTTGAGCAAATGCCCTCCAAAAGGTCTGTACATGACCCTGCAAAAAAAGATGTTTCTGACATGTATTTACTCACGGAGCTGAATACTTATGCAACAACTATATTTTATTCATTTTATTTGTATTCATCTTTAAAAATATATATAATTTTTGGTAACACTATATGTGTCATAATATGTCATAACAGCTTACATAACTTGTCATAACCTGTCATAATATGGTCGTAACACTGTCATGACACATATATTTAGACCTGTTGTGACATATACAGTAGGGAGAACAATTATTTGATACACTGCCGATTTTGCAGGTTTTCCTACTTACCAAGCATGTAGAGGTCTGTAATTTCCAGAAAATCACATTGTATGACTTTTAAGTAATTAATTTGCATTTTATTGCATGACATAAGTATTTGATCACCTACCAACCAGTAAGAATTCCGTCTCTCACAGACCTGTTAGTTTTTCTTTAAGAAGCCCTCCTGTTCTCCACTCATTACCTGTATTAACTACACCTGTTTGAACTCGTTACCTGTATAAAAGACACCTGTCCACACACTCAATCAAACAGACTCCAACCTCTCCACAATGGCCAAGACCAGAGAGCTGTGTAAGGACATCAGGGATAAAATTGTAGACCTGCACAAGGCTGGGATGGGCTACAGGACAATAGGCAAGCAGCTTGGTGAGAAGGCAACGACTGTTGGCGCAATTATTAGAAAATGGAAGAAGTTCAAGATGATGGTCAATCACCCTCGGTCTGGGGCTCCATGCAAGATCTCACCTCGTGGGGCATCAATGATCATGAGGAAGGTGAGCAATCAGCCCAGAACTACACGGCAGGACCTGGTCAATGATCTGAAGAGAGCTGGGACCACAGTCTCAAAGAAAACCATTAGTAACACACTACGCCATCATGGATTAAAATCCTGCAGTGCACGCAAGGTCCCCCTGCTCAAGCCAGCGCATGTCCCATCTGAAGTTTGCCAATGACCATCTGGATGATCCAGAGGAGGAATGGGAGAAGGTCATGTGGTCTGATGAGACAAAAATAGAGCTTTTTGGTCTAAACTCCACTCGCCGTGTTTGGAGGAAGAAGAAGGATGAGTACATCCCCAAGAACACCATCCCAACCGTGAAGCATGGAGGTGGAAACATCATTCTTTGGGGATGCTTTTCTGCAAAGGGGACAGGACGACTGCACCGTATTGAAGGGAGGATGGATGGGGCCATGTATCGCGAGATCTTGGCCAACAACCTCCTTCCCTCAGTAAGAGCATTGAAGATGGGTCGTGGCTGGTTCTTCCAGCATGACAATGTCCCAAAACACACAGCCAGGGCAACTAAGGAGTGGCTCCGTAAGAAGCATATCAAGGTCCTGGAGTGGCCTAGCCAGTCTCCAGACTTGAATCCAATAGAAAATCTTTGGAGGGAGCTGAAAGTCCGTATTGCCCAGCGACAGCCCCGAAACCTTTAGGATCTGGAGAAGGTCTGTATGGAGGAGTGGACCAAAATCCCTGCTGCAGTGTGTGCAAACCTGGTCAAGACCTCCAGGAAACTTATGATCTCTGTAATTGCAAACAAAGGTTTCTGTACCAAATATTAAGTTCTGCTTTTCTGATGTATCAAATACTTATGTCATGCAATAAAATGCAAATTAATTACTTAAAAATCATACAATGGATTACAGACCTCTACATGCTTTGTAAGTAGGAAAACCTGCAAAATCGGCAGTGTATCAAATACTTGTTCTCCCCACTGTATTACGTTATTTTATGGTTACATAAGAGTGTCAAAACACACAAACCTACCGCACAACCAAAAATATTGTATTACACCATACCCTACTTGTCAACAGTATGAAATTGACCATATCATAATTGTAATTGCACACACATTGATGTCAGACATGCACCTACCCCAATGCTCTGTTTCTGATGATTGGAATGAATACAGGAGCAGATTTTAGCCTCTTTGTGACTGATGACTGACATAAGGGCATATACCTGATAGGCCTATCTGGCTTATATGTGACCCTTTTCAGGAAGCTAGGCGTATGTCGCACGTCACTATCTGCAGATTCATACAACAGCTATGACAATCAGTTTGTATTGGTAGTAGTATGAGTTGAGATTATGCCGGTTCATTGTTTAGCTAGCTAGCTAAACAAAATACCCCACTTCGCCAGATGATTACATGACCCATCAAGTTAGCCAGGTGTGTCTGGGAGTGATTACAGCCGTCTATTGTATTTAATGAACATGTGTACATTTAAATGAAAGGAAACTTCTTGGCAGAGAAAAAATACATCTGAATAAATGTGGGTCTTGACACTCTTATGTAGGTGTCATAACCAGCTATTAAATAACGCAATATACTGTATGTCACAACAGGTGTAAATATATGGGTCATGACAGTGTTATGACCATATTATGACAAGTTATGTCAGCAATTATGACATATATGGTTATGACCGTGTCATAACGTGTTATGACGCTGGGGGTCAAGTAAAGTGTTGCCAAAGTTTTCATCCACTTTGACATTAGAGTATTTTGTGTAAATTGTTGACATAAATTACAATTAAATCAATTTTAATCCCACTTTGTAACACAATCAAATGTGAAGAAATCCAAGGGGTCTCAATAGAAAGTATTCACACCCCTTGAATTTTTACACATTTTGTTGTGTTACAGCCTGAATTATGTCACTGGCATACACACAATGTCCCATAATGTAAAAGTGGAATTATGTTTATTGAAAAAAATACTGAAAAGCAGAAATGTCGTGAGTCAATAAGTATTCAACCCCTTTGTACATTTGAAAAAATCACCCCCCAAAAAAGCTATGTTCTGCTCCTTCCATGACTTTTCCTAAATGTTTGTATTTTTCATTGCTCATTTGTCAGAATTTTGAAATCACAAACAAAAAAAGCATTTAGAGCCTTTTCACCCCTGCTTTTTTCCACACCTAATCCCAACGTTGGTAGGCAGCCAGGTGCTAATGCGTCGCTCTCTCCTCAATGAATGAATGACAAATGGATGAATGGGCGATAATTGACCATGCTACTTCACAATTAATTAAAATTAGGCCTAACTGAATGATAAGGAGGGTGGGGAGGTTGATTTAATTTAGAAAGACAGTGTAATGATGAGTTTTTTGTTATGCCTTTTCATCAGCTTTGGCGCTCATGTTTATAGCAAATAATTTGACCACGCAAAGTGCGGGTTGATATCATTTTCTTCTACGTTTTACTTTGTAAAAATAAGCTGTTACAGGACAGTTTTATTTACTGTAACTGTATTACTAATTGTATTGTAAGGGAAACTAAAACATGCTACGTGATGCAGTAGGCCTTTAGAATAATGCAAAACATATCCTTGACTCTGAGTTGATGAGCGAAGGGAAGCAAACGATGCCAGCCCACTGAATGAATGACAAATGGATGAATGGGCGATAATTGTGCAAGTTACTTCAAAATCAAATTTTAATTAGGCCTAACTGAATGATGACGGTGAAGAGGATGATTTAATTTAGAACAACATTAGTGGAATGGTGAGTTTGTGTTATCAATGTTGGCGCTCATGTTAATAAATTGACAATGTAGGTTGATACCATTCTCTTTTACGTTATACTTTGTAAAAAATCAGCTGTTACGGGAGTGTTTTATTTAATATAACACTATTACTAATCAAATGTATTGTAAGGGAAACGATAACATGCTACGTGTGGCAGTAGGCCTTTAGAATAACATATCCTTGACTCTATCCAAGTTGATGAGCAAGGGGAAATGCCAGTCAGCCTGCACAGCCGGCCCATCGAAACTACACCTAAACTATACCAAAACTAATTTCACACATAATAAGAGTTAGCCTATAGATAATATTAGATTGACAATAGTCTGATGAGTGACAGTATCATCAGTGGTCAAATTGTACATGAAGAGATGGGCACATCTTGTAATTGACAGTTACAGGGAAAGGAGTCTCACATTCAGTGGCGACCCGTCATTCAGGGTAGAGCCCCACCTGTTTTGAGCCTTACCTGTTGAGCTAAAATATATATACAGTGCTATGAAAAAGTATTTGCCCCCTTTCTAATTTTCTCTACCTTTGCATATTTGTGATAGTGAATGTTATCAGATCTTCAACCAAAACCTAATATTAGATAAAGGGAACATAAGTGAACAAATAATACAACAATTACATATTTATTTCATAAACAAAGTTATGCAACACCCAATTCCCCTGTGTGAAACAGTAATTGCCCCCTTACACTCAATAACTGGTAGTGCCACATTTAGCTGCAATGCCTCCAACCAAATGCTTCTTCAGTCTCTCACATCGCTGTGGAAGAATTTTGGCCCACTCTTCTATGCAGAACTGCTTTAACTCAGTGACGTGTGGGTTTTCAAGCACGAACTGCTCGTTTCAAGTCATGCCAGAACATCTCAATTGGGATTAGGTCTGGACTTTGACTAGGCCATTCCAAAACTTCCAATTTGTTGCTTTTTAGCAATTTTCATGTAGACTTGATTGTGTGTTTTGGATCATTGTCTTGCTGCATGACCCAGCTGCGCTTCAGCTTCAGCTCACAGACGGATGGTCTGACATTCTCCTGTAGAATTCTCTGATACAGAGCAGAATTCATGGTTCCTTCTATTAAGGCAAGTCTTCCAGGTCCTGAGGCAGCAAAGCATCCCCAAACCATCACACCACCACCACCATGCTTGACCTTTGGTATGATGTTTTTACTGTGGAATGCAGAGTTTGGTTTTCGCCAGGCATTACTGGAACCATGTCGTAGCGGTGGTAAGGATTCACTCCATTGTGCTGAAAGGAGAGCTCCGCTGTCGGGACAGCTTTATGTAGGCCCTAACAGTTTGTGGGCACCATCTGTCACATAGTGTAAATAATGTATTATTTAGTGTTGTGTTGTGGCTTTGCTGGCATGCATAAAACATTATTTATTGAGTTTGCCCCACCAAGAGTTACATGCTAAAATCGCCACTGCTCACTTTATCAAATCATCCTTCAGAGTCACATGCAGGTAAAACGTTTTGATTTCTACAGTTGAAGTCGGAAGTTTACATACACTTAGGTTGGAGTCCTTAAAACTCATTTTTCAACCATTCCACACATTTCTTGTTAACAAACTATAGTGTTGGCAAGTCGGTTAGGACATCTACTTTGTGCATGACACAAGTAATTCACTGTATCAAATTCCAGTGGGTCACAAGTTTACATACACTAAGTTGACTGAAAAATGATGTCATGGCTTAAAAAGCTTCTGATAGGCTAATTTACATCATTTGAGTCCACTGGAGGTGTACCTGTGGATGTATTTCAAGGCCTACCTTCAAACTCAGTGCCTCTTTGCTTGACATCATGGGAAAATCAAAAGAAATTAGCCAAGACCTCATCTGTACAAGCAATAGTATGCAAGTATAAACACCATGGGACCACTTAGCCATCATACCACTCAGGAAGGAGACGCGTTCTGTCTCCTAGAGATGAATGTACTTTGGTGCAAAAAGTGCAAATCAATCCCAGAACAACAGCAAAGGACCTTGTGAAGATGCTGGAGGAAACAGGTACAAAATTATCTATTTCCACAGTAAAATAAGTCCTATATCGACATAACCTGAAAGGCCGCTCAGCAAGGAAGAAGCCACTGCTCCAAAACCATAATTATCGTTATGTTTGGAATTAAAAGGGGGTTGCTTGCAAGCCGAAGAACACAATCCCAACCGTGAAGCACGGGAGTGGCAGCATCATGCTGTGGGGGTGCTTTGCTGCAGCAGGGACTGGTGCACTTCATAAAATAGATGGCATCATGAGGAAGGAAAATGATGTGGATATATTGAAGCACCATCTCCAGACATCAGTCAGGAAGTTAAAGCTTGGTCGCAAATGGATCTTCCAAATGGACAATGACCCCAAGCATACTTCCAAAGTTGTGGCAAAATGGCTTAAGGACAACAAAGTCAAGGTATTGGAGTGGCCATCACAAAACCCTGACCTCAATCCTATAGAAAATGTGTGGGCAGAACTGAAAAAGCATGTGCGAGCAAGGAGGCCTACAAACCTGACTCATTTACTCTAGCTCTGTCAGGAGGAATGGGCCAAAATTCACCCAACTTATTGTGGGACGCTTGTGGAAGGCTACCCGAAACGTTTGACCCAAGTTAAACAATTTAAAGGCAATGCTACCAAATACTAATTGAGTGTATGTAAACTTCTGACCCCATTGGGAATGTGATGAAATAAATAAAAGCTGAAATAAATCATTCTCTCTACTATTATTCTGACATTTCACATTCTTAAAATAAAGTGGTGATCCTAACTGACCTAAGAGAGGGAATTTTTACTAGGATTAAATGTCAGGAATTGTGAAAAACTGAGTTAAAATGTATTTGGCTAAGGTGTATGTAAACTTCCGACTTCAACTGTATATAGCATCAGAAGGAGCATATTCTGCAGTTTCTATGACACTTACTTTTGTCAGATATCTAAAAAAAAGTAAAGAGATGCAGCTCTATTTCCAAATGTAACTTCTTCCAAGAATATCTACGCTGTCCATGTGTTCAGCACATGACCACTCACGTGGCAGCATTGCTCTGGCTACTAAGCAGACTAGTAACATAATACATGTAAAATTCACTATTCTGTTTTCTTTGAAATATATTTTTTCATTTCCACAATGTTTCTTTAGACCTGCCTAAATGAAATTATAATGGACTTCTTTGTGATGGACTTGAACTAGTGGTTTTTCGTTTTTACTTATAGCTTAGAGTAACATAAACTAATGAAAATGCTATTATGTTCTTTGAAATAATAATTTTTTGTTTTCTAATGTTAAATAAGACCTTTCTAAACACAACTAAATTATTATTCTACTGATAGCATATATAAAATGTATTTATTAGACTGTTGGAATGTTGATGCGTCATTGGTTGGAAGTGTCGAAAATTGGCTTTAGGCCTACATTTTTCAGTAGGACCAGGGGCACAACTTTCACTGAAGACGGGAGGGACATGACCCCCCCACAAGTTTGTCCCCACAGTTTTATCATTGCATTGTGGCTACCACAGCCAGTTCAGCTCTAGCTAGCTTCTAGCTACTGTATCTGTCTGGTAGCAGTATCTAACAGCTGTTGTGTGTTTGGAAATGTTTTGTAGCCTTTGTTTTGTCCCATTTCAACAGAAGTAAATTTGATGATGTTCCATTGTACCATTTAGCTAGCAGAGCTAGCCAAAAGTTGGCTAACGTTAACTACCTCACAAACTTTAGCTATTATTTTTGCTTCAGTCACACTAGACCTGAATTAAACGATGAAACCAGCGGCCAAACGATTGAAGACCGATATTTTGACGCTTTTTCAGCGCAATGCGAGTTTTTATTAGTCAGTATAGCAATGTAACGTTATTGATCTGTCAGTTTCCTTAGCTAATTCCCTACTTTTCACACTGACATGGTATAAACAGCTCTACAGGCTTCACTGTCATGGTGCACAGTCAGTACACAACACTATGCTCATCATGTCTTAGCAGGATCAGATGGTGACAGGTGTCCCTGCAGGGTCAGACAGGCAGGGAAAAACAGTCTACAGAGCTCAGGTGAATTTTGCAGTATATTATAACAATCAGTGAATGGACACAAAGTTCCACCTTGGTTTGATGCATAGGCTACAGTCTGAGATCTGGGAATAATGGTCATTTCAATTGTTGAACCATTGATTCTATTCATGGGTAATATAATATATAAATGTACACCAATGTAATTCTTTGTCATGCCTCATCTGAGCAGGATCAGATGGTGACAGGGGTCTCATCAGGGTCAGGCAGCCAGGGAAGACCAGTCTGTGATGGAGGCACATTTTTGCTAAATGGGACATCCTGCAACGTTCTCAACGTTCTCTAGGGGGTATATATAGGGTTTCCGAGTGGCGCAGCGGTCTAAGGCACTGCATCTGCAAGAGGCGTCACTACAGTCCCTGGTATCACATCCGGCCGTGATTGGGAGTCCCATAGGGCGGCGCACAATTGGCCCAGCGTCGTCCGGGTTTGGCTGGGGTAGGCCGTCATTGTAAATAAGAATTTGTTCTTAACTGACTTGCCTGGTTAAATAAAAAATATATAGGTTGAAAGGCCAGGCGGTTCTAGTGTTAACAAGTCACATAATAAGTTGCATGGACTCACTCTGTGTGCAATAATAGTGTTTAACATGTTTTTTTTACGACTACCTCATCTCTGTACCCCAAACATAGAATGATCTGAAAGGTCCCTCAGTTGAGCAGTGAATTTCAAACACAGATTCAACCACAAAGACCAGTGAGGTTTTCCAATGCCTCGCAAAGAAGGGCACCTATTGGTAGACATTGAAAATTCCTTTGAGTATGGTGACGTTATTAATTACATTTTGGATGGTGTATAAATACACCCAGTCATTACACAGATACAGGCTTCCTTCCTAACTCAGTTGCCAGAGAGGAAGGAAACCGCTCAGGGATTTCACCATGAGGCCAATTGTGACTTTAAAACAGTTACAGAGTTTAATGGCTGTGATAGGAGAAAACTGAGGATGGATCAACAAGATTGTAGTTACTCCACAATACTAACTTAATTGACAGAGTGAAAAGAAGGAAGCCTGTACAGAATAAAAAATATTCTAACACATGCATCCTCTTTGCAACAAGGCACTAAAGTAATACTGCAAAACATGTTGCAAAGCTATTTACTTTTTGTCCTGAATACAAAGTGTTATGTTTGGGGACAATCCAATGCACCACTTTACTGAGTACCACTCTCCATATTTCCAAGCATAGTGGTGGCTGCATCATGGTATGGGTATGCTGGTAATAATTAAGGACTGGGGAGTTTTTCAGGATAAAAAAGAAATGGAATGGAGCTAAGCACAGGCAAAATCCTAGAGGAAAACCTGGTTCAGTCTGCTTTCAATAACAAGGCCAAATCTACACTGGAGTTGCTTACCAAGAAGTCAGTGAATGTTCCTGTTCTACTTGAAAATCTATGGCAAGACCTGAAAATGGTTGTCTGGCAATGATCAACAACCAATTTGACAGAGCTTGAAGAATTTTGAAAATAATAATAGGTATATGTTGTACAATCCAGGTGTGGAAAGCAATTAGAGACTTACCCAGAAAGACTCACAGCTGTAATCGCTGCCAAAGGTGCTTCTACAAAGTATTGACTCAGGTGTCTCATTTACTTATGTAAATTAGATATTTCTGTATTTGATTTTCAATACATTAGCAAAAACTTTGGTTAAACATGTTTTCACTTTGTCATTATGAGGTATTGTGTGTAGATGGGTAAAAAAAAAATGTAATCCATTTTGAATTCAGGCTGTAACACAAAAAAATGTGGAATAAATCAAGAGGTATGAATACTTTTTGCAGGCACTGTAGCTACTGGGTTTGCAGGTGTCTGTTCCAGCCCAACCCTGTCCCTGTCACGGATTCTGCCGAGGCTGCTCCTCCTCCTTGCTCGGGCAGGCTTCGGCGTTCGCCGTCCCCGGAGTACTAGCTGCCACCATTAGATGTTTCTATGTTTGATTGCTTTTGTCTGTCTATTGCACCTGTGTCCGTTTGTGTCTGATTATGTGTCCTATAAGTTGCCTGTCTTGTGTTGGTTAGTTTGTGTGTTGTTATTCGCCTGTCCGTTAGTGCTGCGTGTTTTCTCTGTTTGTTGTTTTGTAGTTTACGCACAGTTTGCGTAATCGCTCGCCTCTGTTTTATGTTGAGGCCGTTGATTGTATTTTGCCTTGTGTTGCACTAGTAAACTTTGTTGGACTAAGCTTCGGTGTCCTGCGCCTGACTCCCACACCACATTAACCTCAGCCCTTGACAGAACAACACACCCTATATGGAGTCAGCAGGAGCAGCGGCGGCACCCAAGTCGCTGGAGGATCGGATCAGCGACCAAGACACCATGATCCGGCAACTTGGGGCCGCCATGAACGAGGTGTCCAACACTCTGCGCCGGTTGGTTACGGGAGAGGTGCCCACGCCTTCGCACACCTTACCATCACCATTGGCCAGTCCTCCTCTCCCAGCACCGGAACCCAGTGGCATTCGGCTCTCACTCCCGAGGGCATATGATGGTTCTGCAGCCGGGTGTCAGGGGTTCCTCCTGCAGGTGGAACTCTACCTGGCCACCATACACCCGGCGCCCTCGGGATACGAGAGCGTCTCCGCCCTCATCTCCTGTCTATCCGGCAAGACGTTGGAGTGGGCCAACGCCGAATGGAGGGGAATAGACGCCGCCACCATCACCTACGCGGAGTTCTCCCGCCGCTTCAGGGCTGTGTTCGATCATCCACCTGAGGGGAAGGCGGCGGGGGAGCGTCTGTTCCACCTCCGACAGGGGAAGAGGAGTGCACAGGAGTTCGCCCTGGAGTTCCGGACTCTAGCGGCGGATGCGGGGTGGAATGAGAGGGCCCTCATTGACCATTACCGGTGTAGCCTACGAGAGGACGTTCGTCGTGAGCTGGCCTACAGGGACACCAACCTATCCTTCGACCAGTTGGTGGACATTTCCATCCGTCTCGACACCCTGCTGGCTACCCGCGGACGTCCCGAGTGGGGGTCGTCCATTCCACCCTCCAGCACCTCCGAGCCGATTCCCATGGAGCTCGGGGGTGCTGGCGCTAGGGAGAGGAGGAGAGAGAACCCGAGGGGGGCCGTCTCCTGCACCAACTGTGGCCGTGGAGGACACACTGCGGCTAGGTGCTGGGGAGGGTCTCCTGGGAGAGGGGACAACAGGTCACACACTGGGGAGTCATTTCAGGTGAGTAGGCGCCCCACTTACCCAGAGCTCTCTGTTGGTCACCTGTGTATACCTGTGAGATTTCCACAGGTGGCACCTCATTCCCAGCATAAGGCGCTAGTAGATTCAGGCGCAGCTGGGAATTTTGTTGATCGTGAATTTTGTTATAGGTTAGGAATTCCCCTTCGGCCGGTAGAAGCCCGCTTTCCTGTTCATGCCCTAGACAGCGGCCGCTGGGGTCGGGGTTGATCAGAGAAGTCACAGCACCACTTAAGATGACGACGCAGGGGGGTCATGAGGAGATCATTCAGTTTTATCTGATCGACTCTCCTGCGTATCCCGTGGTGGTGGGGCTTCCCTGGTTAAGCGCCCATGATCCTACCATTGCGTGGCAACAGAGGGCTCTTATGGAGTGGTCTGCCCAGTGTGTAGGGAGATATCTAGGTGTTTCCTTAGGGGCGACCTCGGTGGAGAGTCCGAACCAAGTGCCCGCAATGCGCATTCCCCCTGAATATGAGGATTTAGCACTTGTGTTCAGCAAAACTAGGGCAACACGGCTACCACCTCATAGACAGGGGGATTGTGTGATAGATCTCCAAACAGGAGCGGCACTTCCGCGGAGCCGTGTGTATCCCCTGTCTCAAGAGGAGACAGCGGCTATGGAGACTTACATAGCCGAGTCCTTGGCACAGGGATACATACGGTCCTCCACTTCCCCGGTTTCCTCGAGTTTCTTCTTTGTGAAGAAGAAGGACGGGGGTTTGCGCCCGTGTATTGATTACCGTAGTCTCAATCAGATCACGGTTAAGTACAGTTACCCTCTTCCTCTGATTGCGACTATGACAGAGTCATTACGCGGAGCGCGGTTCTTCACAAAGTTGGATCTCAGGAGCGCGTACAATCTGGTGCGCATTAGGGAGGGGGATGAATGGAAAACAGCATTTAGCACCACCTCGGGTCATTACGAGTATCTCGTCATGCCATACGGGTTAATGAATGCTCCTTCAGTCTTCCAATCCTTTGTTGACGAGATTTTCCGGGACATGCATGGGCAGGGTGTGGTAGTATACATCGACGACATCCTAGTGTACTCTTCTACACGAGCCGAGCATGTAGCCCTGGTACGCCGAGTGTTGAGGAGGCTGTTGGAGCATGACTTGTATGTCAAGGCAGAGAAATGCTTGTTCTTCCAGGAGTCCGTCTCCTTTTTGTGTTATCGGTTGTCCGCGTCTGGTGTGAAGATAGAGGTTGACCGTGTGTCGGCCGTGCGTAATTGGCAAACTCCAACCACTGTAAAAGAGGTGCAGCAGTTTTTGGGTTTTGCTAATTACTACCGGAGGTTTATCCGGGGCTTTGGACAGGTGGCAGCTCCCATTACGTCCCTGCTAAAGGGGGGTCCAGTGTGTTTGCAGTGGTCAGCTGAGGCGGACAGGGTATTTGTTAAACTGAAGAACCTGTTCACTTCGGCTCCGGTGCTGGCGCATCCGGACCCCGCTTTACCATTCCAAGTTGAGGTAGACGCGTCCGAGGCCGGTATTGGGGCAGTCCTGTCGCAACGGTCCGGCACGCCACCTAAACTCCGCCCCTGTGCGTTCTATTCTAAGAAGCTCAGCTCGGCGGAGCGTAATTATGACGTAGGGGACAGGGAGCTGTTAGCTGTGGTCCAGGCCCTAAAGGTGTGGAGGCATTGGCTTGAGGGGGCTCAACACCCTTTCCTCATTCTGACTGACCACCGTAACCTGGAGTACATCCGGGCAGATAGGAGATTGAACCCTCGTCAGGCTAGGTGGAACATGTTCCTGACCCGGTTTGTGTTTAAGATCACATACATCCCAGGGTTCCAGAACGGTAAGGCAGACGCCCTGTCCCGGCGGTATGACACAGAGGAGAGGTCCATTGAGCCTACTCCCATACTGCCGGAGTCTTGTCTGTTGGCTCCGGTGGTGTGGGAGGTCGATGCGGAGATCGAGCGGGCACTGCGTACCGACCCTACTCCCCCAGAGTGTCCGGTGGGGCGGACGTACGTTCCGCTCGAGGTTCGTGACCGCCTTATTTATTGGGCTCATACATCACCCTCCTCTGGACATCCAGGTATTGGCCGGACAGTGCACTGCCTTAGCGTGAAATACTGGTGGCCAACGTTAGCTAGGGATGTGAGGGTTTATGTCTCCTCCTGCTCGGTGTGCGCCCAGTGTAAGGCGCCTAGACATTTGCCCAGGGGAAAGTTACATCCCCTGCCCGTTCCACAACGACCATGGTCCCACCTCTCGGTGGATTTTGTGACAGACCTTCCCCCCTCCCAGGGGAATACCACTATTTTGGTCGTTGTGGATCGGTTTTCCAAGGCCTGTCGTCTCCTCCCAATGCCGGGTCTCCCTACTGCCCTACAGACCGCTGAGGCCCTATTTACCCACGTTTTCCGGCACTATGGGGTGCCCGAGGATATAGTGTCTGACCGAGGTCCCCAGTTCACCTCCAGAGTCTGGGGGGCGTTCATGGAACGCTTGGGGGTCTCGGTGAGCCTTACCTCGGGTTACCACCCAGAGAGCAATGGGCAGGTAGAACGAGTCAACCAGGATGTGGGTAGGTTTCTGAGGTCCTATTGCCAGGGCCGGCCGGAGGAGTGGTCAAGGTATATCCCCTGGGCAGAGATGGCACAGAACTCTCTCCGCCACTCCTCCACTAATCTAACCCCTTTCCAGTGTGTGTTGGGGTATCAGCCGGTTCTGGCACCATGGCACGAGAGCCAGATCGAGGCCCCTGCGGTGGACGAATGGATTCGGCGCTCGGAGGAGACGTGGAACGCTGCTCATGTCCATTTGCAGCGGGCCATCCGTCGACAGAAGGCGAGCGCCGATCGCCACCGCAGTGAGGGTCCGGTGTACGCACCGGGAGATCGAGTCTGGCTCTCGACTCGAAACCTGCCCCTCCGCCTGCCCTGCCGGATGCTGGGTCGGCGGTTTGTGGGGCCTTTTAAAGTCCTGAGGAGATTGAACGAGGTGTGTTACAGGTTACAACTGCCTATTGATTATAAGAATATTAACCCCTCGTTCCATGTGTCTCTTCTCAGGCCGGTGGTAGCTGGTCCACTCCAGGAAGGTGAGATAGGAGAGACCACTCCGCCCCCTCTGGACATCGAGGGAGCTCCGGCGTACACGGTCAGGACCATCTTGGACTCGAGACGTCGGACGGGGGGTCTCCAGTATCTCGTGGAGTGGGAGGGGTACGGTCCGGAGGAACGGTGCTGGGTGCCTAGGAGGGATATCCTAGATCCATCTCTCCTGACTGAGTTCCACCGTGGTCATCCCACGCGCCCGGCTCCGCGTCCTCCTGGTCGTCCCCGAGGCCGGGGTCGGCGCACGGCTGGAGCCGCGCGTCAAGGGGGGGGGGTACTGTCACGGATTCTGCCGAGGCTGCTCCTCCTCCTTGCTCGGGCAGGCTTCGGCGTTCGCCGTCCCCGGAGTACTAGCTGCCACCATTAGATGTTTCTATGTTTGATTGCTTTTGTCTGTCTATTGCACCTGTGTCCGTTTGTGTCTGATTATGTGTCCTATAAGTTGCCTGTCTTGTGTTGGTTAGTTTGTGTGTTGTTATTCGCCTGTCCGTTAGTGCTGCGTGTTTTCTCTGTTTGTTGTTTTGTAGTTTACGCACAGTTTGCGTAATCGCTCGCCTCTGTTTTATGTTGAGGCCGTTGATTGTATTTTGCCTTGTGTTGCACTAGTAAACTTTGTTGGACTAAGCTTCGGTGTCCTGCGCCTGACTCCCACACCACATTAACCTCAGCCCTTGACAGTCCCTGACATTCTGCTTATTATTTGTATTAAACACTATTTATTTAAGTATTCAATCATGTCTTGTTTTGGAGTAAAATGAATGTCTAAACCCATTAACCATTTACATAGGCGTTCTTTGTATGATTAAAGTGTTGATTCTTTGATTTAAGTATAGTGTATTTTTTGGTATTTGAACATTCCCTGTTTCTATTTCACTTGGTTGTCACTCACTCTCATTTTGTCTGATGATATTGCACAGATTTGCAGCTGCAGCTAATGTCCTTGATCATTGGTGTGGGTGTAACAATCCTTGAATGGCTGACATAGGATGCAACCCTGTTACACAACAGCACTTCATACGAACAAAGCAGTGTCCATTATCCTCCCAAAACCATGATCTTGGTTGGACTAGGATAACAGTACTTTAGGTCTCAGGGCGGGTGACATCACCACATGATGGCTCCTAGGGCTTTGTCTCACTTTGTCTTTCCTTGATTACTTGCATCCTATCTACTCACCTGTATTGTATCGCAACTGTATTGGAGGAGAAGGTACAAGGTCCCTCCCCTTCTCCAATCGGTTTTTAGAAGGAGGCGAGGAGAGGAATCGAGGAAGGATAAATTGAGAAAGAGCCTAGCACTCACCTACCAACTAGCTCACATGCTACATAAACACTCACCCCTCTGATACACTTACTGACCTTCTCCGCATCAACCTCAGCAGCCAGCAGAGCAGACTGTGTAAACTGAATCGATGTAGCCATTGTAATGTTATGTCATTCCCCATGAGACTTGAAGTAGTGTCTCCTCCTGTCTATCATGAATGTATCTATATTTTAATACTGTAAGCATCTCAGCTACGGGAGGATCTCCTCCTGCAATTTTGCACCGGTTTGCTTCATTCTGCTACACTCGCAGTCCTCCTTCTCCAGTGGTTGGCATGCTAGCTACAAGTGTCATTTGATATGGGTTTGCCTCCCGGCCCAGTCAGTCATACAGGGATGGAACTCATACATTACATCGCTACTTTGCAGCCCATGTAAAAGTGACCCTTCACTGTGGTCACTCTCCAGGGTATTTCTCTTGCCTCCACTATCGTTGCTCTACCCTTTTGGTTACAGTGGACATACTGTATGATGGGATTAATATTGGCCTCGTGGGCATATCCAATGCACTTGTAGATGTGGCTTGTCATTTCTTTACTGAAACAGGATGATCAAATCCTCACACGTTGCTTAAATGTTGTTACGATGTTTTCTCCATTTGAAATGATACTATTAGAAATAGGAAAAGCACTCACACATCTGAGATAACTTATGTGTGTGGGAATCATTTGCTAATAACTTGAAAGAAAAGAAAAGGCTTATACTGTTAAGATCAGTGTGTGGGTTTTTCTTTTTCTATAGACAATTAATAAGGCTAACCATGTTGAAGGATACCAGATATGACTTCTACAACTACGGTACATGCAGTCATTAAATGGATTAGTGCAAGCCCTACCCTTGTAATGACGGTAGGCCTTAAGGATGACATGCAGAGGAGACATTATTAGCAAATATCACTATCATGAGGGTGTGCAGAAAGGAATATTTGAAGGTAAATTGGTTTGCAATTTGTTTGCTTCATGTTATGTATCATTCTGGTGTAATTAATCTGCAGTTCAACATAATTTGTCAGGGCTAGCATTTGTATAGTCTAGCTTTACTACATATAAACTAACCACTAGCTAGGTCTTGTAATGTGAGGTCGATAATACATGCCTAGCATAAGCTAGCGGTTCATTAAAACTAAGTGGGCAATACATCTGGGTAAAATATAGTTGCGTTTTGGAGGAAGCAGATGAAGAGCTAGGAGAGACAGATTGGTGAGGAGGGAGAGAGAGGTTGATAGTGTGGTAATTACTGCTGCTAGCTAACTTTTGATGTAAACAATGTGGCCTTCAAACATACATTTAGTTTTGTTATATTGTTGGCTGTCGTGAGAGAAATTCATCTAGCTGGCTAACAAGGTAAACTGATCTTTCTCTACCTTCACATTATGCTAGCTCTGTGGTTATTTGCTGTGCTAGCCAAATGTAACACCACCATAGCAAGCAGATAATAAACAGGAAATAAACGTTGTCTGATGATTTTGTTTAGTGGATCTGGTAGCAACAAGTCAATGTGTGTATATTACTTGTTTGTTCCGTTTCTTGATCAAGAAATATGAACTTTCAGAGGTGGGACAAAGTCACTATTATTCGAGTCACAAGCAAGTCTCAAGTCACAAGGTTCGAGTCTCAAGTCGAGTCCCAAGTAGAACGGGTCAAGTATCGAGTCAAGTCCAAGTAGTGCATTCTAAGAGCAAGTCAAGTCGAGTCACAAGTTTCAAGTCAAGTAAAACAAAAAACTATACATGCAATGACTTGTTCAATTACAACAATGTGTCTATTTATTGAGGCTACCATACAGCCATTTCCGTTATTTTGCCTACAACACATTATGATTACGTAATTGTAAAATAGGGACCTTGTAGCAGTCGTAGGGGCATGAAATCAGCACAAGGCAAGGCAGGTTGATGTGCTCACAATGTAGATTTATTTACAGGTCTTGGTGATCCAATGATGAAAGCGCGGCTGCCATATCATACATAATATACAAGTAGATTGACCAAATATACACATGCAATAGCACAAAAGAAATGGCCTCTGTGTTAGGCTTAACCTGTCCTATCCGAACGGACACAGGTAGAGGGCAAGACTGCCTAACAGGAGCTCTAACAGGTACATAAGTACTTGGCCGACTTCCGACTTCAGTGCATTCAAGAGAACTGGGAACTCGGGCTCCGACTGGGAAAAGTCGTTTTGAACGGTCATCCAACTCGGAATTTCAAGTTGGGAACTCTGGCATGTTTCTAGAGCTCTGACTTTCCGACCTGAAGATCACTGACGTCATGATTTAAGGAGGGGTGCAACTCTCGCTCTCTTGAGGATGGAAGGGACATAGCCAGCGGTCAAGGATGAGTTGATGAGCGAGGTGAGGTAAGGGAGAAGGTCTCCGGAAATGGTCTGGAGAAGAGAGGAGGGGATAGGGTCAAGCGGGCAGGTTGTTGGGCGGCCGGCCGTCACAAGTCGCAAGATTTCATCTGGAGAGAGGGGAGAGAAAGAAGTCAAAGCATAGGGTAGGGCAGTGTGAGCAGGACCAGCGGTGTCATTTGAGTTAATGAATGAGGATCGGATGTCGTCAACCTTCTTTTCAAAATGGTTGATGAAGTCATCCAGAGAGGGAGGTGGGAGGGGGAGGAGGAGGAGGATTCAGTAGGGAGGAGAAGGTGGCAAAGAGCGTCCTAGGGTTAGAGGCAGAGGCTTGAAATTGGTAGAAAGTGGTAGAAAGTGGCAGAGGAAGAGAATGTAGAGAGGAGGGAGTGAAAAGATGACAGGTCCGCAGGGAGTCTAGTTTTCCTCCATTTCCGCTCGGCTGCCCGGAGCCCTCTTCTGTGAGCTCGCAATGAGACGTCAAGCCACGGAGCAGGAGGGGAGGACCGAGCCGGCCGGGAGGATAGGGGACATAGAGAGTCAAAGGATGCAGAAAGGGAGGAGATGAGGGTTGAGGAGGCAGAATCAGGAGATCGGAGGGAGAAGGATTTAGCAGAGGGAAGAGATGATAGGATGGAAGAGGAGAGAGTAGCGGGAGAGAGAGAGCGAAGGTTGCGATGGCGCATTACCATCTGAGTAGGGGCAGAGTGAGTAGTGTTGGAGGAGAGCAAGAGAGAAAAGGATACAAAGTAGTGATTGGAGACTTGGGGGGGTGTTGCAGTGAGATTAGTAGAAGAACAGCATCTAGTAAAGATGAGGTCAAGCGTATTGCCTGCCTTGTGAGTAGGGGGGGGGTGAGAGGGTGAGGTCAAAAGAGGAAAGGAGTGGAAAGAAGGAGGCAGAGAGAAATTAGTCAAAGGCAGACATAGGGAGGTTAAAGTCACCCAGAACTGTGAGGGGTGAGCCCTCAGGAAAGGAACTTATCAAGGCTTCAAGCTCATTGATGAACTCTCCAAGGGAACCTGGAGGGCTATAAATGACAAGGATGTTAAGCTTGAATGGGCTAGTGACTGTGACAGCATGGAATTCAAATGAGGAGATAGACAGATGGGTCAGGGGGGAAAGAGAGAATGTCCACTTGGGAGATATGAGGATTCCTGTGCCACCGCCGCGCTGACCAGATGCTCTCGGGGTATGCGAGAACACATGGTTAGATGAGGAAAGAGCAGTAGGAGTAGCAGTGTTTTCTGTGGTAATCCATGTTTCCGTCAGCACCAAGAAGTCGAGGGCTGGAGGGTAGCATAGGCTTAGATGAACTCTGCCTTTTTGGCTACAGAACGGCAGTTCCAGAGGCTGCCAGATACCTGGAACTCCACGTGGGTCGTGCGCGCAGGGACCACCAGATTAGAGTGGCAACAGCCACGTGGTGTGAAGTGTTTGTATGGCCTGTGAAGAGATAGACAGACACATAGTTGACAGGCTACAGAAAAAGGCTACAATAATGCAAAGGAGATCGGAATGAAATGAACTAAACATCTGGGAAAGCGAGAGAGCGGGGCCTCCCTCACTTACGTTTCAAGGAAAACACTCAAGTAAAACTCTCCCAACTTCACTTTTAAAATTATAATTGTTGTAAACTACAGCGGTTCAATTTAACTTAGTTTATTCAGCTAGCTAACATGAAACAGAAATGTTGAAGTGTTGCAATAAACGGTACGGGATGGAATTATGAAATGCTGGCAATTATTGTAGGATTAGATGGAATATAGATTTACCACATATGTGAAACCAACAGCAAACATTTCAACAAGAGAACAAAGCGCTCTCCAATGGCGGGAGTTTCGAGAGCGCAAGTGGTGACGTGCCTACGGTGCGTCTTCGCCACAGTAATAATAGATTTTAACAATAAACTCCAAACGCAAGGTTCATAAGTAAATGATCAATTTCAAGCAATTTTGACATACCAAAAGACCAGTAGACCTAAGCTAGTAATTGTTGGTTGATGCCCCATGCTGGTGATCTTGCAAAACTTAACAGTTAATATTCTTGATCACCAAACAATTTTTGGACCTGCACATTTATTTATTATGGCAATCCTCTCGCCTTACAATTGCACCCGATCCTATAACTGTACAGTAAATCAGTGTAGTGGGCAGTAATATTTATCATGTAAATATTCAGTATATTATATATACATCACATGCAACTTGTAATAAGACTAAGCAATTAGCCTATTCAAATGTTTATCTGACTCCATAAAGATAATACAAATATACAAGCAAGCATTAGGGCTCCCGAGTGGCGCAGCGGTCTAAGGCACTGCATCTCAGTGCTTGAGTTGTCACTACAGACCCCCTGGTTCAATTCCAGGCTGTATCACAACCGGCCGTGATTGGGATTCCCATAGGGCGATGCACAATTGGCCCAGCGTCGTCCGGGTTTGGCCGGTGTAGGCTGTCATTGTAAATAAGAATTTGGTCTTAACTGACTTGCCTGGATAAATAAAATTAGACAATATGTTGACTAGCGAGAATTGTCAGTGAATGGATTCACAAACAAGGCATGATGCTTAAGTTACAAAGTATTAACAAGCATTACAAGTCATTATTCTAAGCATATACAGTTGAAGTCGGAAGTTTACATACACCTTAGCCAAATACATTTAAACTCAGTTTTTCAGAATTCTGACATTTAATCCTAGTAAAGATTCCCTGTCTTAGGTCAGTTAGCATCACCACTTTATTTTAAGAATGTGAAATGTCAGAATAATAGTAGAGAGAATGCAGATCTTCTCCAAGTCATTAAGGTTCCGAGGCTGACGTTTGGCAACTCGAACCTTCAGCTCCCTCCACAGATTTTCTATGGGATTAAGGTCTGGAGACCTCCAGGACCTTAATGTGCTTATTCTTGAGCCACTCCTTTGTTGCCTTGGCCGTGTGTTTTGGGTCATTGTCATGCTGAAATACCCATCCACTACCCATTTTTAATGCCCTGGCTGAGGGAAGGAGGTTCTCACCCGAGATTTGACGGTACATGGCCCCGTCCATCGTCCCTTTGATGTGGTGAAGTTGTCCTGTCCCCTTAGCAGAATAACACCCCCAAAGCATAATGTTTCCACCTCCATGTTTGACGGTGGGGATGGTGTTTTTGGGGTCATAGGCAGTATTCCTCCTCCTCCAAACACGACGAGTTGAGTTGATGCCAAAGAGCTCGATTTTGGTCTCATCTGACCACAACACTTTCACCCAGTTAATAATAAAATAAATAATATGCCATTTAGCAGACGCTTTTATCCAAAGCAACTTACAGTCATGCGTGCAAACATTTTTTTTGTGTATGGGTGGTCCCGGGGATCGAAACCACTACCTTGGCGTTACAAGCGCCGTGCTCTACCAGCTGAGCTACAGAGGACCACCAGTTCTCCTCTGAATCATTCAGATGTTCATTGGCAAACTTCAGACTGCCCTGTATATGTGCTTTCTTGAGCAGGGGGACCTTGCGGGCGCTGCAGGATTTCAGTCCTTCACGGCGTAGTGTGATACCAATTGTTTTCTTGGTGGCTATGGTCCCAGCTGCCTTAAAATCATTGACAAGATCCTCCCGTGTAGTTCTTGGCTGATTCCTCACCGTTCTCATGATCATTGCAACTCCACGAGGTGAGATCTTGCATGGAGCCCTAGGCCGAGGGAGATTGACAGTTATTTTGTGTTTCTTCCATTTGCGAATAATCACACCAACTGTTGTCACCTTCTCACCAAGCTGCTTGGCGATGGTCTTATAGCCCATTCCAGCCTTGTGTAGGTCTACAATCTTGTCCCTGACATCTTTGGAGAGCTCTTTGGTCTTGGCCATGGTGGAGAGTTTGGAATCTGATTGATTGATTGCTTCTGTGGAAAGGTGTCTTTTATACAGGTAACAAGCTGAGATTAGGAGCACTCCCTTTAAGAGTGTGCTCCTAATCTCAGCTCGTTACCTGTATAAAAGACACCTGGGAGCCAGAAATCTTTCTGATTGAGAGGGGGTCAAATACTGATTTCCCTCATTAAAATGCAAATAAATGTATAACATTTTTGACATGCGTTTTTCTGGATTATTTTGTTGTTATTCTGTCTCTCACTGTTCAAATAAACCTACCATTAAAATGATAGACTGATCATTTCTTTGTCAGTGGGCAAACGTACAAAATCAGTAGGGGATCAAATACTTTTCTCCCTCACTGTATGTTTATAGATATGTGTTGTGTATTTGATGTATTGATGCAGGGTTCAACCAGAAATGTATTGATGCAGGGATCACCCCCTGCTAAAATAAATGTTAAATCAAATAAGTAATAGTAAACTTGAGTTCTAACTGATTAAAAAAATCCTCAATAGTGGTAGAGATGACCTCTGGGAGCCAACTCCAAAGACACCTCTGTAGCTCAGCTGGTAGAGCACGGCGCTTGTAATGCCAGGGTAGCGGGTTCGATCCCCAGGACCACCCATACACAAAAATGTATGCACGCATGACTGTAAGTCGCTTTGGATAAAAGCGTCTGCTAAATGGCATATTATTATTATATGTCCTCCATCCCCCACTCATTCAAACATAGGAACTGGTTCCTCCAGTCTGACCTCTGCTGCTGTCTCTGGCTCCACCCCCACCCCCGCCTGGACATCTAGAGGTGTGAAGAGGCCAGCCCAGAAGCGGAGGAGGGTCAGTGCACAATTGGCAACTACCACGGAAGGAGAGGACCATTGGCACACTGTGCTAGAGGATGATGTGGAGCCACTTCCACCAACATTTCGACCTAAAAGGCAGCCAGCACCTCAGCTGGACATGACTGGAAAGTACAGCCCCCTTCATCTTTGTGTGTAAACTTACATTTTATATTACCATAACATTTCTGTATGTTCTCTATAGTTATGTACTTGAAAATGTTTCAATTGATCAATTCGGCCACTTGGGTACATTTGGGCAAACTCGTGAGGGACACTTTGGAGACTTCATACTCAATATTATGTAGCTCTCTCATTCTTGAATGTGTCAGTTTGCACACACACTGTTGCCCTGTTGAGGACAACATCTAAATAATGTCCCACATCTAAATTATCCCCAGCTTCCTATCTCAATGTATGGCCTTTCTTTTGCATTTCCAAAGATGATGAAAAAAAAAAAAAAAGAGAAAACACATGTTTTTTTGTTTGTTTTATCTTTTGCCGGATCTATTGTGTTATATACTCCTACATTAATTTCACATCTCCACAAACTTCAAAGTGTTTCGTTTCAAATAGTATCAATAATATGCATATCATTGCTTCAGGTCCTGAGCTGCAGGCAGTTAGATTTGGATATGTCATTTTAGGCAGAAATTGAGATGAAGGGTCCCATCCAGAAATGTCTGCATCATTAGTAAAGATGTGATCAATACATGTTGATGATTTAATTCCTGTGCTGTTTGTAACTACCATGGTAGGTTGACTGATTACAGTTTTAAGCTTTTTCTTGATTGGGCAGCTTGATGAAAGCCAGTCAATATTGAAATCACCCAGGAAATATACCTCTCTGTTGATATCACATACATTATCAAGCATTTCACACATATTATCCAGATACTGACTGTTAGCACTTGGTGGTCTATAGCACCTTCCCACAAGAATAGGCTTTAGGTATACTGACTGGTAGCACTTGGTGGTCTATAGCAACTTCCCACAAGAATAGGCTTTAGGTATACTAACTGGTAGCACTTGGTGGTCTATAGCAACTTCCCACAAGATTAGGCTTTAGGTGAGTCAGGTGAACCTGTAGCCATATTACTTCAACAGCATTTGACATGAGATCCTCACTAAGCTTTACAGGAATATGACTCTGAATATTGGCATTCCTGTCTCTTCTGTAGATGTTATAACCATATATTGCTACCACTGTATCATTAAAGGTATTATCTAAGTGAGTTTCAGAGATAGTCAGAATATGAATGTCATCTGTTACTAGCAAGTTATTGACTTGGCTACATATGTTAACGTGGCTTTTTTTAGCACTTTTCTGGGATGCTTGATTGTTTTCATTGCTTTACTGGGAAGCTTAGCAGAAGTAGACATGCTCATGTTATTTATGTTAGTGCAGGGTGAGCTGCACACAGTGGACTTCCTACTAGGGCACACTGCCTCAGTGCTAACAGTATAACTCTGGTTCATAGGCACATGATTACTGCATAAAATAGCTGTGGGATCAGCACAGGCATTCAGGGCAGTTAGAGGGATATACATTAGGTTACCTACGTTGTCTTCCAACGCCCCTGGGATAATGTACATTTGCTGAAGCATTATGACAACTAAGCAACACAATGGTAGGGATTAACGGTCATGCCCTGACTCAGGGGACTCTTATACAGTGGGGAAAAAAAGTATTTAGTCAGCCACCAATTGTGCAAGTTCTACCACTTAAAAAGATGAGAGAGGCCTGTAATTTTCATCATAGGTACACGTCAACTATGACAGACAAAATGAGGAAAAACAAATCCAGAAAATCGCATTGTAGGATTTTTAATGAATTTATTTGCAAATTATGGCGGAAAATAAGTATTTGGTCAATAACAAAAGTTTCTCAATACTTTGTTATATACCCTTTGTTGGCAATGAAACAGGTCAAACGTTTTCTGTAAGTCTTCACAAGGTTTTCACACACTGTTGCTGGTATTTTGGCCCATTCCACCATGCAGATCTCCTCTAGAGCAGTGATGTTTTGGGGCTGTCGCTGGGCAACACGGACTTTCAACTCCCTCCAAAGATTTTCTATGGGGTTGAGATCTGGAGACTGGCTAGGCCACTCCAGGACCTTGAAATGCTTCTTACGAAGCCACTCCTTTGTTGCCCGGGTGGTGTGTTTGGGATCATTGTCATGCTGAAAGACCCAGCCACGTTTCATCTTCAATGCCCTTGCTGATGGAAGGAGGTTTTCACTCAAAATCTCATGATACATGGCCCCATTCATTCTTTCCTTTACACGGATCAGTCGTCCTGGTCCCTTTGCAGAAAAACAGCCCCAAAGCATGATGTTTCCACCCCCATGCTTCACAGTAGGTATGGTGTTCTTTGGATGCAACTCAGCATTCTTTGTCCTCCAAACACGACGAGTTGAGTTTTTACCAAAAAGTTATATTTTGGTTTCATCTGACCATATGACATTCTCCCAATCCTCTTCTGGATCATCCAAATACACTCTAGCAAACTTCAGACGGGCCTGGACATGTACTGGCTTAAGCAGGGGAACACGTCTGGCACTGCAGGATTTGAGTCCCTGGCGGCGTAGTGTGTTACTGATGGTAGGCTTTGTTACTTTGGTCCCAGCTCTCTGTAGGTCATTTTCTAGGTCCCCCCGTGTGGTTCTGGGATTTTTGCTCACCGTTCTTGTGATCATTTTGACCCCACGGGGTGAGATCTTGCGTGGAGCCCCAGATCGAGGGAGATTATCAGTGGTCTTGTATATCTTCCATTTCCTAATAATTGCTCCCACAGTTGATTTCTTCAAATCAAGCTGCTTACCTATTGCAGATTCAGTCTTCCCAGCCTGGTGCAGGTCTACAATTTTGTTTCTGATGTCCATTGACAGCTCTTTGGTCTTGGCCATAGTGGAGTTTGGAGTGTGACTGTTTGAGGTTGTGGACAGGTGTCTTTTATACTGATAACAAGTTCAAACAGGTGCCATTAATACAGGTAATGAGTGGAGGACAGAGGAGCCTCTTAAAGAAGAAGTTACAGGTCTGTGAGAGCCAGAAATCTTGCTTGTTTGTAGGTGACCAAATACTTATTTTCCACCATAATTTGCAAATAAATTCATTAAAAATCCTACAATGTGATTTTCTGGAATTTTTTTCTCTCAATTTGTCTGTCATAGTTGACGTGTACCTATGATGAAAATTACAGGCCTCTCTCATCTTTTTAAGTGGGAGAACTTGCACAATTGGTGGCTGACTAAATACTTTTTTCCCCCACTGTATGTGTATGTGTATGTGTATGTGTATATATATATATATATATATATATATGTATGTGTATGTATATGTATATATATATATATGTATGTGTGTGTATATACATACAGTGGGGAGAACAAATATTTGATACACTGCTGATTTTGCAGGTTTCCTACTTACAAAGCATGTAGAGGTCTGTAATTTTTATCATAGGTACACTTCAACTGTGAGAGACGGAATCTAACATTGTATGATTTTTAAGTAATTAATTTGCATTTATCTATAATAAAAATTACAGACCTCTACATGCTTTTTAAGTAGGAAAACCTGCAAAATCGGCAGTGTATCAAATACTTGTTCTCCCCACTGTGTATGTATATATATATATATATATATATATATATATATATATATATATATATATATATATATATATAAACATGGGGGATTGGAAGTGATGCAGACATTTACATTGATGGAAGTTACAATCTATCTGCAATATTAAGCTGATCTACCCCCCCCCCCCCCCCCCCCCCCCCAAAAAAAAAAAAAATGCTATCTTTAGCAAGTCAACTTCTATCAGATGAGGATAATAGCAAAATTCAAAATACAACTTGAGTGACATCCAAAACTCACCCACTGCTTGTGCAAATCATCATCATTACAAACTACATGAATAATTCAGTAGTTTGTAAACCCAATAGTTTTTAACCCCAATCTGAGCCCCCCCCTTGAACACACACACATCCATAGAGGTAGGTGTGGTCAACAGGGAGATTTAACCATATGTGCCACATCAACATTAATCTGATCCCTTGCACAACCACATAAGCCATTTTGTCTAGCATTGTGTGTGACAACAAAGGGAGAACAGTTAAATATAATGGGGTCACCGCACAAAGGTTGGAATTGTTTCAGCATAACCTAAAACAAGACGTGTTAGCTGTGTGTAAACTTGCCAATATAATTATTGAGCAACACATCGGGTTAATCTCAAGACAGGACAGAAACATAAAAAATGTAAGACATGGAACATATAACATGCATTGAACATAACGTAGACAAACATAGGCCTATATGGGACAAAGTTAAGGAGTTGCCTTGGCCAAGGACTTCTATCAAAGTCAGAAAAGTGGGATAATCATTATCTCCCATTAAAAATGCAATAAAATCCACTTTTTCTCAGAGAGCTGAGTTTGGTATGGAAAACCAGCCAGGCCAACGTGATGTCGAACCGAAGCTAAGTGTCAGTGATTAGCTAAAATGCTAGAAGAATAATCATAAAAAGTTCAAATCTGAAATCGAATTAGTCGGACATGTCAAATGTCATGTTTGCTGTGTAAGGGAAAACAGTCGATCATCATTACAACAAACCAATAAATGTAAACATGGGAAACTCCGATCAATACCTTAGACCATCCTGTGTAGCCTATCAATAAACAGCCACCCAGCCAGCCACTGGCTAGCAGAGGGGTGGGACAAACTCATAACTCACACACACATCTTAACATATCAGATGTACTTGGCCATATGCACAATACGCATTGGAATAGAAATCACACTCAGAAATCTAACCCAACTGATTACCACACAAGATTAAAAGGGTTAAATGTTATAAACATATGTTTCAGACTACATTGTCGTAGCCTACCCGGCCATGTTAGAATTATAGTTAGTCCGAGTGTCTGAGCTCCAATCAACTGCATTTTTAGTTTAAAACATTGGGGTAGAGTCTGCACCGCTTCTCAAACAAGTCAGGATATTTATCAGAAAGGGTTTGCAGGATAATTTGTTCTATAATTACCCGCTCACACCACCATTGAGAGGATGTCTATACATTGCAATCACTAAAATTGAAACCTGCCCTATACGTAACCAAGACAAACTCCCACGTTTCCAAGAAACACTGCGGTCTGTCAATTGATCGTGTTGTAGGTTAAAACTTGCTATCCATGTTAAAAAACAAGGAACGCTTCACACATTACAGTTTCAATGAATAGGGCTCTGTAGCTTGGCCTGTCTGGTTGCTGGAGAGAGGCACGGATGTGGCCACCACCAGGGACAGACAAGTCCTATTCAAGTCTGAAACATTTTCTCTGTGTCTAGTTTAAGAAGCATAAAGAAAGGTGTATTCCTGAATCTAAGGTTCCAACACTTCAATGCTAGATGACCCATCCTGTGACAGGCAGTACATAGACTGGAAGTGTAAGAGTCTACACCTTGGCTGAAATGCCTGGGGGACGACCCCTCCCCAGGTCCCAACAAGTTTTCACTACATGTCCAGTTCATTTGCAGTGAGTACACTGTTTAGTGTGCTGTTTAGGGATAACATAGTTAGTTGCAACAGAACATGCCTGGTTAGGATATCCTGTCCTAGAATTAATATTAGTGGACCATGTAACAATCCCTTGGAATGTGTTATCTGTAGGACCCCAAACAAATCTAACGCTTTACTCAGGTGAGAGCCTGAGTAATGTCATTGAATGCTGTAGCGTTGATTTCCTTTCACTGGAACTAAGGGGCCTAGTCCGAACCATGAAAAAGCCCCAGACCGTTATTCCTCCTCCACCAAACTTTACAGTTGTCATTATGCATTCGGGCAGGTAGCGTTCTCCTTGCATCCACCAAACAAAGATTCATCCATTGCACTGCCAGATGGTGAAGCATGATTCATCACTCCAGAAAACGCGTTTCCACTGCTCCAGAGTCCAATGGCAGCGAGCTTTACACTACTCCAGCCAACGCTTGGCATTGCGCATGGTGATCTTAGGCTTGTGTGGAAAACCATTTCATGAAGGTCCCGACAAACTATTATTGTGCTGACGTTGCTTCCAGAGGCAGTTTGGAACTAGGTAGTGAGTGATGCAACAGAGGACAGAGGATTTTTACGCGCAATAACAGCACTTACAGTTGACTGAGGCAATTCAAGCAAGGCAGAAATTTGACGAACTGACTTGTTGACGGTGCCATCCTATGACGGTGCCACGTTGAAAGTCACTGTGGTTTTCAGTAAGGCCATTCTACTGCCAATGTTTGTCTATGGAGATTGCATGGATGTGTGCTCGATTTTAGACACCTGTCAGCAACGTGTGTGGCTGAAATAGCAGAATCCACTAATTTGAAGGGGTGTCCACATACTTTGTATAGATAGCGTATGTATAAATTACTTATAATAAATTATGTATAATACGTTTTGCTGATACAATAGCCTAGTTAATCATTACATTACTTTTAACACACTATCTATGTTTTGCGCAGACTGGCAGTATCCTAGAACTATCAGAGGCAGAGGAGGCAGAGGATTTCTCTTTTGGCTGCTGCTGACAACTGCATGTTTTTCTTCTACATCATAATAATTATACTGTACTGTATGTCTGCATAGCATTTTGTCTTCATTTTGACAGATTAACTAATGCTTATTTCTGAAGATGAGGTTGATTTGCTCCTTTTTTCTTCTTCTCTAGAACCAGTCAGGCAACCACCCATACTGTACTGGCGCTAGGTAGCCCAGCGGCTAAGGAGTTTGACCTGTGGCAGGAGTTGGCCCTGTGGCTGAAAGGTGGCCAGTTCGAAATCCCGGGCCAGACGCTAGAAAACGGGTGAATTGATCTAACAACTGGAGGGCTGCTGGGTTCACATCCTCAAAACATTCCCAAACAGTTGGACCCTTTAGCAAGATGCTCTCCATCCAGGGGCTCTGCAATGCAGTTTGAATCCGTGCTTGTCTCAATTGTATGTGTGAGGTCTGCTGTTTGGGGGGATTGAGAACAGAACAGATGACACATTTTTGTTGTTCGCTGTAACTAATGGACAAAGTTGTATGGTATCGTATTGTATTGTAAAGAAGTCCACCAGAGTTGATGTGGGCCATCAATCAAACAAAGAACAGCCTCCCTGGCCACCAGTGCATATTTTCAAACTATATTTGCATATAATGACAATAAATTCTAAACTATGTTGGCAATTATTATTTAATTGTTTATTACATTATATTCCATAGCTAAAAATATGTATATGTAATAGTAGTAGCCATAATTCATAAATGGCACCATGTAGGTTTCTATATGGAACCATTTTGGTTCAGTGAAGAAGAACCTCTAGGGTTCTGATCAAAGAACCCCATAAAAGGGTTCTATATATAACTTTTTGGGGTTCCATATATGAAGCAAGCGAGAGAACCATTTTTGATTCTAAAAGGAACCTTTTTTTTCTAAGAGCGTAGGGATGTCAAACGTTCAGCCTGCTGCACAGACCCTATGGACACTCTAATCTAGAGCGCCTGGTTAAATTGTGCTTAGGAGCATGTTTTAAATCTCGAAATGATTAAACTAGTGAATGGAACAGATCATTCGGGGTGGTCTCTCTATAAAAATTGCTAGCCACACACCAATACACGGATTTGAAAGTCAAACTATCACTTAAATAGCAGCCAACCGTTGTCACTGTGTCACGATCGTCAAGGTAAGGAGTAGACCAAGGCGCAGCGTTGCAAGCAAACATCTTCTTTAATAAATGAAACACGATCAAAACAAACAAAGACGATAACGTGACAGTACACGGTGAAACTAAACTACCTCGAAACAAGAACCCACAAACACAAAGTGAAAACAGACAGTTTAAATATGGCTCCCAATCAGAGACAACCAGCGAACAGCTGACACTCGTTGCCTCTGATTGGGAGTCAATTAAGCCAACCCAGAAAACAACAACCTAGAACACCCAACATAGAAATAACCCACACAGAACGAACACACTCTGGCTCAACATAAAGAGTCCCGGAGACACTGTTGATTAGGACATCTACTTTGTGCATGACACAAGTACGTTTTCCAACAATTGTTTACAGACAGATTATTTCACTGTATCACAATTCCAGTGGATCAGAAGTTTACATACACTAAGTTGACTGTGCCTTTAAACAGCTTGGAAAATTCCAGAAAATGATGTCATGGCTTTAGAAGCTTCTGATAGGCTAATTGACATAATTTGAGTCAATTGGAGGTGTACCTGTGGATGTATTTGAAGCAACATCTCAAGACATCAGTCAGGAAGTTAAACCTTGGTCGCAAATGGGAGCTTCCAAATGGACAATGACCCCAAGCATACTTCCAAAGTTGTGGCAAAATGGCTTAAGGACAACAAAGTCAAGGTATCGGAGTGACCATCGCAAAGCCCTGACCTCAAACCTATAGAACATGTGTAGGCAGAACTGAAAAAGCGTGTGCGAGCAAGGAGGCCTACAAACCTGACTCAGTTACACCAGCTCTGTCAGCAGGAATGGGACAAAATTCACCCAACTTATTGTGGGAAGCTTGTGGAAGGCTACCCGAAACGTTTGACCCAAGTTAAACAATTTAAAGGCAATGCTACCAAATACTAATTGAGTGTATGTAAACTTCTAACCCACTGGGAATGTGATGAAATAAATAAAAGCTGAAATAAATAATTCTCTCTACTATTATTCTGACATTTCACATTCTTAAAATAAAGTGGTGATTCTAACTGACCTAAGACAGGGAATTTTTACTAGGATTAAATGTCAGGAATTGTGAAAAACGGAGTTTAAATGTATATGGCTAAGGTGTATGTAAACTTCCGACTTCAACAGTATGTAAATAAGGTATTTCTGTTTTTAACTTGCTAAACATTTTTCAAACCTGTTTTCGCTTTGTCATTATGGGGTATTGTGTGTAGATTGATGAGGAAAAACATTTATTTAATCAATTTTAGAATAAGGCTGTAATGTAAGAGAAAGTGGAAAAAAGGAAGGGTCTGAATACTTTCCCAATGCACTGTAAGTAAAGCGTCGGTTTGTTGGGGGAGAAGAACGTCAACGAAAGATTTACTAGCTAGCTGACGTTAGCTCTCTGGCTAATCCTCCATGGACATGGTAAGTTTACATTTTTACTTGTTGTAGCTAGCTAGCTAACTTTTTTACATTTTGATATATGTTTAGTTAATGACACTACATGTGTGTGTGTACGTTCTCTCTGTATATGTGTTTGTGTATATGTGTGTGTGTGTGTGTGTGTGTGTGTGTGTGTGTGTGTGTGTGTGCGTGCGTGTGTGCGTGTGTGCGTGTGTGAGTGGGAAAAAGAGGGAGAGACAGAGAGAGATGATGATCACAATAACTTTAGAAAATATTGTCATGTCTGGGGAGTCAGGCCCACCCAATCAGATTTTTTTAATGGACATTCTTTTTCTTTTTACCTAGACATTCAAACACCATCAGATAGAATTCATAGCAAGCAGTGCACTGGGTTAGTCAGATTACATGAACTGTAACAGAACAGATGATTTGGAATGACATTCACTCTCACAACATGGGGTTGCCAAAAATAACTAAATGAAAGCCACACTCCCAATAAGCCACAAATATGACTGCATGTAGGCATATGTCACTGCGCTTCTATGGCTATATAGACCATGCTACTGCCTATTTCATTTGTTCATTTAGCAAACAAGACAGGTCATTATCCAGTGCTTTTATCACAGTCAACACAACTATATTTTAGCTTTAATTAGCTTTGAAAAAATAAAATGTTCTTTCAGCCTCATAACAAAATGTGTAGAATAGCATGAGAAGAGCTATAAAACTGCACATTTTCCTCTCTGCTCTCTCTGAGAGAGGTCAAAGGAGAATTGCAAGAATCGTGCAAGCTAACAGGCGGGCCACAAACAGACAAATAACGGCGCAGTACAACAGTGGTGTGCAGAACGGCATCTCGAAACGCACACCTAGTCGGTCCTTGTCACAGATTGGCTATTGCAGCAGACGACCACACCGGGTTCCACTAACATCACTTAAAAACAAGAAGGAGCAGCTCCAGTGGGCACACGATCACCAACACTGGACAATTGAGGAGACGAAAAACATTGCCTGGAACATGGCTGCGAGTTCAGTTGACTTGTGTGGCCTGTGCTGTCCCCAGACCTCAATCCACTAGAGCAGCTTTGGGATGAGATGGAATGGGCTGCTCGAAGCATGAATTTAACGCTGTCCAATCTGCAGTAACTGCGTGATGCCATCGTGTCAGCATGGACCAACATCCTGTGGAGCGTTTCTGACACCTTGTAGATGCGGAGTTCATTTTTCCAAGGTTCTGTACAGAACGGAGACATTTATCCCACTTATACCACAGTTGCCAAAGAAAACAATATGAAAGCAAACATTTAGCAATATAAATACTTTTTGTTGTTGTTGTTGATATTTTCGTTTTTATAAGTGAATTCATAAACTACATTGCCAAAAGTATGTGGACACCTGCTCATCGAACATCTCATTCCAAAATCATGGGCATTATTATGGAGTTGGTCACCCATTTACTGCTATAACAGCCTCCACTCTTCTGGGAAGGCTTTCCACTAGATGTTGGAACATTGCTACGGGGACTTGCTTCCATTCAGCCACAAGAGCATTAGTGAGGTCGGGCACTGATGTTGGGCGATTAGGCCTGGCTCGCAGTCGGCGTTCCAATTAATCTCAAAGGTGTTCGATGGGGTTGAGGTCAGGGCTCTGTGCAGGTCAGTGAAGTTCTTCCACACCTATCTCGACAAACCATTTCTGTATGGACCTCGCTTTGTGCACGGGGGCATTGTCATGCTGAAACAGGAAAGGGCCTTCCCCAAACTGCTGCCACAAAGTTGGTAGCACAGAATTATCAAGAATGTAATTGTATGGTGTAGCGTTAAGATTTCCCTTCACTGGAACTAAGGGGCCTAGCCCGAACCATGAAAAACAGCCACAGACCATTATTCCTCCACCACCAAACTTTACAGTTGGCACTATCCATTCGGGCAGGTAGCGTTCTCCTGGCATCTGCCAAACCCAGATTAATCCGTCGGACTGCCAGATGGTGAAGCGTGATTCATCACTCCAGAGAACGCTTTTCCACTGCTCCAGAGTCCAACGCCGGCAAGCTTTACACCTCTCCAGCAGTCGCTTGGCATTGCACATGGTGATCTTAGGCTTGTGTGTGGCTGCTCGGCCATGGAAACCCATTTCAGAAAGCTCCCGACGAACAGTTATTGTGCTGATGTTGCTTCAAGAGGCAGTTTGGAAATCGGTAGTGAGTGTTGCAACTGAGGACTAACGATTTTTACGCGCTACCCACTTCTGCACTTAGCAGTCCCATTCTGTGAGCTTGTGTGGCCTACCACTACAAATTTTACGAAGGTGCCACATTGAAAGTCACTGAGCTCTTCAGTAAGGCCATTCTACTGCCAATGTTTGTCTATGGAGATTGCATGGCGGTGTGCTCGATTTTATACACCTGTCAGCAAAGGGTATGGCTGAAATAACCGAATCCACTCATTTGATGGGGTGTCCACATACCTTTGTATATATAGTGTACTTTCTCATCTTTTGGTTGCTAGAGACGCGACCCTGTCGTACGTTCGATTAGTTAGATATTTATGGACGCGACCCAGTCATTTGTTTGTTCCGTTGCCATGCTCAGTGGCAACGTTCTTATCCCTTGCTAGCTATGTCTACATAGTCACTTCCTCTGCAGCCAGAATAACAGCAAAGTTTATTCCTGTCACGCTCTGGCTCCGGGACTGTGTTGTTTGAGCCAGGGTGTATTCATTTGGTGGTGTTGGGTATAGGGTGTGTTCATTTGTTGTGTTTAGTATTGGTTTTGTTTTCCGTGCTTGTCGTCATGTGACTCCCAATCGGAGGTAACGAGTGTCAGCTGTCGGCTCGTTATCTCTGATTGGGAGCCATATTTAAACTGTCAGTGTTCAATTTAGGGTTGTGGGTTTTTGTTCCTTTTCAGTCATTGTAACTGTGGACTTCACTATCGTCATTTGGTTTGTTGTTTTCGTGGTTGCTTTTATTTAATAAAGTCAACATGTTCGCTCAACACGCTGCGCCTTGGTCCGCTTCCTTAGACGATCGTGACAGAAAAACCCACCATAACCAGACCAAGCAGCGTGTTCAGGGGCCATCGCTGGCAGATCTCCGTGGAAACCTCGACTGGATCAAGCAGCGGGACGAGGAGAGAGGATGGACGTGGGAGGAGATGATTGCGAGTCTGGCAAGAGGGAGGAGAGAACCCCAGGAAATTTTTAGGGGGGGGCTCACGACGTCGGGCCAGCAGGTGTACGGGTTAGAGCGATGCAAGGCGTTGGCAGAGAAGGCCGCCAGGTTAAGGGGGCCACTGGGCACAGAGGAGAGGGAAAGTGTGGAGGCACGGCGAGAGGTACTGGGATGTGTTACCAGTCCGGTCCGGCCCGTTCCTGATCCCTGCGTGGGGCCAGTGGTGTGTGTCCCCAGTACGGTCCGGCCTGTTCCTGCCATTCCCACCAAGACAGTGGTGCGCGTCGTCAGCCCAGCCCGGCATGTTCCTGCGCCACGTACGAAGCCTACGGTGTGCTTCGCCAGCCCAGCCCGGCCTGTTCCTGCGCCACGTACGAAGCCTACGGTGTGCGTCGCCAGCCCAGCCCGGCATGTTCCTGCGCCACGTACGAAGCCTACGGTGTGCGTCGCCAGCCCAGCCCGGCCTGTTCCTGCGCCACGTACGAAGCCTACGGTGTGCGTCGCCAGCCCGACCCGGCCTGTTCCAGCCACTCGCACTAAACCTACGGTGCGCGTCGCCAGTCCGGTGAGACCTGTTCCTGCCATTCGCACCAAGTGTACGGTGCGCGTCGCCAGCCCGACCCGGCCTGTTCCAGCCACTCGCACCAAACCTACGGTGCGCGTCGCCAGCCCGGTCCGGCCTGTTCCTGCCACCCGCATCAAGTCTACGGTGCGCGTCGCCAGCCCAGCCCGGCCTGTTCCTGCTCAACGCACAGGACATACGGTGTGCGTCGCCAGCCCAGCCCGGCCTGTTCCTGCTCAACGCACAGGACATACGGTGTGCGTCGCCAGCCCAGCCCGGCCTGTTCCTGCTCAACGCACAGGACCTACGGTGCGCGTCGCCAGCCCGGTCCGGTCTGTTCCTGCTACTCGCACCAAGCCAAGGGTGCGAGTCATCAGCCTGGTTCAGCTCGTCCCTGCTACTCGCACCAAGCCAAGGGTGCGAGCCGTCAGCTGGATCCAGCCCATTCCTGCTACTCGCACCAAGCCAGGGGTGCGCGTCGGAGGTCCTGATCCAGCAAGCTGGGTCAGATCGGACCGGGGGCACTACGGGGGGAGTGAATTGGGGAGTGGTCAAGCCCGGAGCCGGAGCCGCCTCCGAGGAGCAACACCCACCCAGCCCTCCCCTATGTTGGTGTGTAGGCGCGGTCGGAGTCCGCGCCTTTAGGGGGGGGTACTGTCACGCTCTGGCTCCGGGACTGTGTTGTTTGAGCCAGGGTGTATTCATTTGGTGGTGTTGGGTATAGGGTGTGTTCATTTGTGGTGTTTAGTATTGGTTTTGTTTTCCGTGCTTGTCGTCATGTGACTCCCAATCGGAGGTAACGAGTGTCAGCTGTCGGCTCATTATCTCTGATTGGGAGCCATATTTAAACTGTCAGTGTTCACTTTAGGGTTGTGGGTTTTTGTTCCTTTTCAGTCATTGTAACTGTGGACTTCACTATCGTCATTTGGTTTGTTGTTTTCGTGGTTGCTTTTATTTAATAAAGTCAACATGTTCGCTCAACACGCTGCGCCTTGGTCCGCTTCCTTAGACGATCGTGACAATTCCGTTGTGTTTGTTAAAGCTGTTTATCCCGCTTATACCATAGTTGCGAAAGAAAACAATATTATAAGCACACATTTTTTCATTGATATTTTCATTTATATATGCTCATTCATACTTTCTCATCTTTTGGTTCTAGAGACGCAACCCAGCTGTTCGTTCGATTAGTTCGATATTTATGGACGCAACCCAGTCATTTGTTCTTTATGTTCCGTTGCCATGCTCGCTGGCAACCTTCTTAGCCCTCACTTGCTAGCTAGCTAGCTAGCTATGGCTAACACAGTCACGAACTCTATAGCCAGAGTAACAGCAAAGTAGATGTTTTCTATTGACATTCATTTGGATACATCCAGTGGTGACCTGTCATTCAGGGCAGGTGGGGCAGAGCCTATTTGGCCTATTTTGGCCTATTTTGCATGTTATTTTGGCATTAATTCGTGTTACATATCAGTTTGCAAACAATGTAAAAAAAAAAAACTCATGTCGGCATTCGTTATTATTGAAGGATAATGTTTTTTTTAATGAGTTACACAAATCCACAAGGAGTCAGTAGAAACCATATTTATTTAAGAAAGTCAGCCATATCAGCTATGGTTTTTAAAAAGGCAGCAAATGAGGCTGAATTAACTTTTTCGCTGCCAGATGAGGCTCCGCTGATAGCCAGGTGTAGCGGTGGTAAGGATTCACCTCATGGTGCTGAAAGGAAAGATCCGCTGTCGGGACAGCTTTATGTAGGCCCTAACAGTTGTGGATACCGTTTGTCACCGTTATAGTGTAATTAATGTATTGTTTAGTGTTGTGTTGTGTTGTGTAGTGGCTTTGCTGGCATGCATCTAAAAACAATTGTTGAGTTTGCCCCACCAAGATTTACACACGAAAATCGCAGCTGGATACATCCATAACAATGAGCTGATAATGCCCAATTTTGCCTGGCATAACTAGAACAGTTTGCCTTCTCGTCAGGACACTCAACACTGTTCATTACAAGGAGATCGCACTGCATATCAAACACTAGGCTAGAAGCTAGCTAATAGTTTGTTGCTAGCATACCAGCCAATGTGACAACCGAATTAAAAAATATCAGTTGCTGAAAATGGCTGGTCAAATTAGAAACGTGGGAGGATTTGACAGCATAGCGCCACTTCAACAGTAGCCGGGACCATCTGTTTTTTTTAAATCCATGTATGAAGCTGTTATTCAATGCGTTTCTATGGGCTAATAGCAGTAAGGTAAAATTCAATGGTTCATCCAATCATTTTTGTATGTATTTTCTTTTTATACCTTAAGGGGTTCTAAAACTCAAAAAGCTAAATGATCCTTGATATACATTTTAGTCATTTAGTAGACGCTCTTATCCAGAGCGACTTACAGTTAGTGAGTGCATACATTATTTAAAAAAAATTCATACTGGCCCCCCGTGGGAATCGAACCCACAACCCTGGCATTGCAAACGCCATGCTCTACCAACTGAGCTACATCCCTGCCGGCCATTCCCTCCCCTACCCTGGATTGTACGCCGCCCCATGGGTCTCCCGGTCACGGCCGGCTACGACAGAGCCTGGATTCAAACCAGGATCTCTAGTGGCACAGCTAGCACTGCGATGCAGTGCCTTAGACCACTGCGCCACTCGGGAGGTAGGGGAGGGAATTATATGGCTGATATTACCATCCTAAAACAATTCCATATGTTGCTTAGTAGAACCGCCACCCCTCATGATGTACTGGTAGGTCGGTAAGAAATAGAGGTTGCAGGCTTCACATGCACGCTCGGCATAGCACCTGGTTTTAGTCAGAGTCTCATTCTGAACCCTGCCTTCCACTGGTTATACTAAGCCATCGAAGTCCTCTGGGGTGAAATGAGCACTGCATACAGTAGACGTGCCATCGGTTCCTGTTCTCCAATCTGCTCGCTTCAACTGGACAAACCGGTAGCTTCTTGCTTTTGGGCCAGAAAAGAGTCCTTGTGGGTATTACTGCACTAGCTATGAACGATGGAAAACTACTACAACACTCACTCACTCTCTCACTCACTCACTCACTCTCTCACTCACTCACTCACTCACTCACTCACTCACTCACTCGCTCGCTCGCTCATCTACCGCTACCAAACGCACAGAAAAAAAGGCAATGCAGTTTTTCGAATGAATTTATATGGTTTCTTCTTCGTGAATGTAAATAGTAGCTCATCAGTGCCAACAGTTGGTTTGGAATGTAATGACATGCTAGCATGGCTAGTAGGTAACGTTAGCCAGTTGGAACTAGTTAGGTAGCACCGGTTCTCCATATGATGTTGAGAAATAGTGCATTGTGGGTAGTTCAGAAGATATCCGCAAATACATTTATAAAAATTAAAAAATGCTAAAACATAACTATGGTTGTAGTTATAGGTAACCAGATCGTGACTACAACTAAGTCTTTGACCACACTGTGTTGTTACTTTAGTGTATAAAAGCTCATGCTTCCTACGCTTCAACTAGCCCAGACTAGAGAGCGCTGGTCAAACTCATCATGCCAAATTAGGTGACACATTAAATCAAGCCAATTAGCGCCAGTAGGAATTAGCATTCCAACAACACACATAGCTAGAAGGTGACAATGGACCAAAGTCTCTATGACAGTTATTGCTTTACTGTAGGGCCTTCTCTACTATGTAGGACACTCCTGTCTTGTTATCATCAGAGAGAGAGAGAGCATTGTTTCCTAATTTTTTTTATCTACCTTGGGTCAGTCAATTAAACTGTCATACAAGCAAATCAATGCCAATTCACATAAATACTCAATCACAATACACGTCAATAATAATGCACTCACTAACTGTAAGTCGCTCTGGATAAGAGCGTCTGATAATGACTAAAATGTAAATGTAATATAATAATAATATATATAATTTACCCTTTTATCCAAAGACACTTACAGTAGTGGCAGTGCGTGCATATATATATTCTTATGGGTGACCCTAGCGGGAATCAAACCAAAGATCCTGACGTTATAAGTTCCATGCTCTACCAACTGAAACTTAAAAACAGGCGTCCTTCATCATCTACCATACTGAGAACCCTCATCACACCCCAGATCAAACCTGCACCAGAAAGAAATCTATGTAGGTTGGTGTGGGAAAGATGTGCCCCTTGGCCGCAACCTTTTAAATCATCAAGGAACAAATTATTGTATTTTGTAAGACTGTTACGAGTATTGCACAGTATGTGCACACACTCATTCACTGTGTCCAGTGAAGAAGTCTTCACATTTGGAGTTGATTCAGTGGTAGGGAGAGAACAAGAAGCAGGAGGACAGGAGGGAGGGGTAGAAGGAATGATAAAGAGGAGGGAGGGAGATGAGGAAGAAAAAGGAGGCTAGACACATGTGGTGCGGTAAGGCTGTACCTCCACTTCCACGCCTCCCCTCAACGCCAAGCCTGGCCAGCACAAGGAACGCTGGCTAGGGGAACAAGCTTCAGCTGAACAATGTTCCCTTAATGAGGGTGTGGCAGCCCTCTAAATTAGGGGATTTGATTAAACTGGCCCGGGTTGCACCGGGCTCTGGCCTGTCACGTGACCAGGCGAAGCTGGTGAGGAAGGTGCGCCTTGTTCAAATTGAACACTAATCTACGTCGCTCTGTCATATTGTCAACAAGGCAGCATGATGCATTGTTTAGAAATATATGTTCACATTTTCAAACTAGTTTTCATTGTGAAGACAGATAAAGCGTTTTTATCATAAGCCATCACTTTTGCATGTGGAAACACAGAATCCTACTCATTACTCCATGTGCTTAACCTACTTCACTTTTATTTTGAGGCAACTCCGTCGGCCAGAGCGGGGCACCTGGATCATGCCCGGGAGGCAGCCCAGTTCCAAAACGAATGCAATCACTTTTCACCCGTGGCAAACTCCACCCACCTGGGCCAGCTTAATCAAATCCCCTCATTGACTCCCTTCAAGGTGTGCAGCTCTCACTCTGTTAGGGAGAGCACTCTGGAGAGCACATGTGAGCAGTATGGCTGGGACCTTTAGCTGTGTTTAAGCTTTAGCTTAGTTCTGCAAACTTCATGCCTTTGATTTCAACATTGAAAGTCAGAACCTTGTAAAGCTGAAGAGCCAGGACTGCATTTGCCTTTTTCGAAATAAAAGTATCTGTCTCCTGTGCCTTTACCTTTGAGTCATTGTCTATGCCCGACCCCCCCAGACAGTGTAAAACCTTTTGCACTGTCACAATACCAAAGGTAACATTTTGTTTAAAATGTCTTACCCCCCTCTGAGTGTGTGTGTGTGTGTGTGTGTGTGTGTGTGTGTGTGTGTGTGTGTGCTTGCAGCGTGCGTGTGGGTGGGTCGGAGGATCATGTCCTGCTCTCAAATTAATTTGATATTTGTGTCTGGCAGAAAAAGCAGACTGCCCACCATCCAGTGTAGTTAGCAACATCCTACTTATGCTCTCACAGACAACTAATGTGCTTAAAGAACACTCCCTTAACTTGCACACACGCACTCACTCACTCACTCACTCACTCACTCACTCACTCACTCACGCAAACCTGGACACACAGACACACAAACACAATACATTACTCACACAGAGATACACACTACACGACTCACAAGTTCCCCCACACACTAGTCTCTTTCCCCGCAAAGCCTCTTTGTTTTTCTCAATTATAAAAGTATGTACACACACTTTCCCTAAAACAATGCATAAACACATACTATACAAAAACACACTATTACCTTGCATCTTTTTTTGTCTTTCCACAGGGCATTTCTCTTTGCCTTTAGGGTGTGAAATGTGTTATAGGAACAGAAAGTGTGTAATGGGTTAGAAAAACATTACGACAGGAGAGCATGAGTGTTAGTGGGTTTAAACTCTAATCCACCATGGAGAGGAAAAAGAAAGTGGACAAATCAGAGAGGGCCATGGGGGGCATGTCACATTTACAGGTTATCCAGTCATTTGAATACCAGAGGTAGTTGGACACAAGGAGATGAGATGAGGAGTGGAACCCCCTTCCCATAACAGTGTGGTACACGGTTGTGAACTCGTTGTTGTCATGGTCTCTGTTACAACCAGGTAAAGAAATCATGGGAAAGTCATATGCTGGGTGTTATCTGGTCAGATTACAACCAAATAAATATGTATTTTCTGGTTGCTAAAAAGATGTTAACACAATTTCCTTCTACAACCAGTGTTCAACTAGACTATGATGTCGTCTGGGTAGACTGTTGACATGGCATAACGCACACACACCATTGTGCTTGTGTGCATGCATGTATGCGTGTGAGCAAGCGTGTGTGTGTGCATGTGGTCTCATTCCCCATTGTGTTTGAGAGTGCTAGCTGAAAGATGAGAGGTAATTATAGAATATTCTCTTCCGCCTCAGATATGACACTCAAGAGACATCACATCACACAGACACACACACACAGACCGATATACGCGCACACATCTCATACACACAGAGAAATATACATGCATATGTGCAAAAACACTAACAAAGAAACACTAACAAAGAAACACACACACAGAGAGAACAGTATGCTATAGATGCGAGGGAGTTACAGTATTTCCAGAGGGCTACATTTCTCTTCCATCAAAAGCTGATGGTTAGAGACCACCCACACTACCTTAAAGTTACACAGGTCAGTCTCATAACAAGCACACATCTCATACACACACAAAGACACACACACACGCACACACACACACACACACACACACACACACACACACACACACACACACACACACACACACACACACACACACACACACACACACACACAGCATGCAACCAGAGTTCCAAAGTTAAGAGAAGGAGTTCTGAGTCACCAGTCCTTCTTCCAGCAAATGATATCTCTCTCTTTTTCACACACACACACACACACACACACTCCCAGACTATTTAATGTAGCAGACAGGTATAATGATAGACAGATGGACAGCTTTCACATCAGCAGCTAGGATATAATCCTGTAATTATCCACTATCAACTCGATGAACAGCTCTGACTGACACCTCTGAGATCGCTGTGTGTGTGTGTGTGTGTGTGGTTAGACCACCATTAGCTGTGCCTCTGCTTGTACTTTCCTCCTCCCACGCTACCTTAAAGGCAAGTCACACGCACGCACGCACGATGCACACATGCACGCACACACAGCAGTACTCTCAAATCCTACCTAGTGTGTTTGTTTCCATAATAGACCCAGGGATGGAGACCAGTAGCTAATCTGCATCTGTTGTTTCACCACAGGGGAGCTGATCTATATAAGACATGTCTTGACACCTACCATTAAAACACACCACATTACTATCTACCAGTGCTCTCCTCATAGGCTTTAGATTAGGCTAGCATAGTCGTGTGGAATGCGGACCACCCGGGTTTTATTCTTCAGTCCTAAATTCTAAAAACCCATCTAGGGACTGGTGTTAAATATGTGCATAGGGCGGACCCTGTGGTGCAATGCATCATGATACACTGTAACGGAAAACTATAATTTATACAGTAAATTGGGGTATTATGAACAATAAAATACTGTGAAACATTTTACTGCAGCATACTGTAAATTATGGTGAATTGTGGGACATTTTGTGGGGGCGGGGGAAAGAATTGCTGTTTTTCTAATTGTACTGTAATTCAATCCCACAGAAAACAGTACCGTACAATATTTCTGGAACGCCAAAAACCTTTCGACCAGGTGCATTGTATTGTTGTTTCTGGGTGATTTACAGTTGAAGTCGGAAGTTTACTTACACTTAGGTTGGAGTCATTAAAACTAGTTTTTCAACCACTCCACAAATGTCTTGTTAACAAACTATAGTTTTGGCAAGTCAGTTAGGACATCGACTTTGTGCATGACATAAGTCAGTTTTCTAACAATTGTTTACAGACAGATTATTTCACTTATAATTCACTGTATCACAATTCCAGTGGGTCAGAAATGTACATACACTAAGTTGACTGTGCCTTTAAACAGCTTGGAAAATTCCAGAAAATGATGTAATGGCTTTAGAAGCTTCTGATAGGCTAATTGACATCATTTGAGTCAATTGGAGGTGTACCTGTAGATGTATTTCAAGGCCTACCTTCAAACTCAGTGCCTCTTCAAAAGAATCAAAACAAATCAGCCAAGACCTCAGAAAATAAATTGTAGACATCCACAAGTCTGGTTCATTCTTGGGAGCAATTTCCAAATGCCTGAAGGTACCACATTTATCTGGACAAACAATAGTACGCAAGTATAAACACCATGGGACCACACAGCCATCATACCGCTCAGGAAGGAGACGTGTTCTGTCTCCTAGAGATGAACGTAATTTGATGCGAAAAGTGCAAATCAATCCCAGAACAACAGCAAAGGACCTTGTGAAGATGCTGGAGGAAACATGTACAAAAGTATCCACAGTGAGGGAAAAAAGTATTTGATCAAATACTTATTTCCCTCATTAAAATGTAAATTAATTTATAACATTTTTGACATGCGTTTTTCTGGAATATTTTTGTTGTTGTTATTCTGTCTCTCACTGTTCAAATAAACCTACCTTTAAAATTATAGACTGATTATTTCTTGTCAGTGGGCAAACGTACAAAATCAGCAGGGGATCAAATACTTTTTTCCCTCACTGTATATCCACAGTAAAACGAGTCCTATATCGACATAATCTGAAAGGCCACTCAGCAAGGAAGAAGCCACTATTCCAAAACCACCATAAAAAAGCCAGACTACGGTTTGCAACTACACATGGAGACAAAGATCGTACTTTTTGGAGAAATGTCCTCTGGTCTGATTAAACAAAAATATAACTGTTTGGCCATAATGACCATTGTTATGTTTGGAGGAAAAAGGTGGTGCTTGCAAGCCGAAGAACACTATCCCAACCGTGAAGTACGGGGGTGGCAGCATCATGCTGTGGGGGTGCTTTGCTGCAGGAGGGACTGGTTCACTTCACAAAATAGATGGCATCATGAGGAAGGAAAATTATGTGGATATATTGAAGCAACATCTCAAGACATCAGTCAGGAAGTTAAAGCTTGGTCGCAAATGTGTCTTCCAAATATACAATGACCCCAAGCATACTTCCAAAGTTGTGGCAAAATGGCTTAAGGACAACAAAGTCAAGGTATTGGAGTGGCCATCACAAAGCCCTGACCTCAATCTTATAGAACATTTGTGGGCAGAACTGAAAAAGCGTGTGCGAGCAAGGAGGCCTATAAACCTGACTCAGTTACACCAGCTCTGTCATTACGAATGGGCCAAAATTCACCCAACTTATTGTGGGAAGCTTGTGGAAGGCTACCCGAAACGTTTGACCCAAGTTAAACAATTTAAAGGCAATGCTTCCAAATACTAATTGAGTGTATGTAAACTTCTGACCCACTGGGAATGTGATATAATAAAAGCTGAAATAAATAATTCTCTCTACTATTATTCTGACATTTCACATTCTTAAAATAAAGTGGTGATCCTAACTGAACTAACACAGGGAATTTTAACTAGGATTTAATGTCAAGAATTGTGAAAAACTGTATGTCTGGTTGCACCCGTTAGTAAGAGTGCTGTACCAATTTAACTGGCATGTGGTGGTAGTGCACCATCAATTTAAAATGTATAGGAGACAGATTGGAGTGGCAGAAAATCTGTGGAGGGAGCTGAAGGTTCGAGTTGCCAAACGTCAGCCTCGAAACCTTCATGACTTGGAGAAGATCTGCAAAGAGGAGTGGGACAAAATCCCTCCTGAGATGTGTGCAAACCTGGTGGCCAACTACAAGAAACGTCTGACCTCTGTGATTGCCAACAAGTCATGTTTTGCAGAGGGGTCAAATACTTATTTCCCTCATTAAAATGCAAATCAATTTATAACATTTTTGACATGCGTTTTTCTGGAATATTTTTGTTGTTGTTATTCTGTCTTTCACTGTTCAAATAAACCTACCATTAAAATTATAGACTGATCATTTCTTTGTTAGTGGGTAAACTTACAAAATCAGCAGGGGATCAAATACTTTTTTCCCTCAATGTAGGTCTTGGATGGCAGGAAGCTTGGCCCCAGTGATGTATTGGGCCGTACACACTACCTTCTGTAGCGCCTTACGGTCGGATGCCAAGCAGTTGCCATACCAGGCGGTGATGCAACCGGTCAGGATGCTCTCGATGGTGCAGCTGTAGAACTTTTTGAGGATCTGGGGACCCATACCAAACCTTTTCAGTCTCCTGAGAGGAAAATATGTTGTCGTGCCCTCTTCACGACTGTCTTGGTGTGTTTGGACCATGATAGTTTGTTGGTGATGTGGACCCCAAGAAACTTGAAACTCTCGACCCGCTCCACTACAGCCAGGTCGATGTTAATGGGGGCCTGTTCGGCCCTGCTTTTCCTGTAGTCCACGATCATCTCCTTTGTCTTGCTCACATTGAAGGAGAGGTTGTTGTCCTGGCACAACACTGCCAGGTGTCTGACCTCCTCCCTGTAGGCTGTCTCATCGTTGTCGGTGATCAGGCCTACCACTGTTGTGTCGTCAGCAAACGTAATGATGGTGTTGGAGTCGTGCTTGGCCACGCAGTCATGGGTGAACAGGGAGTACAGGAGGGGACTGAGCACGCACCCCTGAGGGGCCCCGGTGTTGAGGATCAGCGTGGCAGATGTGTTGTTACATACCCTTACCACCTGGGGGTGGCCCGTCAAGTGGTATATCCATAAACATTATACTTACTCATGACTTCGACTGGCTGAGAAAAATGTCAATTTTCTCCTGACACGTTAGTTCTCAATAGGACATTGGAGATTGAATTTCAATATTGAAACAATGCTGCAAATGTCGAGAGTAGGACAGCAACGTTTGTACAAACCTTCGTTGTTGTAAACCACGTTAGGCTAGAAGCAATGGGAAATAATGTCTAGATGCTTTTTACAGTGGAGATCAAGTTAATGAATTGGCTGGCTGGGCTGATGGGACACTGGATGCAGTGGCGCAGTGGTCTAAGGCACTGCATCGCAGTGCTAACTGTGCCACTAGAGATCCTGGTTTGAATCCAGGCTCTGTCGCAGCCGGCCGCGACTGGGAGACTCATGGGCGGCGCACAATTGGCCCAGCGTCGTCCAGGGTAGGGGAGGGAATGGCCGGCAGGGATGTAGCTCAGTTGATAGAGCATGGCGTTTGCAACGCCAGGGTTGTGGGTTCGATTCCCACGGGGGGCCAGTATAAAAAAAAAAAATTATTCACTAACTGTAAGTCGCTCTGGATAAGAGCGTCTGCTAAATGACGTAAATGTAAATGTAGCGATTTCTCAGATGGAACAGAGAACAAGATGCCCATTTTTGAATCATAGGCTTACACATGCTAAACTGTTTTTTTAGTATGGCTTAGAACGCGTCTCAACCAATCACAATGCTTGTTTTGACCAACCTGTTGTAGAATGTGTTTCATTACACAGTACTTGCTTTGATACAGTATTTAGATTACAGTGGGTAGGTGTACTGCAATAGGAAATACAGTAACCTACTTGGCACTTTGCTGCCTGTAAGATACTGTCAAATTCACGGCAATCCCTTTAGCCATAAAAACCACGTATCCATAATAATATCATAATGTAAACTAGCCTACCCGCACAGCCTGCCCGCACTGTATCTGGGAGCTGTTGGCTAGAGCGCACATGCCAAGACCAGAGTAGGCACATTTGCTATTTAATGCAAAAGTTTTTGTGACAAATCTATCGGTAGAGTTGAAAATACGATGGAAACACAATGAACTTTAGATTTTTATTTGGTACATGAAAACTTACGCGAGAAAGTACATTTTGTGTGCATTACGTCATCACACACAGACTTTTATCCGCAACAAATCATTTTGGTGGAAACACCACTGGTGGGAAAATGCACATATATTTTAAAGCAGATTTTTTAATATTTGCATATAAATGTGTCACCAATTGGATGGAAACCTAGCTACTGACAGCTTTCTAAAACCCATTAAACAAAGTCAGGATGGAAATTGCTTCCCTGCCCTAGTTCACTTATTCACACATTCACTTTAGAAAGTCATCTTCCCTCCACACGAACAAGGGCAAGGGACGAAGATACCTTTAGAAAAACCTGGTCTGTGAGCAAGACAAAGGAGAGAGAAGTAGAGAAAAGGAGAAGAAAAGCTAGTCCAGGGTCATGTTCAAGAGAGGACAGGAAAAATGCCCTTCATCTACTTGCGCCTGACAGAAAACGTTTGGAGAGCACCGGCCGTTCTCAGGTTATTGCAGGAAGGAAAGCATCAACTACTCAATAACATCTCTAAACTCTTTTACTTTAGAGATTACTTTGTCTTTTGTCTTCCTTTTTGATTTACTATTAAACGTTAATCCCCTCTGTTTGTCCAATGGATTGTCTTTCTGGTTTAGTGTTGGCTTAAAGTAACAGACACAGCACACAGAGCCTCCCCAATAATCCCTCTAGTGGATTCTGGAGCCTGACTTTCAGCTGTTCATACAGAACCGAGGGTCAGACTTTCCCGGGAAGGACTTTCCCAATGTGTAGCCTCACAACCTCACCCCCCAAAACAAGACAAAGCTTACAGACTAGACTGGTGTTGATCCTCGAACACACACACGCGCGCATGCACGCACATAAACACACACACGCACACGCCCGTCAGAGCAAAGTCGATAGAATTAGACTTACTAATTCTAAGAACAACTCATTCTAATTCTATGTGAGCCCGCACAGACAGACCTCCTGGCTAGGACCCAGGAATGGAATCATATATTAATTTGGGATGCATTAAATCAGCTACAAATGGTTGTGTAGCTGCTAATGCAGCAGCAGTAGTGATGTTAGATTAGATTGGCCCAGCACAGCCCCTGGGCAGACAAAGAGGAGTGTGTACTGTGCTGTGTGTGTGTGTGTGTGTGTGTGTGTGTGTGTGTGTGTGTGTGTGTGTGTGTGTGTGTGTGTGTGTGTGTGTGTGTGTGTGTGTGTGTGTGTGTGTGTGTGTGTGTGTTTGCGTGTGTCCGGCAGCCAGTGCAAGGCTTGCCTCTTGTAGAGTAACAATATTTTGGGCCACAAATGCTATCGTTTTAATTTGGCAGCTGGCACTAAACAGACAAATGGTGTTTCATGGTACAGCACCGAGCTAATGTAATTAAGGAATGAAAGTGTTTGGAAAGCTAGCAAAGCACACACATTACATACACATAGGCATGTGCACACACACAATCACACTTATACAGGCCATTAATTATGGAACAATACTATTATTGTCTGCAGTTCCTCTTCTGTGCTCTGTTTATATTATGAGAGGGTTTGGTATTACTCAATTATTCAGTTTTTGTTTTGAATTAAAATTGTCTTGGCATTTTGCAACACACATCTGGATGACATTCTAAAATCCTGATGGACAAACACACACACACACACACACACACACACACACACACACACACACACACACACACACACACACACACACACACACACATATACTAGCAAAGGCATGTCATGTGTGGCAAAAAACAGTAGCACTATCAACTCAAATAGTTTAGCTTGGCAAAGCTCATTAAATATAGAACCCAAGATAATTCAGTCAACAACTGTTTTGCAAAACAGTCCTAAAACTGAAAAAGCAGATGTTGGATCATGTGGTTAGAAAACGCACACATTCACTAATATGACAAACTTAATTTCATATCACCAAGACTTCAAGGCCAGAACCAATGTCTCCAATCCAGATGCGCTTTGGGCATCTCAACACGACAGCCAATTGACTCCCATAGAAAAGCCAGGTCAGCAAAACTGAGCGCCAAGCACACATTCCATCGCCATGCACTCACAATTAACGCAACAACATGCATGCAAACACAACAAAAGATACAATATGACATATATACAATCATATATCATAATCAATAATAATAATAATCAATAATCAATATATAAATTGTGTGATTAGACGAGGTTACTAAAGGCTGCTCGTTTTTTTAAAGACTAAGATATAGCATTAACATTATCTGCTTTAACACTTCGTTCACAACAGGTCGCGCACTAACTGAGAATTGAGAAGCATCGAAAGTAGCCTAGCACAAGCTTAAACCAATTTTATAAGCAACAGTTTTAGGACATATTGGCTACACAAATATTCCAGTTTTTCTAGAGTCATATGGCATCTTTCGCTAGTCTAATAAATCCGGGGCTGGGAAAGCCCATCACTCACCAGTCAGCTGGTCATACGATCCATCCAATTCTCTGGAATCAGACAAGCTTTGCTCCCGGTTTTTAGTCTTCATCTTTCGCGGCGCTGGAACGGAAACCTTTGAGGATAAATCTATCTCAGTTGTGCTTTATAGTGTTTTTGGTTTTATTTCTCCTTTAACCATGTGTAGTTAACGGTTGATAAGATGTTACCCGTTGGTAGGCTGATAATTCGTTATTTCCGTTTCAGTCCGGACTGCTCTGGTGGTGTGCGCTCTCCCCTATCCAAGCTGGCTTCCCTCTCTCTCCACCAGTGAGCGACACGCGCTTGTTGCCTGCGAACACACACACACTCACCACTAGGGTTGTCAGGCTTTTGGTCACCAGACTTATTCGAGCGATACTCCGAGCCGCGGGAAACAGGGGTGCTGAGGGTGCTGCAGCAACCCCCTGAAAAATCTGAATTAAAAAATACAAACAAATCATAAAAGTAGTGCACTAGTCCTGTATTAGTGGGCCTATATAGCCATCTGTAGCACAGCCCCCCCAAAATGTACAGCACCACAATGTATCTTAGTTTATTGCATAAATCGTGCATGCATTGGATTGCAATGCTGGTGCGGTAAAATAATCCAGTCCAGTTTAATTAATTACAGTGAAGGCTACTCCAAGTGTAGGCTATGACACAATGTAAAATGAGAAGAAGGCTACAATGTGGTCAGTGGCAGATCAAAATAGTGGCACGAACAGAAGAGTTGTCCATGGTGCTGTCATTCAAGGTCCTTTATTTACTCTGTTCATAATGCACGGAACAGTTGCATTTTGGCTTTTGCTCAAATGGATGAAGCCAGCAGGGAACACATGTAGCATACAGACACCACCGGCTACAGACCTACCACAGATCTTACTTGCAGTGGTGTGGTGCAATTATTTTAGATGAGGGAGTGCAACAAATATGTAAATTACGTCATCATTTCCTCAATCAAAGTTTGTACTGACAGATGTAGCCTATTGAATAGCTTATCATGGCTCTTCAACCCTGTTCCTGGAGTTTCACTCCAACCCCAGTTATAACTAACCCAATAAATCTTATAAACCAGCTAATAATTAGAATCAAATGCGCTAAATTAGGGTTGGAATAAAAACCTTCAGGATGGTAGCTCTCCAGGAACAGGGTTGGAGAGCCCTGTTATAAAATATGCATAAAATGCATCCTTTAATTGCAATGTTTGCCTATGCCCACATATTGTCTCAAGAAAATGTTCTATTTTTAATACCCTCAAACACCAAGTTAGGCATACCTAATTTCAAAATAGGCCATCATCAATGTCAATCGGGAATTATAATTATTCACGTTTTACTGGTGAAACTGCATCTGGATGCCAATCATTTGATTGATCTCAATCAGTTTCATGGGAATAGCCTACAGTGCATTCGGAAAGGATTCAGAACCCTTCCCCTTTTCTACATTTTATTACGTTACAGCCTTATTCTAAAATTAAAGAATTAAAGAAAAACATTTCCTCATCAATCTACACACAATACCCCATAATGACGAAGCAAAAACAGGTTTTAGAATTTTTGGCAAATATATTTCAAATAAAAACAGAAATACCTTATTTACATAGGTATTCAGACCATTTGCTATGAGACTTGAAATTAAGCTCGGGTGCATCCTGTTTCCATTGATCATCCTTGAGCTGTTTCTACAACTTGATTGGAGTCCACCTGTGGTAAATTCACTTGATTGGACATGATTTGAAAAGACACACACCTGTACATATAAGGTCCCACAGTTGACAGTGCATATCAGAGCAAAAAACAAGCAACGAGGTCGAAGGAATTGTCTGTACAGCTCCGAGACAGGATTGTGTCGAGGCACAGATCTGGGGAAGGGTACCAAAACATTTCTGCAGCATTGAAAGTCCCCAAGAACACAGTGGCCGCCATCATTCTTAAATGGAAGAAGTTTGCAACCACCAAGACTCTTCCTAGTGCTGGCTGCCCGGCCAAACTGAGTAATCGGGGGAGAAGGGCCTTGGTCAGAGAGGTGACCAAGAACCCGATGGTCACTCTGACAGAGCTCCAGAGTTCCTCTGTGGAGATGGGAGAACCTTCCAGAAGGACAACCATCTCTGCAGCACTCCACCAATCAGGCTTTTATTGTAGAGTGGCCAGACGGAAGCCACTCCTCAGTAAAAGGCACATGACAGCCCGCGTGGAGTTTGCCAAAAGGCACCTAAAGGACTCTCAGACCATGAGAAACAAGATTATCTGGTCTGATGAAACCAAGATTGAACTCTTTTGCCTGAATGCCAAGCGTCACGTCTGGAGGAAACCTGGCACCGCTCATCACCTGGTCAATACCATCCCTACTGTGAAGTATGGTGGTGGCAGCATCATGCTGTGGGGATGTTTTTCAGCGACACGGACTGGGAGACTAGTCAGGATCGAGGGAAAGATGAACGGAGCGAAGTACAGAGATATCCTTGATGAAAACCTGCTCCAGAGTGCTCAGGACCTCAGACTGGGGGCGAAGGTTCACCTTCCATCAGGACAACAACCCTAAGCACAGAGCCAAGACAATGCAGGAGTGGCATTGGGACAAGTCTCTGAATTTCCTTGAGTGGCCCAACCAGAGCCCAGACTTGAACCCGATTAAACATCTCTGGAGAGACCTGAAAATAGCTATGCAGTGACGCTCCCCATCCAACCTGACAGAGCTTGAGAGGATCTGCAGTGAAGAATGGGAGAAACTCCCCAAATACAGGTGTGCCAAGCTTGTAGCGTCATACCCAAGAAGACCCAAGGCTGTAATCGCTGCCAAAGATGCTTCAACAAAGTACTGAGTAAATGTGATATTTCAGGTATTTATTTTTTTATAAATTTTCAAAAATTTCTAAAAACCTGTTCTTGCTTTTTCATTATGGGGTATTGTGTGTAAATTGATAAGTGGGAAAAAACAACAATTTAATCTGTTTCAGTGAAGAGGTCTGAATACTTACCGAATGCACTGTATGCATTTAGATCTTCTTGAATTACTGTTTCGTGAGCAAATTAGAGCAGATGATGTTAACAAACTATTAGCCTGTTTTGTATTTTGTTTCAATCAAAGCATATATCCTGTATAGTGGCTCTGAGTTTTGGCACATTATATTGGCACACTATTCAGCTTCAGCTAACAATCCTAAAATTTGGTGTAACAGTAATGTTATAGGTCTGCTATGCTATTAAAATATGAATTAATCGTTATGTGACCTTAAAATACATTGATTCAGCTTTGATCTAACGTTATTAAACAAGCACCTGTGAGAAGTGACAATCTTCTATTTGTAATAATACTACTACTAATAATAATAATAAGTGATGAGTAGGAATATTAGGCGTAGGCAGCAGATCTTGATGAGTGTTATTTTAAACGATTGGCGCGCCCTTCATGGTTCTGAAAGGACAGCACTAAATAAACGTTGGTTTGATTAGCTTGAATATACCTATTACTAAATAAAAGAAAACAGAGGGCTGAACTATCAATTTCTATAATATATTTGCATAGATTTACAGTGGGGGAAAAAATGTATTTAGTCAGCCACCAATTGTGCAAGTTCTCCCACTTAAAAAGATGAGAGAGGCCTGTAATTTCATCATAGGTACACGTAAACTATGACAGACAAAATGAGAAAAAAAATTCCAGAAAATCACATTGTAGGATTTTTAATGAATTTATTAGCAAATTATGGTGGAAAATAAGTATTTGGTCAATAACAAAAGTTTCTCAATATTTTGTTGTATACCCTTTTTTGGCAATGACACAGGTCAAACGTTTTCTGTAAGTCTTCACAAGGTTTTCACACACTGTTGCTGGTATTTTGGCCCATTCCTCCATGCAGATCTCCTCTAGAGCAGTGATGTTTTGGGGCTGTCGCTGGGCAACACGGACTTTCAACTCCCTCCAAAGATTTTCTATGGGGTTGAGATCTGGAGACTGGCTAGGCCACTCCAGGACCTTGAAATGCTTCTTACGAAGCCACTCCTTCGTTGCTCGGGCGGTGTGTTTGGGATCATTGTCATGCTGAAAGACCCAGCCACGTTTCATCTTCAATGCCCTTGCTGATGGAAGGAGGTTTTCACTCAAAATCTCACGATACATGGCCCCATTAATTCTTTCCTTTACACGGATCAGTCGTCCTGGTCCCTTTGCAGAAAAACAGCCCCAAAGCATGATGTTTCCACCCCCATGCTTCATAGTAGGTATGGTGTTCTTTGGACGCAACTCAGCATTCTTTGTCCTCCAAACATGACGAGTTGAGTTTTTACCAAAAAGTTCTATTTTGGTTTCATCTGACCATATGACATTCTCCCAATCCTCTTCTGGATCATCCAAATGCACTCTAGCAAACTTCAGACGGGCCTGGACATGTACTGGCTTAAGCAGGGGGACACGTCTGGCACTGCAGGATTTGAGTCCCTGGCGGCGTAGTGTGTTACTGATGGTAGGCTTTGTTACTTTGGTCCCAGCTCTATTCAGGTCATTCACTAGGTCCCCCCGTGTGGTTCTGGGATTTTTGCTCACCGTTCTTGTGATCATTTTGACCCCACGGGGTGAGATCTTGCGTGGAGCCCCAGATCGAGGGAGATTATCAGTGGTCTTGTATGTCTTCCATTTCCTAATACTTGCTCCCACAGTTGATTTCTTCAAACCAAGCTGCTTACCTATTGCAGATTCAGTCTTCCCAGCCTGGTGCAGGTCTACAATTTTGTTTCTGGTGTCCTTTGACAGCTCTTTGGTCTTGGCCATAGTGGAGTTTGGAGTGTGACTGTTTGAGGATATGGACAGGTGTCTTTTATACTGATAACAAGTTCAAACAGGTGCCATTAATACAGGTAATGAGTGGAGGACAGAGGAGCCTCTTAAAGAAGAAGTTACAGGTCTGTGAGAGCCATAAATCTTGCTTGTTTGTAGGTGACCAAATACTTATTTTCCACCATAATTTGCAAATAAATTCATTAAAAATCCTACAATGTGATTTTCTGGAAAAGAAATTCTCAATTTGTCTGTCATAGTTGACGTGTAGCTATGATGAAAACTACAGGCCTCTCTCATCTTTTTAAGTGGGAAAACTTGCACAATTGGTGGCTGACTAAATACTTTTTTTCCCCACTGTAAGAGTCCCCTGAGTCAGGGCGTGACAGTACCCCCCCCCCCCCCCCCCCCCCCCCCCCCCAAAGGTGCGGACTCCTACTGCACAACCTTCACATAACAGGGTAGGGGCCGGGTGGGCATTCCGCCTCGGAGGCGGATCCGGCTCCGGGCGTGACGACCTCTTACTCTCCGCCTCCCTGTTGCGCCCCTGGTCTGGTCTGGACCTTGGCGCGCTGCTTCCCCTCTCCTTCCTCCCACGATACTCCAGGCCCTGTCTGGACCCTGGTGTAGGAGACCCCGAACCTGGAGAGGGGCTGACGTCTGGGTCTGGACTGGAGCCGCAGACCGGAGCTGGACGAGACGACGGTGGAGCGGGCTGCTCAGGCTCCGGACTGGAGTCGCTGACCGGAGCTGGATCAGGCACCGGTGGAGAGGACTGCTCTGGCTCCGGAGTGGAGCCACTGACCGGAGCTGGACTGGACCCCGGTGAAGCGGATTTCTCTGGCTACGGAGTGGAGCAGCTGAACTGGGCACCGGTGGAGCGGACTGCTCTGGCTCCGGAGTGGAGCAGCTGACCGGTGCCGGACCAGGCACCGGTGGAACAGGCACGGGCCGTGCCGGACTGGACACACGCACCACAGGCCTGGTGCGGGGAGCAGGAACAGGCCGGGCCGGGCTGGCGACGCGCACCACTGGCTTGGTGCGAGGGGCAGGAACAGGCCGAGCCCCGCCTCTTGGTGGCCATCCCCCGGTAGGCAGAGGCTGGTCCCAGGCGGCTTCAACAACAACAAGAGGCAGGCCTGTGGAAGAGGACACCGTTCCTGACCTGCTACCACAACAAATGAAGGGAGAGAAGAGTTCCAGAGGCTCCTCAGTGTTTAACTACGAAGGTGTTACAAAGTAACCCTGACATTCAGTATATGACAATTGTCCTCTGATCAGTCCAGCTCCACAAACAGTTTCTGAAATGCCTCGAACGCCAAGAAGAATGGCACAAGCCTGTGCGACACTGCCCAGACCGGTGATCACTTGGACACCCTCTAGGACGATGCCTATGTCCTCTGGACCATCACTCGACATCCTTCTTGATCACATAGATTTTCACTGTTTTCATGTTGTGCAAGGTCCTGCAGGACATCACCCCCATCAGCTTCCTGTAAGAAAAATAACACAAAAATACAGACACATTCTTTAAATGTTGGGAGCAAATGTGAATCAAGCAGGATTATGAGATGCCCTTATTTTTATCAGAATGCAGGGAACATTCTCTCTCTCTCTCTCTCTCTCTCTCACTCACACACACACACCCACACACACACACACAAACATACAGGTGATAGAATATTCAGGTCAAAAAAGTTTTATTGCCCTCACATGGTAGTCTTTAATGAGGTCACCTCCATCTTCAGCCAGGTAGTCAATCAAGCAATGTAAAACCCCTTTTTTTGTCTTCTCAATGGGGGTACTGCTTGCGTTCTGAAATGAGGTGTTCAACACAAACCACTTACCATTAATTGCTCATTGCTCAGTAACTCTGAACAAAATTTCCTCACAGAACACACATCATTAACCGATATAGAATAAAATCCCTTTTCTCATTGGATTGAATCTGTGCATGTGAAATCTATGCATTCACCGATCCAAGTATCCTATATTACTAAAAGGCATACAATGCTTGGGTAGCAGAGCAGGGCCAGTGGCTTACATTTCAGCACCAAACATCAGCCAGCTAAATATAAAACAGCACATTTTTCCTGAGCATACTTTACCTGGAGTAGGACATCCAGCATGACCTGCACACTGTGTCCAAGTGCTCCTCCCTTGGAATGGAATAAGGACAGCAACTTAGGGGTGTACTGGTTCAACATGCCCATAAACCTTGGCTCAAGATGCTTTGTGGTGATCCTCTGGAATTCTTCATTTATCTAAAAGACAAATACTGAAATATCATCAAGCAAGACTCATAAGAGGTTTGTGATAGTAAATACATTACGTTTGGTATTGTATTTTGTTGCTGCTGACTCACCTGAGAGGCTTCAAACAGAGCAGGCCATCTGTCTTTCATGTCTTTAAAACTGGGACATTGGTTGATGACTTCCTGTCTTCGGTGTGCAAATGTCTTGGTCATCTTTTCTTTGATCACCCTTGTGTTGTCCTTCTTCTTTGCCTGTGTTACTAATTATATTCTCTCTTGTTCCAGACTGTCTGCGTTCTCTCCAGTTGGATAAAGGAGGTAGTTTACTTTTGCTCTTCTTGGCTTTTTTCAAGTTTTGTTTCAGCATATTACATTCAACTTCAGGCACACCAAAGCCACTAAGCTTAGTCCAGTAATTTCCCATCTTGTACTTTATGCTTGACTGCCAGGTATAGTAGCCAGAGAAGGAGCCAGGTTCCTTGAGACAAGGGTGTCTCTTGATAAGAGCTTCTGCAACTGAAAGAATCTGAAGAGATGTCAGATAGGCAGTGTACGTGTAGATACACTGAGCCAACCTAGAAGGATATAGAAGTGCCATCTCTGCGGTAAGCTTCATTGCCTCTCTCAAGGAGTATCTCCGTTTCATGAGAGAAACATGGGATTGTAAACACTTCTGGCCATGGAGCTCTCTCTGGGGAACTTTTTGTAGACAGTATCACTGTGTCATTTGTAGGAAGTAGATCCAGCGTGTTCTGATGCCTGGTGCTTGGTGGCAGTGCAACCACCGGCAATGGATACGCTGTCGATACTTTCATCGGGATACATTGTGAGAATTATAGGGACAGTGTACACTACTTTGATTGGGTCATTGCTTTTGATAATCGGCAGTAAAATTCAGGGTGAAGTACTCCCTGAAATCAGTGTCCATATACAGAAGACTGAATTCTTCAGTTACATCAAATGTCTTCATCACTGACAAATGTAAAATAATTAGTGAAATAAGTGTTTTGAAATCAATCTTCGCTCATATACTTTACACCAACATACTTTACACCAACATACTTACCTAAAATGGGCAACAAATGTGACGCTTCAGTGTAACCATGCGCTTCTCTGACACATTCTCTGGTGGGTAACCAGAGACGAAGTGGAAGTGACTCAGCTTTTCAGTTAAAGGATAAGCTTTTTTAACACCATAAGAATGACACAAAGCTCATCACTAAACTAAGGACCCTGGGACTAAACACCTCCCTCTGCAACTGGATCCTGGACTTCCTGACGGGCCGCCCCCATGTGGTAAGGGTAGGCAACAACACATCTGCCACGCTGATCCTCAACACAGGGGCCCCTCAGGGGTGCGTGCTTAGTCTCCTCCTGTACTCCCTGTTCACCCACGACTGCGTGGCCAGGCACGACTCCAACACCATCATTAAGTTTGCTGATGACACAGCAGTAGTAGGCCTGATCGCCGACAACGATGAGACAACCTATACAGTGGCTTGAAAAAGTATTCACCCCCCTTGGCATTTTTCCTATTTTGTTGCCGTACAACCTGGAATTAAAATGGATTTTTGGGGGGGTTTGTATCATTTGATTTACACAACATGCCTACCACTTTGAAGATGCAAAATAGTTTTTATTGTGAAACAAATAAGAAATAAGACCAAAAAAAAGAGAACTTGAGCGTGCATAACTATTCACCCCCCCCAACTGCAAGTCTCTTGGGGTATGTCTCTATAATCTTGGCACATCTAGCCACTGGGATTTCTGCCCATTCTTCAAGGCAAAACTGCTCCAGCTCCTTCAAGTTGGATGGGTTCCGCTGGTGTACAGCAATCTTTAAGTCATACCACAGATTCTCAATTGGATTGAGGTCTGGGGTTTGACTAGGCCATTCCAAGATATTTTAAATGTTTCCCCTTAAACAACTTGAGTGTTGCTTAGGGTCATTGTCCTGCTGGAAGGTCAACCTCCATCCCAGTCTCAAATCTCTGGAAGACTGAAACAGGTTTCCCTCAAGAATTTCCCTGTATTTAGCGCCATCCATCATTCCTTTAATTCTGATCAGTTTCCCAGTCCCTGCCGATGAATAACATCCCCACAGCATGATGCTTTCACCACCATGCTTCACTGTGGGGATTGTGTTCTCGGGATGATGAGAGGTGTTCGGTTTGCGCCAGACAGCTTTTTCCTTGATGGCCAAAAAGCTAAATTTTAATCTAATCTGACCAGAGTACCTTCTTCCATATCTTTGGGGAGTCTCCCACATGCCTTTTGGCGAACACCAAACGTGTTCGCTTATTTTTTTCTTTAAGGAATGGCTTTTTTCTGGCCACTCTTCCGTAAAGCCCAGCTCTGTGGAGTATATGGCTTAAAGTGGTCCAATGGACAGATACTCCAATCTCCGCTGTGGAGCTTTGCAGCTTCTTCAGGGTTATCTTTGGTCTCTTTGTTGCCTCTCTGATTAATGCCCTCCTTGCTTGGTCTGTGAGTTTTGGTGGGTGGCCCTCTGTTGGCAGGTTTGTTGTGGTGCCATATTCTTTCAATTTTTTAATAATGGATTTAATGGTACTCCGTGGGATGTTCAAAGTTTCTGATATTTTTTTATAACCCAATCCTGATCTGTACTTCTCCACAACTTTGTCTCTGACCAGTTTGGAGAGCTCCTTGGTCTTCATGGTGCCACTTGCTTGGTGGTGCCCCTTGCTTAGTGGTGTTGCAGACTCTGGGGCCTTTCAGAACAGGTGTATATATACTGAGATCATGTGACACTTAGATTGCACACATATGGACTTTATTTAACTAATTATGTGACTTCTGAAGGTAATTGGTTACCCCAGATCTTATTTAGGGGCTTCATAGCAAAGGGGGTGAATGCATATGCACGCACCACTTTTCTGTTGTTATTTTTTTTTTAATTTTCATTTCACTTCACCAATTTGAACTATTTTGTGTATGTCCATTACATGAAATCAAAATAAAAATCCATTTAAATTACAGGTTGTAATGCAACAAAATAGGAAAAATGCCAAGGGGGATGAATACTTTTGCAAAGCACTCTACCTACCTCTTAGCTGCTGTAGCCTACATATTTATTTGATGTATCATTCTATCGTTTTTCATGGACTTTGTGGTAATTAAATATAATTTATTTAGAATCGATCAGAATACATTTTCCGTGTATTCTCAAACTGAAAAAAGCGCAGCTCCCTCGCGCTGTCTCTTAGTATTCTATGTTGCTGTTTCCTTTCTAGTCCTGTCACAGTCTTTTTCACCTCACCTGGAAATTCTTTGTAAACCATCTTTTACTTTTTCACCGTCTGTATTTCACCACTTATAATATGTGCAAATAAATATAACGAATTACAATGTATAGTGCACCTTGAAGTGATACAGTCTCCTGTGTGCTCAATCCTCCTCTGTTTTCTCTACATCTGCCCTCTTCTGTCACTTTCTCTGTGTCTTGTCTGTTGCTGTCTCAGTTTTCTTGTTTGTTACTTTCTCCTTTGTCTAGCCTCTTCTGTTATGGCCTGTTCTGTTCTTCTGGTGTCTCCCTCTGTCTTATCCTATTCTTCTGTTGCGGTCTCTGTGTCTTGTCTAGTGTCTCTCTCCATCACCTATTCTTCTGTTGCTGTCTCTGTGTCTTGTCTGGTGTGTCTCATCCTCTTCCCTACCATTTGGCCCTGCTGTTCTCATTTGTCCTCCTCCTTGGCCCATCTGAAAGGTAGCAAGGTAGAGGTACAACATGTCATTAGTTAGTTTTAAAGGGCAACTTCACTTCCTGATTTGGCCTCGTTTTAGATTTGGTTTATTAAGAAAGGCTAGCGGCCATGACTGAATTCAAACGTGAGTTGGTTTCGGTGTGTGGTTTGATGTGGGTGTCTCGTGTGTGTTCGCAGGTACGATTAGTTAGCCAAATTGTATCACCAATTAGCTTCAGCGGGCTGGTGTGCAACCTGACGGACTTTGGATAGCCTATCGCCCGGGCTAGTTAGGGACCATCAATAAATGACACAATGTAAATGAGACAATATTTTCATGTTGCACACCTTTTAGTTTTCTCATTAAATGCTTTCAATATTTGTATATGGATTTCTACAATTTATAGTTAGTTTTATGTTTTTTATATTGTCCCATGTACATTGTATAATTTACCGATGGTCTCTAACTAACCCCATAGGGATATCCAAAGTCAACCCAAATTTACCACAGGCATTACGATCGGGTCACCTGCAGCTGCACTCTGAATTGATGATTACTTGTGTGCTGCCAGCTGTGGGCATGTGGGCAGGATTGAAACAAACCCAACCTCAATTTACAACCTTCATTTACTCTGTTTTGAATAAGACTGACTTTATGGCCAACATTATCCTATTTACACTTTGTAGTATATTTTGACAGTAGAACAAGTGTTTCTGACTCATATCGATCCACATAGGCTGTTTTCTAAATGAGAATTTGGTTTTTAAGAGCAGTTGCTCTTTAAAGCTACTGTATACTGACACGACTAGGGCAACTGAACTGTAAAGAAAAATGCAAGTGTCCGCATAACAACGCAACACAACTCCAAACATGACACATAAGAAGCTACATAGTCCCTAGGGTATATGAATATAAAGTGGTCCTCTGTAGCTCAGCTGGTAGAGCACGGCGCTTGTAACACCAAGGTAGTGGGTTCGATCCCCGGGACCACCCATACACAAAAAAAGTGTATGCACGCATGACTGTAAGTCGCTTTGGATAGAAGCGTCTGCTAAATGGCATAGTATTATTATTATAAAGAGACATGAGCCCCAAAAACATTTACCTGTAGAATGGAATAAGTTATAAGACCTCTATGATTAATTTGATTTAGTCAGTTCTACCAGCTAATGTGAGATTCTTAGATTACATGACATTTGAGGACACATAACTTAAGGGCCTATGTATTTTCAATGTTTTGTACACCTACAATCTAACCACAAAGCTGGCCATCTTTTCCCCTCTCTTTCCAGCTGCCTTACCCTTACCTTCTAAGTTCAATTTCAAGTTTGTTTATTTGTCATATACACATGATATACAGGGAGTACACAGTGCAATGAAATGCTTACTTGCAGGTTAACCTCTCGACAATGCAACAACAATAGAAAAAGTAAGTAGCTAAGTGAATAAAAAAAGTAATAAAAATAAAAGCTCAATTAAATAATTTCACCAATTTAATAATGTTTTTTTAAACAAATAGTTACAAAGCCTATATGGAAATAACAGACATGAGCCAAGCATGCGTACCTGTAGAATGGAAAAGGTTATGATTCATTTAATTTAGTCAGTTCTACCACCTCAACATTGATACTTTTAAAACAGGGTTAAATACTGTATGTTGTAGTAAAGTTCAGCTTCAGTCCACAGTGGGCCATTGTGTCACTGTCAGAAGATATGTCTGTTTACAGTTGTCGCAGTGACATCATGAACATTTTATTGTCGTCCGACATCAAACGACAGGCTGCATGACATCAGCAGCCTGGTGGTCCAAAATAACACCAATAAACCCATCCATTTAAAAAATGAATTGAGTATATGTTAATCCAGCAAACCAGGCAACTAAAAGCATGTTTTGGTTCATTTCTAGCTCGTTAGCAAGCTAGCTAATGTTAAGTTAGCTGGCCAGTACAAATAATGACCATATCATATACAGTTGAAGTCAGAGGTTTACATACACCTTAGCCAAATACATTTAAACTCAGTTTTTCACAATTCCTGATATTTAATCCTAGTAAAAATTCCCTGTTTTAGGTTAGGATCACCACTTATTTAAAAAAATGTGAAATGTCATAATAATAGTAGAGAGAATGATTTATTTCAGCTTTTATTTCTTTCATCACATTCCCAGTGGGTCAGAAGTTTACATACACTCAATTAGTATTTGGTAGCATTGCCTTTAAATTGTTTAACTTGGGTCAAACGTTTCGGGTAGCCTTCCACAAGCTTCCCACAATAAAATGGGTGAATTTTGGCCCATTCCTCCTGACAGAGCTGGTGTAACTGAGTCAGGTTTGTAGGCCTCCTTGCTCGCACACGCTTTTTCAGTTCTGGCCACAAATTTTCTATAGGATTGAGGTCAGGGCTTTGTGATGGCCCCTCCAATACCTTGACTTTGTTGTCCTTAAGCCATTTTGCCACAACTTTGGAAGTATGCTTGGGGTCATTGTACATTTGGAAGACCCATTTGCGACCAAGCTTTAACTTCCTGACTGACGTCTTGAGATGTTGCTTCAATATACCCATGGGCTCCCGAATGGCGCAGAGGTCTAAGTCACTGGATATCTGTGCTTGAGGCGTCACTACAGACCTCCTGGTTCGATTCCAGGCTGTATCACACAATTGGCCCAGGTTTGGCCGGTGTAGGCCGTCATTGTAAATAAAAATGTGTTCTTAACTGACTTGCCTGGTAAAATAAATAAAAATATTTAATGATTGACAGCCGTCCCATATAGATGGGAAGAGATTTTTGACGTACCGATTCCATGGCATAGTGTTTATGAACTGATACCCAAAACGACGCCGGATTTTTCAATTTAAATTATTATACAAAATTCTTGCTACCAATAGAATGTTATTTATATGGGGGATACAATCTTCCCAGCTCTGCAGATTTTGCTGTGAAGAGACAGAATCATTAGATCATTTGTTTTGGTACTATCCATTTGTAGCTTGTTTTTGGACACAGGTCCAGGAATGGCTAAAGTATTGTAATATTTACCTGGAGCTAACCCTGCAGATAGCATTACTGGGTGATCTGAAAAGTCATAGTCAATCGATCAATAATATAATAATACTTTTAGCAAAAATGTTTATTTTCAATTTACAATCTGTAGAAACAATGAGAATAGAAAGGTTCATAACTTTTGTAAAACATCACAGTACAGTTGAAAAATATATGGCAAATAGAAATCCAATATGGATGGTGTTAAGAGATAGATGGGAGGTGTTGAATGGAGCTGAAGGATGGGACTAACAACAACTAATAACAACAAGATAACTAATGTAAATCATACTGTGTCCATAATAAGTATATAGGTTATAGGTTGAGAGCGTTTGTGAAAGAGCACAGTTAGAAAATATATGGCATATAGAAGCAAACCGGATGGACATCATGAAAATGATCGGAGAGGTTGAGGGTAGAGGAAGTTCAGGAGTAAAAACCAACAAAATAGAATTATTGTAAAATTGACTGTGTCCATAAAATGTATATAGTATTTATAAGCTGGAAGTAGAGGCCTAAGCATTGTTGTTCACTAGTTTACTCCATTTAGGGAAGGGGTGGTGGGGTTGGAAAGTAATAAAGGGAAATATATATTTAAAAAGGATATTTACATTTACCAGTCGCTCTAATCCAGAGCGATTTACATGAGCAATTAGGGTTAAGTGCACATCAACAGATTTTTTCACCTAGTCGGCTCGGGATTAGAACCAGCAACCTTTCGGTTACTGGCACAACGCTCTTACCCACTAAGCTACCTGCCGCCCTATGTATGTATGTGTGTATGTATGTGTGTATGTATGTGTGTATGTATGTGTGTATGTATGTGTGTATGTATGTGTGTATATATATATATTTGCGAGAGAAAACATATGGGGGATTGGAAGTGATGCAGACAATTACATTGATGGAAGTTACAATCCATCTGCAATATTAAAGCTGTTCAACCCCCCCCCCCCCCCAAAAAAAATAAAAAAAATAACACCATTTTTTTGCGAACCACGGTGCGTTGTTTAGTGCGCTCCCAAGTGCGGATAGAGTGTTCAAACCAGTCCAAATGAACCGAACTAAGGGAGTAAACACACCAGAGTTTCTGAAAAACTGCACCAAACCAATGGTGTGAAAGCCCTCTAAAGTGAGTTCCTTATCTCATTCCTGATTTATGTCCATTCTCCTTCTTGCAGTAAATCTCGAAATGGACCACTGAACAGCGACAAGAGGGTTGGTGGTTCAAATCCAAAGTGCCGTTCTCTGCCGTTGAACAAGGCACTACTCCAGGAGCACTGCATTATGGCTGACCCTTTGCTTCCAACTTTGCAATTGGTTTGTTTGATTTATCAGTCAGAGACAAATCTCCAGTTCAATGAAATAATGATAAAAAGCACTTTTCTATTATCTATGTTAGCTACAATAATTCCATAATTCTTACACTGTCAAAGCCTGCTCTCAATTTAATTAGATATGTGTCTGGCAGAGAATGTAGGTCAACATCATCTCATTAAGTCAGCACCATCATACTTTGTGTGTGTGTATATGTGAGTGCATGTCTATGTTTGTGTGTGTTTGTGTGAACTTTAACCATTATCTTCCAGTAAGTGAACAACAGGCGTGCGTCTCAGGGGTTTCCAATGACAACCACATCACACACAGGTCACTGAGGATATGGCAGGGATTTATTTTTTTACAGATGGACACGATACATATATCTATATATAGATAGATATACTGTATAGATATAGAGGTCAGATAATGGTCATTACAACAGACGCTTTAATCCCAACTTTGAGTTTTCAGTATGTGGCTGATGCAAGAATTAAATTGATTTGACAACTTTTAAATAATGTAATGATATTCTAACTTTTTTTTTTTTTTTTTGTCATTTAGCAGACGCTCTTATCCAGAGCAATTAGGGTTAAGTGCCTTGCTCAAGGGCACATCGACAGATTTTTCACCTAGTCGGCTCGGGGATTAGAACCAGCGACCTTTCAGTTACTGGCACTATGCTCTTAACCACTAAGCTACCTGCCGCCCTGTCATGATTCGTCATGTGACATGCACCACATTAACCATGTGTTGTTTTCAACTTGAGATGCCTGATGAGCTCACGCTAAAAATACTTGTGTTACAATTATTCACAGACATGGGCCGAACGGCTATGGCTCCGAACATCGCCGGTTCAATTCCAGTGATGGGCACTTGTTTTACATTTACAGTTTTAACCCTAACCCAAACGTTAACCCTAACCTTAACCAGTCGGATTGAATGCCTACATTTAACCCTAATGCCTAAACTTAACCAAAATCTCAGACACCCTGTCTGGAACAAATGCCTGGCGTTGACAATATACTGATCCTAATATAGTGAGGTTGCCCATCCCTGTTGCAGGTATTTATTTTCTGACCAGGTGTTTTTTTAAATCACAAACTCACTTAGATTTGTCTTCAAAAAGAAAAATGACTTTGGCAGCAGTAGCCACATGGAGAATTCCTGCAGAGGTCTAATGTGAGGGTCACATATATGATCACGGATCGGCATCCCCAGATCCAGAAATTCCTCAGAGAGATATACAGTTGAAGTCGGAAGTTTACATACACTTAGGTTGGAGTCATTAAAATTTGTTTTTCAACCACTCCACAAATTTCTAGTTAACAAACTATAGTTTTGGCAAGTCGGTTAGGACATCTATTTTGTGCATGACACAAGTCATTTTTCCAATAATTGTTTACAGACAGATTATTTCACTTATAATTCACTGTATCACAATTCCAGTGGGTCAGAAGTTTACATACACTAAGTTGACTGTGCCTTTAAACAGCTTGGAAAATTCCAGAAAATGATGTCATGGCTTTTGAAGCTTCTGATAGGCTAATTGACATCATTTGAGTCAATTGGAGGTGTACCTGTGGATGTATTTCAAGGCCTACCTTCAAACCCAGTGCCTCTTTGCTTGACATCATGGGAAAATCGAAAGAAATCAGCCAAGACCTCAGAAAGAAAATTGTAGTCTGGTTCATCCTTGGGAGCAATTTCCAAACGCCTGAAGGTACCACGTTCATCTGTACTAACAATAGTACACAATTATGAACACCATGGGACCACGCAGCCGTCATACCGCTCAGGAAGGAGACGTAGTAGCCAAGGACAAAGAATGTCTGAAGGTGAAATAATGGGTGCAGAGCATCATCAACCACCTCTACTGGTCGGCAAGTACTGGAGCAAGTGATGAAGAGAGGGTGGCCAGGTGGACATCGCTTTTCAGTCACCTGCAGAATGTCCACACACATGATGATCCTACTCTTCCCGAAGTCTCTCCATGCTCTCTCCATGCTCCCTCCAGAAGCACCAACAAATGGCTAAAGCCTGGTATTTACTGTATTAAATCTATGTGAATTTTTCAGATATATTATACAAGCTGGAGAAGCTGCTACTCAACAAGCGTAAACTGAAGGATGTTGCCAAGCTGAGCCCTCTCCGCTTGACCTCTGTGTCACGACTTCTGCCGAGGCTGCCCCCCCTCCTGGTTCGGGCAGGCTTCGGCGTTCGTCGTCACCGGAGTACTAGCTTCTGCCGATCCCATTCTCATCACTCCACTTGTCATGTCATGTCTTGCCAATCACACACACCTGGTGCTCATTTCCCTAATTAGTATGTGTATAAGTGTTCCCACTGTTCCCCTTGTCTTTGTGAGTGATTGTTTTGTTGTGAGAGCGTGTAGCTCGGTTGAGCTACATTTCACTGTGTTATTGCCAAGGTGGATGTTTTCCCTTGTACAGTTTCGTTTGACGCTTGGGACGTTTGATTTATGCAAACGGATTAAACTCTGGACTTTGGTATTTTACCTCCTGCGCCTGACTCCTCCTTTCACACCTCGTCACAGAATCACTCACCCGATCTGATATGGAGTCAAAAGGAGAAGACTGCATGCCTGGAGTTGTGGCAAGGGTCCAGGAGCATTCGTCGATGTTGGCCAGCTTGGGGGAAGCGATGGATTGGGTTCTACAGGTGGTTGAACGCCTGGAGAGGAGAGGATCCGATCTATCGAGACCAGCTGGTCAACCGGATCCAGTCACCTACACCCCAGCCCCTGGAGGGATCCAGATATCCTGGCCACCGGCGTTCGATGGTACTGCAGCGCGCAGTAAGGGATTCCTACACCAACTGGAGTTGTATTTCTCCAGCATCAGACCGGAGCCCCGGGAGCGGGAGAAGGTATCCGTCCTCGTTTCCTGCCTTTGTGGGAGAGCCCTGGAGTGGGCCAACGCGGTATGTAACGAGGGCGGTACCACATTGGAGAATTACGGGGAGTTTGCTTGCCTATTTCGGCCGTTTTTGATCGCCCGCCTGAGGGTCGAGAGGCGGGCGAACGACTGGTTCATCCAAGGCAGGGGACAAGGAACGCACAGGACTACGCGCTGGAGTTCCGGACTCTGGCAGCGGGGTCCGGGTGGAACGAGCGGGCCCTGATAGACCATTTCCGGTGCCACCTAAGGGAGGACGTCCGACGGGTGCTAGCCTGCCAGGATGCCATGCTATTGTTCTCCCAACTGGTGGACATGACCATCCGGCTGGACAATCTGCTAGCAGCCAGAGGACGTCCTGGTAGGGGTCTGCCAGTTCCCACTTCGGACGACTCTGACCCCGAGCAGATGGAGCTGGGGGGAGCCGCCGGTCGAGAGAGCGCAGAAGGACAGCGACAGTGCCACTCTGGTGGCACGAAGGGACAATCCACCTCACGTCGCAGTCAACGTTCTTTTGGGGCTGGAGGCGGTAGGCAGGGTACTCACGCATCACCCCAGGTAACGAAAACCCAAACGTGTTCAGAGCCCTTTGCGGCACACTGTACTTTATCTAGCTCCTTTCCAGATCACTTGGTAGGTTCCCAGTGTAAGGCGCTAGTCGATTCAGGCGCAGCTGGGAAATTTATGGACAGGGCATTTGCACACCGTCAAGGCATTTCATTGGTTCCCCTAACCATTCCACTCCCCATCAGAGCACTAGATAGTCGACCATTAGGGTCCGGCTTGGTTAAGGAAGTTACTGTATCAATCACCATGATTACGCAGGAGACACATGTTGAGCGGATCACCTTTATGATCATTGCGTCTCCTGCCTACCCTATCCCGTGGTTAGCCCTTCACAACCCCAATTTCTCATGGCCGCAGAGGGTTCTTACGGGGTGGTCGAGTGAGTGTCCGGGTAGGTGTCTAGGTGTTTCCGTTGGTGCGACCACGGTGGAAAGTCCAGACGGTACCACCACCGTGCGCATTCCCCCCGAATACCATGATCTGGCGCTCGCGTTTTCCAAGACGCAAGCGACTATATTACCATCTCATCGGGAGGGGGATTGCGCAATAAACCTTTGCTGTACCTCCCAGGAGTCATGTGTATCCCCTGTCGCAGGCTGAAACGGAGGCTATGGAAATATACGTCACAAAGTCCCTGTGCCAGGGGTATATACATCCCTCCACTTCACTTGCCTCCTCGAGTTTCTTCTTCGTGCATTGATTATCGACCACTGAATAATGTGACGGTACGATTTAGTTATCCTCTTCCCCTCATTCCTTCAGTGATTGAGTCAATGCATGGGGCCTGTTTTTTCACCAAATGACACCTCAGGAGTGCCTACAACCTGGTGCGTATTCGGAAAGGGGATGAGTGGAAAACAGCATTCAGCACAACCTCGGGGCATTATGAATACCTGGTGATGCCCTACGGTTTGATGAATGCTCCATCCGTTTTCCAGTCCTTTGTGAACGAGGTGTTTTGGGACATGCTTGGTCGCAGTGTGGTGGTCTACATTGATGACATCCTGGTGTATTCCGCTAAGCACGCGGAGCATGTGTCCCTGTTTCGCAAAATACTGGTCTGACTGCTGGAAAATGATCTTTATGCCAAGGCAGAGAAGAGTGAGTTTTTCCAGCAGTCAATCTCCTTCCTCGGATATTGCATTACCACCACAGGTGTGGAGATGGAGGGAGACCTCATTGCAGCCATGCGTAATTGGCCGACTCCAACCACGGTAAAGGAGGTGCAGCACTTTCTTGGCTTTACCAACTACTATCGAAGGTTTATTCGGGGCTTTGGCAAGGTCGCAGCTCCCATTACCTCCTTGTTGAAGGGCGGGCCGTCACCCGGCTCCGCTGGTCTACTGAGGCTGATTTTGGCTTCAGTAAATTGTGGGGTCTGTTCACCTCAGCCCCAGTACTGGCCCACCCCGATCCATCACTACCGTTCGTAGTGGAGGTGGATGCGTCCGAGGTAGGGATAGGAGCTGTCTTATCCCAACGCTCGGGCACGCCACCCAAGCTCCGCCCCTGTGCCTTCTTTTCTAAGAAGCTCAGCTCGGCGGAGCAGAACTACGGCGTTGGTGATTGGGAGCTGCTGGCTGTTGTCCGAGCTTTGACTGTGTGGAGACATTGGCTCGAAGGGGCGAAACACGCTTTCCTCGTCTGGACAGACCACCGTAACCTGGAGTACATTCGGGCAGCGAGGAGGCTGAATCCTCGCCAGGCCATGTGGGCCCTCTTCTTCACCCGGTTTGATTTCACACTCTCATGCATTCCGGGTACGAAGAACATGAAGTCAGACGCACTGTCTCGGCAGTATGACACAGAGGAGAGGCCCAGAGACAACACCCCCATACTCCCGGCCTCATGCATTGTGGCGCCGATAGTGTTGTGGAAAATAACCACTGTACTTTATTACAAATCAGTCCTTCCAGAGTGTTTGTGGGATCAAAAATGACTTTATTATAATGTCAACAAAGCCAGGCCAATCTGCAGATTCACCCCCTCTCTCTCCCTCCCTCCTACCTATAGTATTTTTCTCCCATCCTAGGTTCAAATCCCTCCCTCTTCAGTTTCCCGCTCTTTATCACTCCGCCCACTTCCTTTGTCTCTAAGGGCGGCTAAATTAGACTTTAATTAAGTTCAGAATCACATAGTACTACAATCAATCAATCCTTATCTTGCAAAAACACTCATGTTTAGTTTAAACTCTGTTCAACCCCGGCTCTTTCACTGTGTTTGAAGATAGAAACAAAAGGCCCAAGCCAGTTTCAGTCTTTGATATGATAAGACAACCATGGATCTAAGTAAGAGCAAGCAATTTGACCCTGGGTCAGCTTCCCTCTTTTACCCACACACACAGTGAAATTACCCAATTCAGTTAACCACAAAGAATGTTAACTATATGTTGATGATTAACTCAGTTTCACCTCATAGTCCACTAAACAATTTCCAACACATCCCCCCATATGTGATTTACTATGTTTATGCTATCATTCATTCAAGGTTATACTCAAAATGAACAACATCAATATTTTTACTTAAAATAATTCCAAGATAAGTGTTAGTATCCTAACACATTAAAACTAACGTAGCGTTGTTTTAACCATACTACCTAGGACATGTTTAAGAATAGTTTCAACATCTTTAACTCACATATATTCATTTAGATCACTCAGTCAGCTTACAATTCATAATCATAATCAAATTACCCAAAAACAAATTTAGAATGACAATTCTTAGTTAGTCACCTTGGTTCCATCATTCAAAGTTAAAACTCTCACCTTGGCACATACTGACACTGGCAGAATATACATTTATATTATCCATAATTTTAGCATTATCTTCCTCATAAAGAGAATTACAACAGATCAGTATCTCAATGCATTCCTAGTCTAAATTACTATGAATTTAGCAGTGTATAATACCTCCTTAATCAACCTACTACCTCAAATAATAATTTCTCCCTCCCCCGGCACTTAATCTTCTGGCGTCTTCATTTTGTTCTTCAGATAGCTTCATAGTTCATCTTGGATTGCCCATGGCAATGTCCCAATTCCAATGTCACACCTGAGCCGCCCCACCTCTACCGTCATTCTGTTTTGTCCATTTTGCTAACCAGTATACCCAAACTATGAGAAATGCTATATTTGAATAGATCTCTCTTCCTGCTCACTCCACATGGACTCCTGTCACATTCATGAAAGAAAAGGCATAAGAGAAAAGACAATTGATTGCTTTGATTTGATGCTGGTTCTGATTCAGGTCTCCTGGTAGAGGTGGTGCTGGACAGGAACGTCTTCAACGCCTTTGTTGCTCCTCTTCAGCCGGGTAGAGGGTTTTTGGTTTTTATTGAGGTTCACACCGTTCTGGACCGAATTATCTCTGCTATGCATTAAGACACCATCCGTAGTAACCTCGAGAAAGGACAGATCATAACAGTTTAGTTGAGTTAATTTCCAATCCAAAACATCCCTATAAGCATTGACTATATGACAAATTATTATGTTTCACCACTCATTCTTAATACCAATTTCTAATACTTGATCCTGCTGCCTGATAGATTTTTCTTTGAGGGGTGTCTGCATTCGAAAGGCTATCTGTATAAATGCCACATAGCTCCACATTCTCCCTTGAATTCTCCCAAACTATATAACCCAATTGTTTTATTGTAACACTCCTATATTTCCTCATAGTCTATTTAATATTACTCTGGTGTTTCCCTTTTCCTTGTTCCTATTCTAACAATTGCTTACACTTCTCTCCCCATCCTGGTTGATTATAAAATTGGTCATATTTAGGATTTCCTAAATACAACAAACATTCCTCTGGGCAATATGGTCTTTTCGAGTCCCTTAAATGACAGAAGTTGTGGTTGAACATAGCACAGTCCTGGCAACTGTGAGGATTTGGAATTACTGTTAATTCTTTTACAGGAGATGTGATGCATATTAGAATATTCTCTTTATTTAATTTTAATGTACTATATTGTACTCATCTATGCTACTCATTGTTTAACGGCTCCTTCCATTCCCTTTCTTCTGCATATGGTATGGCTCTAACATGTACAAGGTTTAGTGCACTTTCCCAAGGAATAACTACTTCACCAACACTCCCCCTGGAAATGTAGCACTAAGTACTACATCAAATTGTTTATCTAAGTCTTGGGCTTCTACCCTTATGTCTATGATCCACCTGTCTTTTTCTTTTATTATCTTAAAGTCACAGTTCCCCCATGTGATTTCCCCATACTCCTTGTGCTGGTTCCTCCCACACCAATAACCAGTTTAACCCTTGTACTTTACTAGCGATCCCATTCTGTATTCTAGTTATGGTTCCTGCTTGCGCAGGAATATACAATTGAATACTATCTATATCTCTATGTCTTGATATTTTGCTCTTCACTACTGTCAGTATGCTATTCCCCTTAGTTTTAGGGGAACTAATCAAGGGCAGAGAAATCAATGATGGGGATATCTGGTGCGTCTTGGATGTATGAAATATCCTGAAGATCTAGAAGTTCTTGAAGGTCTCGAAGATCTGCCCCTCCGCCGAGGGAATCAGCAAGAACAAGTAGCTCATCCCAGCTCCAGCATCCTCAGCTCCCTCATCTCTAAGTGATTGGTTCCCTCGTGGTACTCTGGTACAATGGTTTAGATGATACCAGATTGCGCTCCCCTCTATCCGTACAGCTGCTGGTGTAACCTGGATGACAATGTATGGTCACTTTAGCTGTTAACCTTCTTCCGTCACTAGGGTCTCCGGATCCGCCAGAGTGCCTCTCAATCCATCGACATCGGTCTGCGAAGAGAGTGTCCTTCTACCAGCCTACCCATAGGGAAGCTCAGAGTTACTACTGCAAAGACACAAACACAGACAAACACAAACGACAACAATGCTACCCAATGGCGGGGCCATCTTCCTCTCCTGGGGTTGGAACATGGATCTAAGTATCTGTCTCTGCCACTTTTACAATCATTGAGGTAGCCAACAACACCTGGTACTGGTCCCTCCACATAGGGTCTTTCCAGCTCTTCCTTCTGTAATCTTTTACTGTCACAGTCTCCAGGGCGCAAAAAATGCTCAGATTCTCCTACTCAGTTAGGCAGAGTTACCTTCACCCATGGGAAGAAAGTCTTAAGAACATTGTTAGGTTAGGTGAGACACCGTATGCTACTTATGTCCTCTCTTCTGTCAGGAGAAGCTTTGAGATTATGAAGCGCACCTCCTTGCAGCTTGTTGTAGTCCACTCATTTCATAGACAGACCACCTCTACACCATGCCTCCTATCACAAAAACAAAAAAGATTTAACCTAACCCATAACACATTATTACTACTGCTCATATCCTTAATACAACTTGCATATTTCACCACAAAAACATTAAAAACCATTACAACCCATGTAAGCCCCAAAACATTAAAAACATTAAAACCCCTGTAAGCCCAAAACAAAACAAAAACATTAAAACCGTTAAAACCCCTGTAAACCCAACATCCCCCCTTTGGACACATGCATCACATCGTGATTCATGTGTTCAAAAAACAAACCAACAAAAATATTGCCTGTTAAACCAAAAATAATACTGACCTTAAAATGACAACTTTTGATAATATCTTAACCTACTTGCATTCCATAACATTATTCAAGGAATATCTCTCCTTCCGGACTAACTCTCTCACTTCATCCTTGTCCTGTTTGGAATGATATATAGGATTAATTCCAAATTATATACTTCTTCACAATTCCTTATTATAACCAACCCCAAATTCAGCATGCCTCTAGGATTTACAGTGCGGGTGATCAAGTCACACTATAAAGCCAGGAAAGATTGCAGAGGTCATTGAAATCATTCAATGAATTGTTCCATCCAATAGTATACTAAACATTACCAACATTCAAAACATCTCATAAATCTTGCGTATACCAAGTATACATTAAGTCCTTAGTACAGCTCTTTTCAAAAGAAATCACACTTAGTTACTTATCATTCAGTAAATAAAAGCCCAAAATACATGTGTTTTCCCCCTTAAGACATACAACTTCTTCCCCGTGAAAAGAACCCTAAAATAAAAAATAAAAATCCTATACAGCTAACATTTCATACTAAGGAGGTTGTTTGTGGTTATTTGAACACCATATAGTAAAACAATAAACAAACAAAAAATGTCCAGGCCTTATTTATAGTCTATGAAAATATTTCAAAGAAAAGAGAAAATCACTCCCCCCTTTTTCCTGGAAGAAAAAGTACACAGTTAGTTCCCATTTCGATACCTCTTAATCAGTCCTAAACTATTTAAATTCGAAATCCTCACTCTCTATTGCCACATCTCCTGATCCCCCCTTTCAGACAACCCCCAAGAACATCACTTGTGACTGCTTCCTTCCCCGGTGAATTCCACAATCCAGTGCACATAAAACGAAATAAAATCCCATAAGATTTAAACCCCTAGGCTTTTCCCTAGTCACACTGCTACCACTCGATCACGCCCAACATGCTTCGTGACGTCGAAAACTCAAATCCCCAAATATGCTATCTCTTGCCTCGTTAGTTGTACTTTCCCACATGCCCTGTGGCCCCCCTTCTACCAAAATAGTTTACTAATGTGATGATTGTTTTGCCCATTAGTGTCCTCTTCATTCGACGCTCATAACACTTTACTACAATCCACAACACTCAAATTCAACCCCTCCAGAGATTGTTTAAATGCAACATGATACACCATTTAACTATTTGTAACCCTCATTCGCGCTGTCACCCATACATACTGTCAATTCACATTTCACCTTTCAGAATCCATTATCTTTGACCCTCGGAAGGATTCTTTAACCCCACTGAATGTAATACTTTTCCCTGTTACAAATACAGTCAATTTCTCAGTGTAAGGACTCAGTGATATTTGATCCCAAGTATCTATTAAAATGTTGTTTGAGACGTGGTCTCCTACATCTCCCTCATCATTTTCACTGTAGGGGATTTCCATCAATCCCAGAAAAAAAGACTCCCAATCAAGACACATCAGACATTATCATGTTTGATTAAGTAGAATATACACATTTTACATTTTAGTCATTTAGCAGACGCTCTTATCCAGAGCGACTTACAGTTAGTGAATACATTTTTATTTTTTTTCATACTGCCCCCCCGTGGGAATCGAACCCACAACCTTGGCGTTGCAAACGCCATGCTCTATCAACTGAGCTACATCCCTGCCGGCCATTCCCTCCCCTACCCTGGGCCAATTGTGCGCCGCCCCATGGGTCTCCCGGTCGCGGCCGGCTGCGACAGAGCCTGCATTCGAACCAGGACCTAGCGGCACAGTTAGCACTGCGATGCAGTGCCTTAGACCACTGCGCCACCTCTAACATAAAACCCATAACCACTTTCCAGTAATCTAACCATTTCAACCTGCTGCATTGATTTTAGTAAAAATATAAATTGTTGTGCAATCAATCCAGAACCTACAAAAAGTCCTGTCCCCTAGTCCAAAATCAATGCTTCTCTAGCTACCCTGATTCGGTCCTCCCCATTAGTTCTAAGACTGCTGCCATTCATCTTAGCTGGTGCCATTTCTTTGCCAATTTCCCTGTTGTGGTTGCCTAGGCACCCACGGCTTGGTAGGACAATCCCTTCTCATATGTCCTGATTGATTGCACCCCCAGCAGACACCTGGTCTTCTTGGTCCACCATTCTGGTGTGTTTGATGCTGTGGTTGGTACCATTGATTCTTGGGTCCATTTTCCTTATTCTTGTTTTGCCACTGTCCAAGGGATTGTTGTGTGTACACATTCACTACTGGTAAGGCAGGAGCTCTTTGGCCTTGCTGCTGAGGCAGTATCTGTTGACCTCCTTGGAGAACAGGTGTAGCTTGTGTTTTCTTTTTGTCCTTTCTTGTCAGCTCTTCCAGCTGCAACTGTCCCAGTTTTCTCAGAATCTCTCTCCACTGCTTCGCCAATTTCCATTCATCCCTCCTGTATTTCTCCATTGCGTGGATAATATGATCGCATAATTCCTTGCCTGATTCTGACGTTAGTCCCTCTGTCTCACTCTGTCCTTGATCAGAGTCAGCATACTGTCTAAGTTCTTCACCTTCCTCATTACTTGTATTCACCCCATCTCTTTTCCCACCATACTCTTGTTCATCTATCCCATAATTTCCCAGTTCCGTTAACATCCCCCTCAGTCTTCCATAACAGTTTATACCTAAATGTGATTGTTCTCCTCTCCTTGGTGTGGAAACCTGCTGCTTCCTTTTTCCTCTTCTATCTCTACATTCTTTGTTATTGAGACTAGACCTGTGACCTGAGAATACTGCCCCCCTTCTGTGTATGGTGGTGGTGTCGTTAAGCCAGCCTTTTTTGTTCACTCTCCCTCTCCATTATTATCCTTCTAGCCTTTGCTATGCTGTCCCTCCAACTCTTTCCTTCTTCACAGAATATTTTCAAGATTTCTCTCTTTCTCTCTCTTCTTCTTTCCAAAAAATTAGATTATCCCTTTCTTTTAATATTCTTCTTATCCTTTGTTCCCTTATCTCATCTCCCATTAAAATAAGACACTCACTCCCTTGTGCTTTCGAACTATACTCTTATTTTCCTTTGTTCTCTTATCTTATCCCAAACCTATAAAATAGCCCCCTTTTTTTCCTGTCCCTAGGTATTTTCCCAGTACCCTATTCGTTCTAGGTCGCTAGACCACACCCTACTTTCCCCAATCAATATCCTTACTCTACTTTTCAAAAACCCTCCCGTTGTATTAACGTACTCTATTTTCCCCGTATCTGAACTTTTGTATCTGTTCTCTTTCTAATCTTCGTCTCGGCATTTATTCCCAAACCTTGGCTTTCAACTCTCCCTTTTCCTTGTTTATATCTGGACTGCTAATCCCTATCCTAAATTCTCCTATCTAGATTTCTATTATTAATCTCCCTTACAGCTCGATTCGTACTCGCTGGTCTGTCTCTTTTTTACCCGCGAACTAAAACATGGCATTAGTAAAGTCTATTCCCAAACTCCCAATAACTACTAGTATATTTGCATTCATATTACTAAAAGACATTACTTTCCTCTGTCTACCAAAACAATTCACTGTTGAAATTCTAACTTCCCTATTAAATTGCTTTCCTTTGTTATCAATTCAAATCACGGCCTCAGCTATATCGCAATTGCCAGTCCACTATTCAATTCCTGTAACTGTCCTTTCTGATTACGCTCTAATTAATAAAACAAATACTTGCTATCGTTGACAAGCATACATTTAATTCACATCCATATTCAATGTACTATTCCAAATTACAACTATATTCTCAGTAGTTTTCAAATTATCAACTTATTCGGCGCCACAGAAAATAACTATCTTTCTCCCCCCCATTCCTGTTGAATACGGGAGTCGTTCACTTCAAACCCCCCAAACTCCTAAATCCCAGTCTTACACTCTAATCAGAAAATCTAGATTTTAGTCAGTAATGCAGAACTATGCTTCATTGAAATGACAAGTAAATCCTCCTTTATTCAAATTATAAGGATCTGTAGTTTTATTATCTGGCACATACCACATTCATCACAAAATAGCTTTGAAGGACACAGATCTCACAAGCTCAACATAAATAACTTAGCAATCAACGAGTCAAACCTACATTCCTTGATTTGGAAACAGATCTAACGACTTTACTCAAATGAATTATATTTTCCCCCTAATATACTAAAATTCCTTGACCATATCACCTCTGCTTCTGAAATGATAGATAGCTATTATAATGCCTAATTTTATCTCTATCACATGATCTATGTACTGTCTCCCACCCCCCACGGACGTCTACGTGTTTGGGCGCGCAAGCCAGCACTTATATATTATTACACTTTTATCCACCCTCTACTAATCAATTACCCACAAATAACATACATCATATTTTAATATACACTGCTCAAAAAAAATAAAGGGAACACTTAAACAACACAATGTAACTCCAAGTCAATCACACTTCTGTGAAATCAAACTGTCCACTTAGGAAGCAACACTGATTGACAATACATTTCACATGCTGTTGTGCAAATGGAATAGACAACAGGTGGAAATTATAGGCAATTAGCAAGACACCCCCAATAAAGGACTGGTTTTGCAGGTGGTGACCACAGACCACTTCTCAGTTCCTATGCTTCCTGGCTGATGTTTTGGTCACTTTTGAATGCTGGCGGTGCTTTCACTCTAGTGGTAGCATGAGACGGAGTCTACAACCCACACAAGTGGCTCAGGTAGTGCAGCTCATCCAGGATGGCACATCAATGCGAGCTGTGGCAAGAAGGTTTGCTCTGTCTGTCAGCGTAGTGTCCAGAGCATGGAGGCGCTATCAGGAGACAGGCCAGTACATCAGGAGATGTGGAGGAGGCCGTAGGAGGGCAACAACCCAGCAGCAGGACTGCTACCTCCGCCTTTGTGCAAGGAGGAGCAGGAGGAGCACTGCCAGAGCCCTGCAAAATGACCTCCAGCAGGCCACAAATGTGCATGTGTCTGCTCAAACGGTCAGAAACAGACTCCATGAGGGTGGTATGAGGGACCGACGTCCACAGGTGGGGGTTGTGCTTACAGCCCAACACCGTGCAGGACGTTTGGCATTTGCCAGAGAACACCAAGATTGGCAAATTCGCCACTGGCGCCCTTTGCTCTTCACAGATGAAAGCAGGTTCACACTGAGCACATGTGACAGACGTGACAGAGTCTGGAGACGCCGTGGAGAACGTTCTGCTGCCTGCAACATCCTCCAGCATGACCGGTTTGGCGGTGGGTCAGTCATGGTGTGGGGTGGCATTTCTTTGGGGGGCCGCACAGCCCTCCATGTGCTCGCCAGAAGTAGCCTGACTGCCATTAGGTACCGAGATGAGATCCTCAGACCCCTTGTGAGACCATATGCTGGTGCGGTTGGCCCTGGGTTCCTCCTAATGCAAGACAATGCTAGACCTCATGTGGCTGGAGTGTGTCAGCAGTTCCTGCAACAGGAAGGCATTGATGCTATGGACTGGCCCGCCCGTTCCCCAGACCTGAATCCAATTGAGCACATCTGGGACATCATGTCTCGCTCCATCCACCAACGCCACTTTGCACCACAGACTGTCCAGGAGTTGGCGGATGCTTTAATCCAGGTCTGGGATGAGATCCCTCAGGACACCATCCGCCACCTCATCAGGAGCATGCCCAGGCATTGTAGGGAGGTCATACAGGCACGTGGAGGCCACACGCACTACTGAGCCTCATTTTGACTTGTTTTAAGGACATTACATCAAAGTTGGATCAGCCTGTAGTGTGGTTTTCCACTTTAATTTTGAGGGTGACTCCAAATCCAGACCTCCTTGGGTTGATACATTTGATTTCCATTGATCATTTTTGTGTGATTTTGTTATCAGCACATTCAACTATGTAAAGAAAAAAGTTTTTAATAAGATTATTTCATTCATTCAAATCTAGGATGTGTTATTTTAGTGTTCCCTTTATTTTTTTGAGCAGTGTATTAATATCCACCGAACCATTCGTATTTCTAATTATTCTTTATTGGAATTTTCCACACTCCGTTAGTAAATGAATATTCACATACTCTTAATTCTTCTCTTCCTAATGCAAGATTGGGCTTGCCCTTTCTCCACCAGCCTTAAAAGCTTCAAACGACCTTAAATATAGTCCCTTTCCTTTACACTTTCTCCACAAAGAAAAGGCTATTATTTACAGGATTTATTTGTATTGTCCGATCACCCACACAGATAAGCCGCCACATGTGCTTAAATGAATCACTGAATGACTCACAGCCGCTCAAGCTAACCATTCACCCGTACGAGATGAGCAGACCTACTCTATCTTATTATTTCTCTATACTTTGAAGCCCTGGTGGCGTTCACAACCATTCACCTACCTGAGATGACGGCGCGACTTCCAATTTATGGTGTCACCTACTTGGATGATCTACTTTTTTACCCGATTAGCTGTCTAATTTGTGCATCCCCTCATCCAGGATGATGCACACCTACTCCGGACGAGCAAACCTACGTATTAGCCTGCTCGTCCACTAGCCTGCATGTATGCTAGCCTGCTTGTCTACTAGCCTGCGTATATGCTAGCCTGCTTCTTCTACTAGCCTGCGTATATGCTAGCCTGCTTCTTCTACTAGCCTGCGTATATGCTAGCCTGCTTGTCTTATTTACACTCATTTACATTGCATGCATGCTAAGTTCTCATTCCAACTCTGTACTTCTGCTAAATTTGGTCCTTAAATTCTGGAGAGAATTCAGCTTGATCGAAACACACAATTTAAGTAAGAACGTAGCTTACCTTTCAAACAGTGGCCACTGAATCTGTGTGTGTCAAACTTTCTACGACGGTAAAGCAATCAAATATCTCTATAAACAGGTCCCTTCAGGATCGGCAATTATGTTGTGGAAAATAGCCACTATACTTTATTACAAATCAGTCCTTCCAGAGTGTTTGTGAGATAAACTCCCGAGTGGCGCAGTGGTCTAAGGTACTGCATCGCAGTGCTAGCTGTGCCACTAGAGATCCTGGTTTGAATCCAGGCTCTGTTGTAGCCGGCCGCGACCGGGAGACCCATGGGGTGGTGCACAATTGGCCCAGCGTCGTCCAGGGTAGAGGAGGGAATGGCCGGCAGGGATGTAGCTCAGTTGGTAGAGCATGGCGTTTGCAACGCCAGGGTTGTGGGGGGCCAGTATGGGGGCCAGTATGAAAAATAAAAAAACATAAATAATGTATGCACTCACTAACTGTAAGTCGCTCTGGATAAGAGTGTCTGCTAAATAATGTAAATGTAAAATCAAGAATTACTTTATTATAATGTCAACAAAGCCAGGCCAATCTGCAGATTCGCCCCCTCTCTCTCCCTCCTACCTATATAGTATTTTTCTCCCACCCTAGGTTCAAATCCCTCCCTCTTCAGTTTCCTGCTCTTTATCACTCCGCCCACTTCCTTTGTCTCTGAGGGCGGCTAAATTCGACTTTCATTAAGTTCAGAATCACATATTACTACAATCAATCCTTATCTTGCAAAAACACTCATGTTTAGTTTAAACTCTGTTCAACCCCGGCTCTTTTCAATGTGTTTGAAGATAGAAACAAAAGGCCCAAGCCAGTTTCAGTCTTTGATATGATAAGACAACCATGGATCTAAGTAAGAGCAAGCAATTTGACCCTGGGTCAGCTTCCCTATTTTACCCACACACACAGTGAAATTACCCAATTCAGTTAGCCACAAAGAATGTTAACTATATGTTGATGATTAACTCAGTTTCACCTCATAGTCCACTAAACAATTTCCAACAATAGTATGGGCGATGGACACAGAAATAGTGCAGGCATTACGCATAGATCCATCTCCACTGCAGTGTCCAGCTGGGCTGCAGTACGTGCCTGCGCTTATCCGTGATCGTCTGATCTACTGGGCACACACGTCACCCTCCTCTGGTCATCCAGGTATCGGTCGTACAATGCGCTGCCTGACCAAGAAGTACTGGTGGCCTACCTTGGCTAAGGACGTGAGGGTGTATGTTTCCTCATGCTCAGTGTGCGCCCAGAGTAAGGCACCTAGGCACCTCCCAGCGGGTAAGCCACAACCTTTACCAGTTCCACAACGACCATGGTATTGACTTTCTCACTGATCTTCCCCCTCCCAAGGTAACACCACTATCCTGGTCGTTGTGGACCGCTTTTCAAAGTCCTGCCGCCTCCTTCCTCTGCCCGGTCTCCCCACCACCCTACAAACTGCGGAGGCTCTGTTTACTCACGTCTTCCGGCACTACGGGGTACCAGAGGATATAGTGTCCGACCGAGGTCCCCAGTTCACATCTAGAGTCTGGAAGGCGTTCATGGAACGTCTGGGGGTCTCGATCAGCCTGACTTCTGGTTTTCACCCCAAGAGCAATGGGCAGGTGCAAAGGCTGAATCAAGATGTGGGTAGGTTCCTGCTGACCTACTGTCAGGACCGGCCGGGGGAGTGGTCGGTGTTCCTGCCATGGGCAGAATATGCTCAGAACTCTCTCCGCCACTCCTCCACTAACCTAACACCCTTCCAATGTGTTTTGGGTTACCAACCGGTCCTGGCACCGTGGCACCAGAGCCAGACTGAGGCTCCCGCGGTGGATGACTGGTTTCGGCACGCGGAGGAGACTTGGGACGCTGCCCACATTCGCCTCCAGTGCGTCATCAGAAGGCCAACGCTGACCACCACTACAGGGAGGCCCCGGTGTTCATACCGGGGGATCGGGTCTGGCTCTCGACCCGTAATCTGCCCCTCCGCCTGCCCTGCCGGAAGCTGAGCCCGCGGTTTGTGGGGCCGTTTAAATTCCTGAGCAGAATAAATGAGGTGACATACAGGTTGTTACTCCCCCATAATTACCGTATTAACCCCTCGTTCATGTGTCTCTCCTCAGGCCCGCTCCAGGAGTCTGAGGTACGGGAGGTTCCTCCACCTCCTCTGGACATTGAGGGGGCCCCGGCGTACTCGGTCCGTTCCCATCCTGGATTCAAGGCGTCGGGTGGGGGGCCTTCAGTATCTCGTGGAGTGGGAGGGGTACGGTCCGGAGGAACGGTGCTGGGTCCCGGTGAGGGATATCCTCGATCCCTCCCTGTTGAGGGATTTCCACCGTCGTCATCCGACTCGCCCTGCTCCGCGTCCTCCTCACGACTTCCGCCGAGGCTGCCCCCCTCCTGGTTCGGGCAGGCTTCGGTGTTCGTTGTCACCGGAGTACTAGCTACTGCCGATCCCATTCTCATCACTCCACTTGTCATGTCATGTCTTGTCAATCACACACACCTGGTGCTCATTCCCCTAATTAGTATGTGTATAAGTGTTCCCCTTGTCTTTGTGAGTGATTGTTTTGTTGTGAGAGCGTGTAGCTCGGTTGAGCTAAATTTCACTGTGTTATTGCCAAGGTGGATGTTTTCCCTTGTACAGTTTCGTTTGACGCTTGGGGCGTTTGATTTATGCAAACTGATTAAACTCTGGACTTCGGTATTTTACCTCCTGCGCCTGACTCCTTCTTTCACACCTCGTCAAACTCTGCGCTGGAAGGCTTCCACAGCCTCATTCTTAGGTTTACGCCCAATAATGTTTTGTTTTTTTCTACGTTGGAATGCTGTGCAGGTGTATTACGTCACAAAAACGTGTTCTTCATAATCTGTAATGCGCAATGACTACAATAGTATTCTTTTTCATAAACAAACCCTTATCATTTTGGGCTGTAACTACTGTAGCAGCCATGCATTTCAATGAGAATGCCAACCGCAGCCAGGCAACCACTGATCAGCTTTCCCAAGGCAAAGGAGGGGGGATATGCTGTGAAGCCTGTGAAGACAGACCCAATGAGGGAAAAAAGTATTTGATCCCCTGCTGATTTTGTACGTTTGCCCACTGACAAAGACATGATCAATCTATAATTTTAATGGTAGGTTTAGTTGAACAGTGAGAGACAGAATAACAACAAAAAAATAAAAATAAACGCATGTCAAAAATGATTTGCATTTTAATGAGGGAAATAAGTATTTGACCCCTCTGCAAAACATGACTTAGTACTTGGTGGCAAAACCCTTGTTTGCAATCACAGAGGTCAGACATTTCTTGTAGTTGGCCACCAGGTTTGCACACATCTCAGGAGGGATTTTTTTTCCCACTCCTCTTTGCAGATCTTCTCCAAGTCATTAAGGTTTCGAGGCTGACGTTTGGCAACTCGAACCTTCAGCTCCCTCCACAGATTTTCTATGGCCCAGTCCATCGTCCCTTTGATGCGGTGAAGTTGTCCTGTCCCCTTAGCAGAAAAACACCCCCAAAGCATAATGTTTCCACCTCCATGTTTGACGGTGGGGATGGTGTTCTTGGGGTCATAGGCAGCATTCCTCCTCCTACAAACATGGCGAGGTGAGTTGATGCCAAAGAGCTCGATTTTGGTCTCATCTGACCACAACACTTTCACCCAGTTCTCCTCTGAATCATTCAGATGTTCATTGGCAAACTTCAGACGGGCCTGTATATGTGCTTTCTTGAGCAGGGGGACCTTGCGGGCACTGCAGGATTTCAGTCCTTCATGGCGTAGTGTGTTACCAATTGTTTTCTTGGTGACTATGGTCCCAGCTGCCTTGAGATCATTGACAAGATCCTCCCAGTGTAGTTCTGGGCTGATTCCTCACCGTTCTCATGATCATTGCAACTCCACGAGGTGAGATCTTGCATGGAGCCCCAGGCCGAGGGAGACTGACAGTTCTTTTGTGTTTCTTCCATTTGCGAATAATCGCACCAACTGTTGTCACCTTCTCACCAAGCTGCTTGGCGATGGTCTTGTAGCCCATTCCAGCCTTGTGTAGGTCTACAATCTTGTCCCTGACATCCTTGGAGAGCTCTTTGGTCTTGGCCATGGTGGAGAGTTTGGAATCTGATTGATTGCTTCTGTGGACACGTGTCTTTTATACAGGTAACAAGCTGAGTTTAGGAGCACTCCCTTTAAGAGTGTGCTCCTAATTTCAGCTCGTTACCTGTATAAAAGACACCTGGGAGACAGAAATCTTTCTGATTGAGAGGGGGTCAAATACTTATTTCCCTCATTAAAATGCAAATCAATTTTTACAATTTTTGACATGCGTTTTTCTGGAATTTTTTGTTGTTATTCTGTCTCTCACTGTTCAAATAAACCTACCATTAAAATTATAGACTGATCATTTCTTTGTCAGTGGGCAAATGTACAAAATCAGCAGGGGATCAAATACTTTTTTCCCTCACTGTACCTTAAGTCACAGTTATTGTTTCAAATCTGCATGAATTGAGCATTTCAGGCACACAAAAACCCAAATACAAACATTGAAAAGTTTCTTGACCAAAGAAGTGTGTGACCATATTTCAAACTGAGTACTTCAAAAACACCAGAAATCATATTGTAGAATGAGAAGATCACTACATCAACGAATAAATAGCATCATAATTCAGAATAGTTCATTAAAGTAAATTAAATTCATTACCCATTTAACAAACGTTTCCCTTTCCAAAAACATTAAAGGATATGTAGACAGGCTCCTGGATCTCCTCTTCACCAAGGTCACCCTTGATCCAGCGCCGTATATGGGGAAGCTGTGCGAGCTGTCCATCCCAGGACCCCCTGTCTGCCCAGTGTGAGAGGCCTGTCAAGGAGGAGGCCATAGCTGGATTTGTCTCCCACTTCAATCTTGGGGGTGACTGAACCCAAGTGTGTGACTGAAGCCTGCTTGACTGAAGCGGGGTACATGGGTCCCCCTCCTCTCCCGCTCCCCTCCCCATCAATTTCTGTAGTTGGTTGCATTTCCTTGAGCCTAAGTAATTCACTTTTACGTGATATGATATCACATTTTGTTACTTTGTATTATTATTTTTTTGCATTTGGAGGTGAGTTAAATGTTACAAATTGTTCAAATCAATGGGTCCTGCACACTGTAGGCTGGCCGGGTGCCTATATTAGGCTTATGGCTCATTTATTTAATTTTTTTATCAAATGATCTCACCATTATTTCTCACCTTTATTTCTCATGTTGATCAATATTTTGGCTATGCTAGCCTATTGTAAATGATAAAATAAATGTTGGATCAATACATACAATTCTGAACAGATTGTCATTTATAATGCTAATGCAGAGGAACTAATAAATTGTCCAGTACACTTATTGCATGCTTCATGTGCATTTCCTTAGGGGGTAGTGAGGGAGAGCTTTCAATTTGAGGGATATACATTTTTAAATATAGTATACATCTAATTTAATGTTTTATTGTCCTATCATGATGGAAAGATCCCCAACCCTATATCCTGGACAACCACCTGAGTGACCCATACACCAAAGAGAAGTTCCCATCTCTTTTATGGACCTGCTGTGAGTATGCAGCCTAAACAGAGAAATAAATGCGGTCAGAGACCTACTTGAGCACCACCGCCCCCTCAAGATTCTGAGCCTGCCTGGCAGGGTTGGTCCTACAAAGCCAGAGTCCCCTGATGGGAGAGCATTATATACAAGGAAATTCTCAAAGCTGCTAAAGAGAACCTTGACGACCTTTTACCTAGCCGGTGGGGATTCCGGTGGGGTACCCCCACCCAGGTTGTGGCAGTGCTGGCAACACTGGCTGCAGTAACCCATGGGGAGGGGGTCACACTCGAACAATCAGAGAGGGGGTTTATCATTGTGGCCCAGGTGGCACAAAATAATCAAAGGTCTGACTGCACGGAGATGCTTGGGAAAAATGGTTACAACGGGGGACCAGAGTGTTTGTGTCTCAGGTGAAGAGGGTGGATCTGATCTCCATCACCTAGGACTTGACATAGATTAAGTAGATTAATCAAATCTGACATTGTTGTCAATTTCTGCTGAATCTTGCATGCTTTCTCAATCAGCTGTAACTGTATGTGCACTCATAAATCAGGTCCTTTCTTGAGTTGGGCTCTGGGATATAACAACCGTTGAGTATCTGATTTTATGGTGGATTGTGGAGGATTTTTATTTGCTAGGATAATAATTGCTTGTCAATAAATTAAATGTAATACAATGGCAATCCGGGTTGTATGTTAAAATCCTACGTATGAACTGCCAACATTATTACGCATATTAATTGATAATGATGGAAAATAAGATATGCAAGATATTTGAATAGATATATATTTTTAAATAGTTATATATAGAGGTGACAGCATTGGAAATGCTTTTGGCGGTTAATCTGCTTCTGTTTTGTGCGTGGCACTGTGTTTTCGATGGATGGGTCCTGGCCTCTCGGGGCCCTAGGGATCCGGAGGGATGTGGGTGGGATGCTGATCACTGGGATGACGGCTCAACTTGGGATGGGGAGGGGCATTAGCGGGGGAATTAGTGGAGAACAATTGAAGGGATACTTAGTAGCAATGCAAATATCATGGTACAGCTATATGGACACTCAATCATTACGGTATTTTTTTATGGTAAATTTACAAACATATATAATGATGAATAGACTTGAAAGTTGTATCTCATTATGGTGTATGGTGAAATAAGTATAGCCAGTTATAATTGTAATTGCTTAGCTGATAATAACAAAAGAAGAAAAATATTTACATGGCTCAAAGAGAAGGAATATAATACAGTGAGGAAAAAAAGTATTTAGTCAGCCACCAATTGTGCAAGTTCTCCCACTTAAAAAGATGAGAGAGGCCTGTAATTTTCATCATAGGTACACGTCAACTATGACAGACAAAATGAGAAAAAAAAATCCTGAAAATCATATTGTAGGATTTTTAATGAATTTATTTGCAAATTATGGTGGAAAATAAGTATTTGGTCAATAACAAAAGTTTCTCAATACTTTGTTATATACCCTTTGTTGGCAATGACACAGGTCAAACGTTTTCTGTAAGTCTTCACAAGGTTTTCACACACTGTTGCTGGTATTTTGGCCCATTCCTCCATGCAGATCTCCTCTAGAGCAGTGATGTTTTGGGGCTCTCGCTGGGCAACACGGACTTTCAACTCCCTCCAAAGATTTTCTATGGGGTTGAGATCTGGAGACTGGCTAGGCCACTCCAGGACCTTGAAATGCTTCTTACGAAGCCACTCCTTCGTTGCCCGGGCGGTGTGTTTGGGATCATTGTCATGCTGAAAGACCCAGCCACGTTTCATCTTCAATGCCCTTGCTGATGGAAGGAGGTTTGCACTCAAAATCTCACGATACATGGCCCCATTCATTCTTTCCTTTACACGGATCAGTCGTCCTGGTCCCTTTGCAGAAAAACAGCCCCAAAGCATGATGTTTCCACCCCCATGCTTCACAGTAGGTATGGTGTTCTTTGGATGCAACTCAGCATTCTTTGTCCTCCAAACACGACAAGTTGAGTTTTTACCAAAAAGTTATATTTTGGTTTCATCTGACCATATGACATTCTCCCAATCCTCTTCTGTATCATCCACATGCACTCTAGCAAACTTCAGACGGGCCTGGACATGTACTGGCTTAAGCAGGGGGACATGTCTGGCACTGCAGGATTTGAGTCCCTGGCGGCGTAGTGTGTTACTGATGGTAGGCTTTGTTACTTTGGTCCCAGCTCTCTGCAGGTCATTCACTAGGTCCCCCCGTGTGGTTCTGGAATTTTTGCCTACCGTTCTTGTGATCATTTTTGACCCCACGGGGTGAGATCTTGCGTGGCGCCCCAGATCGAGGGAGATTATCAGTGGTCTTGTATTTCTTCCATTTCCTAATAATTGCTCCCACAGTTGATTTCTTCAAACCAAGCTGCTTACCTATTGCAGATTCAGTCTTCCCAGCCTGGTGCAGGTCTACAATTTTGTTTCTGGTGTCCTTTGACAGCTCTTTGGTCTTGGCCATAGTGGAGTTTGGAGTGTGACTGTTTGATGTTGTGGACAGGTGTCTTTTATACTGATAACAAGTTCAAACAGGTGCCATTAATACAGGTAACGAGTGGAGGACAGAGGAGCCTCTTAAAGAAGAAGTTACAGGTCTGTGAGAGCCAGAAATCTTGCTTGTTTGTAGGTGACCAAATACTTATTTTCCACCATAATTTGCAAATAAATTCATTAAAAATCCTACAATGTGATTTTCTGGATTTTTTTTTCTCAATTTGTCTGTCATAGTTGACGTGTACCTATGATGAAAATTACAGGCCTCTCTCATCTTTTTAAGTGGGAGAACTTGCACAATTGGTGGCTGACTAAATACTTTTTCCCCCCACTGTGTATATATATATATATATATAAACATGGGGGATTGGAAGTGATGCAGACAATTACATTGATGGAAGTTACAATCTATCTGCAATATTAAGCTGATCTACCCCTTAAAAAAAAAAAATTGTTATGAATGGCCTATTTGCGAAATTGACTTGTCATTTCATAAGGCAAAGGCTACTGACTAGATTCTGGGTTTATGATTGTAATTAAACTTTGCCATGGTTTGCTTAGGTAGACGCAGGTAGCCTAGCCCCTGATAGGCCTACATCTCACTTCAGATAGCTTACAGTAGCCTAGGCAAGTTTGAGGTAAACTGAACAATTTAGCAGCTTGCTTTGTTCAAATTGACAGACATTTATTTAACATGAATAGAGAGGCGATTTTTAGGTATGAAGTGCGTGTGTTGCCCAATAGCCTGCTGGAATAGGCTACTGAGAATGGGGTTAACCACTGAATCAAATATTAACGATATGGAAATGAACTGAATATGCTTGTCAAGAACAGCCAGTGTTTTAATATTTTTTTACCTGTAGCCTAATCAGACTGACTGTTACCGTCAATCTAATGCATTTCAAAAACTGCTGATAGGCAATTGCATTAGAGCTGTGACCATGATCACAATTCATCACTTCTAATTTAATTAACTAAATATGGCCATTAATAATTGCGTAATAATACAAGGCTAACACAACAAACCCTCAGAACAGCCTCAATTCATCGTGGCATGGACTCTACAAGGTGTCGAAAGCTCTCCACAGGGATGCTGGCCATATTGACTCAAATGCTTCCCACAGTTGTGTCAAGTTGGCTGGATGTCTTATGGATGGTGCACCATTCTTTATACACACGGGAAACTGTTGCACGTGAAAAACCCAGCAGCGTTGCAGTTCTTGACACACTCAAACTGGTGCACCTGGCACCTACTACCATACCCCGTTCAAAGGCACTTAAATATTTTGTCTTTCCCATTCACACATATACAATCCATGTAACAATTGTCTTAAGGTTTAAACATCCTTCTTTAACCTGTCTCCTTCCCTTCATCAAATCAAATCAAATGTTATTGGTCGCATACACATGTTTAGCAGATGTTATTGCAATGTAGCGAAATGCTAGTGTTCCTAGCTCCAACAGTGCAGTAATATCTAACAATTCACAACAATACACAAAAATCTAAAAGTAAAAGAATGGAATTAAGAAACATAGAAATATGAGGACGAGCAATATCAGGAGTATATATTTTTAAAATATATATATACAGTGCCTTTGGAAAGTATTCAGACCCTTTGATTTATCCACATTTTGTTACATAACAGCCTTATTCTAAAATGGAATCAATTGTTTTTTCCCTCATCAATCAACACACAATACCCCATAACGACAAAGCAAAAACAGGTTTTTAGATTTTTTTGCAAATTCTTTAGCAAAGCACCTTTTGGCAGCGATTACAACCTAGAGTCTTCTTGGTTATGACGCTACAAGCATTCTTCTCTTCAGATCCTCTCAAGCTCTGTCAGGTTGGATAGGGAGCGTTGCTGCACAGCTTTTTTCAGTTCTTTCCAGAGATGTTCGATCGGGTTCATGTCCGGGCTCTGGCTGGGCCACTCAAGGACTTGTTCCGAAGCCTCTCCTAAGTTGTCTTGGCTGTGTTCTTAGGGTCGTTATCCAGTTGGAAGGTGAACTTTCGCCCCAGTCTGAGGTCCTGAGCGCTCTGGAGCAGGTTTTCATCAAGGATCTCTCTGTACTTTGCTCTGTTCATCGTTCCCTCGATCCTGACTAGACTCCCTGTCCCTGCCACTGAAAAACATCCCCACAGAATGATGCTGCCACCACCATGCTTCACTGAAGGGATGGTGCCAGGTTTCCTCCAGACGTGGCGCTTGACATTCAGGCCAAAGAGTTGCTCAGTTTGGCCGGGCGGCAGCTCTATGAAGGGTCTTGGTCATTCCAAACTTCTTCCATTTAAGAATGATGGAGGCCACTGTGTTCTTGGGGACCTTCAACGCTGCAGAAATTTTTTGGTACCTTTCCCCAGATCTGTGCCTCGACACAATCCTGTGTCGGATCTCTATGGACAATTTCTTCGACCTCATGGTTTGGTTCAACTGTGGAACCTTATATAGACAGGTGTGTGCCTTTCCATATCATGTCCAATCGATTGAATTTACCACAGGTGCACACCAATCAAGTTGTAGAAACATCTCAAGGATGATCAATGGAAACAGAATGCACCTGAGCTCAATTTTGAGTCTCATAGCAAAGGGTATGAATACTTACGTGAATAAGGTATTTCAGTTTTTTATATTTAATACATTTGCAAAATTTCTAAAAACCAGTTTTCACTTTGTCATTATGGGGTATTGTGTGTAGATTGTTGAGGATTTGTATTTATTTAATGCATTTTAGAATAACGCTGTAATGTAACAAAATGTGGAAAAAGTCAAGGGGTCTGAATACTTTCTGAAGGCACATTTATTTACGTATATTGATGCAGGGTTGAGTAACTGTGTGGCAGCCGGCTAGAGACAGTTAGTAAGTTCAGGGCAGGGTACCGAGTGGAGGCCGGCTAGTGATGGCTATTTAACAGTCTGATGGCCTTGAGATAGAAGCTGTTTTTCAGTCTCTCGGTCCCAGCTTTGATGCACCTGTAATGAGCTTGCCTTCAGGGTGAACATTCCTTGGCTCGGGTGGTTGATATCCTTGATGATATTTTTGGGCTTCCTGTGACATCGGGTGCCCTAGGTGTCCTGGAGGGCAGGCAGTGTGCCCCCGGTGATGAGTTGGACAGACCGCACCACCCTCTGGAGAGTCCTGCGGTTGCGGGCAGTGCAGTTGCCGTACCAGGCAGTATACAGCCCGACAGGATGCTCTCAATAGTGCATCTGTAAACGTTTGTGAGGGTCTTAGGGGCCAAGCCGAATTTCTTCAGCCTCCTGAGGTTGAAGAGGCGTTCACCACACTGTCTGTGTGGGTGGACCATTTTAGATTGTCAGTGATGTGTATGCCAAGGAACTTGAAGCTTTTCACCTTCTCCATTGCGGCCCCTGCGATGTGGATGGGGGCATGCTCCCTCTGCTGTCTCCTGAAGTCCACAATCAGCTCCTTCATTTTGTTGACGTTGAGGGAGTGGTTACTTTCCTGGCACCACTCCGCCAGGGCCCTCACCTCCTCCCTGTAGGCTGTCTCATCATTGTTGGTAATCATCTACACTGATTGAAGTGGATTTAACAAGTGACATCAATAAGGGATCATAGCTTTCAACTGGATTTACCTGGTCAGTCTATGTCATAGACCCCTAGCATCCCTACTTCCCGCGGCTATGCTGATAGGAGACTCTCTAACAAAGCTTATACATCTTATTCCCGAGTGTCTGGACATTTGCCAATAGAACGGAGGGGAGTGTCGGTCGATTTTCTCTTCGTTTCAGTCTCAGCAGGATGCTGGCTCGTCTACCACGTCTACGTCTCCAGCGTTTTGGTAGCCCATGGATCAAAAGGAATAGGGTCCGGTATGAACAAGGGAACAGCTGAGTCCGAGTTGAAGTCAGATTTGAAGTCGAAATCAAAGTTAATATGTGATAATAGTAGCAACGTTCTGTACAAAAAAAGTAAAGATAAACTGGAAAAAAGTCACTCAATAGCAAAGTCGTGTTGGGAGTCGCTGGTGCCATCTTGCTGACTCCATTTGCCTTAGAGGTTGCGTTGAATCTGTGTGAGATCAAGGCAACAGTAAACATGTTGTCCCCCATGAATGATGCAGAGCCCCCCCCCCCCCCCCCCCCCCCAGTAATAAATTTCAGTTGATTACTATAGCGCCGCCCTTGAGCCTATCAGTGTAATTTTGTAAATGTCCGATCTCTATGGCAAGATGCATCCTTCACCCAAGTTTAGTTAAAATTGGGCCAGTGGTGTCTGAGATATTGCGTGTGACTAACGTACGAACGGACGGAGACAGATTTATAGTCCCCCTTCCGATTTCATCGTGGGGAACAATAACAATATTTTATGTGAAAATAGAAATAAGAAAGAAATAAGAAAACGAAAAAGGACAGAGCCCTCCACACAACCTCTCCAATCAGTCTTGCCAGAGAGAGAGCTAGGCAACATCTTGGTAAGTAAGTTCTGTCTCGTATGGCTGCTGGGTGTATTGCTAACCTTAATAAAAAAAAAAGGCTACAGTAAACATGTAGTCCCCCACGAATGATGCAGCTTGGGCCAATCTGTGTAAATATGTAAATGACGGATCTCTATGGCAAGACAAATGACGCACCCAAGTTTCGTCACAATTGGGCCAGTGGTGTCTAAGATATTGCGTGTGACTAACGTACGTACTGTTGATTAGTGTTTAGTGTTAGTGTTGAGCGTGTTTGCAACATGTGTACTACATTGTGTTACAATATGAATATCCCTGACTAATTTATATGCATTTATGTGCCAGACCACACCCACATAAATGTTTATTGGTCAATAGTGGCCATGTTGTTTTAGGTAGTAGTCTGGAAAATATTATGATGAGAAACCTTTTCCACAGATGCCACATATCAAGGTTCCAGAAGAGTAGCATTTTAAGTGTTTTTCACAAGTTCAAAAAGGCTGTAAATTCATAATGGCGGAACTTTTGGGTCCCTGAGGCAAATGTATTCCTTGTGAGGAGAGGGACCTATGTACCGAATTTCATGACTTTAGGTCAAACGGGGTGAGGGGCGTGACCTTTCAAAGTTTGCATTTGTTATAGTGCCACCATCTGGCCAATCAGTGTACTTTTGTAAATTCCAGATCTCTATTACAAGACACATCATTCACCCAAGTTTCATAAAAATTGGTCCAGTGCTGTCTGAGATATCGCGTGTGACTAAAGTACGAATGAACAACCATACAGAGCGAGATCCACAGTCTCCTCCCCGATTTTATTGTGGGGGACAATCAAACCCACAACTGGCCTGCTCCAACCCACTGAGCCTAAATCATTTAAATCAACCTTTCACCGCTTCACAGTAAATCCCAGTGGATTAGTTTAGTCTCAATGACTGTTTAGCTCTCAGAAAACTGACAAAAGAATAATTCAATACTATAAAAATGTTGAACAAAATGTTGAACTCATTTGTTAGGAAGTGTTTTACTTGATTGCTATGGCAACAGCAGAGCGATATGAAAGTGGTGAAAAGTCCAAATCTGTCTCTATCCTCCCCAAGCTTACACAGTAACAGGACCTCTAATGGGCTTAACACAGCATTTCTGAAATGACATGGGAGAAAAATTATACACGATCACCAGTTGAATTTGACGTAATCTCAGGAGAAAGTGTTGTCATGCTATTCTTAGCCTGTGACACATACTGTATAGTAACTAGTGTAAGTCATTGCAGGTTGAGCAATACTGTTAAGGCTACGAGTAGCTCAATTGGTAGAGCATGGCGCTTGTAACGCCAGGGTAGTGGGTTCGATCCCCGGGACCACCCATACGTAAAAATGTATGCACACATAACTGTAAGTCGCTTTGGATAAAAGCGTCTGCTAAATGGCATATTATTATATTATTATTACGAGTAATAAACTAAAGTCTCTAAAAACAACCAGATATTTCACAGATTCAGCCGACTGGATAAAGATTGGATTTCTGAGTGTGGTAAATGAGAGAGGGAGGAGAGAGGGATTTCTAAATGAAAGAAAGAGGAAAAGGAAGGGAGAGCGAATGACAGAGAGAGACAAAAGAGAGAGAATAGACAAAGAAGAGGAATGAGAGAAAGAGAAGAGATAACAGAGGGATTTTAAATGATAGAGAGAGATGAGTAGAATCAATGAATGAGGAGGAGAAAGAGAAGGGGCAATGAAAGAGAAAAGAGAGAGTGGAGGGGGATCGATTAGAGGTAAGGTGGGAGGGCTTAGCTGATTGGATGCAGACGGTTCAGTGGGGCAGAGAAGCCAGGGATAGGGAGGGGATTTCACACTATTACACACACGCACACACATGAACACTCTGAGTAGTGACCCTTTGTGACCTTGTCTCTCAGTCTGTTTGTTCCCAGCAGAAGCTACACAGACAGAACCACTGATCCCCACATCACCTGTATATTATCTGACAGTAACAGACTAGCACTGTGTGAGTGACAATATAACAATTTGATTGACTATAGCTTTATTGAATTCAGTAATAGCCATACAGTCACAGATGGCTGACATTATTATAGTGTAGCTCTGAGATATAAAGCTGTTAGAATAATTCAAAAGGACAGTTTTGACAATGTGTTGCTCTGTTGGCACAGCATTACCAAATTACTATAATCCTTTCCTGGCTCTAGCAGAGTGTTTTTATAAGCAGCCCAAACTCCAGTGGATTACACGCTGTCCAGGCATCATTAGAATGGTGAAGTTACGGGATGGCTTGTCGTTTTATTTCCATGGCAATTTCAAACCATCCACTAGGGGCAATGCGAGTGCCTGTTACGATCTAGTAGGCTCGCTACGAGGTAGAGTGTTACGGATGGGAGTGAGGATGGGCTAACACCTCGAGCTACAGCTCTGAACATCGCAGGTTCAATCCCAGTGCTAGGCATTCGTTTTTTTGTTGTTTTTAATGTACGGTCCAGACAGGCATTATAAACCATCTGTAGTCATCTCCTACCATATAAAGCCAGGAAATCCTTACATTAAATTCTTACAAAATGTTGTGCACATAGCTACGCGCGTTCCTTAATTTGGAGGTACACGTTCTGCATGGAAACAGCAACAAATATTGACACAAGCAGAAACAAGCCTATGCAACAACCAGCTAAACGACAGTTAGAATAAATGTAAGACAAACTATTATATGAATACATCAGAAATTAGAAGCATCACAAATGGACAGATAATATCGATAACACCTCGTTAGTTAGTTTAATTTCTCTTTCAATGCATTTCTCCGGGAAACCAAGTAATGAAAATACGTTTGATGCTTGCTGGCTGTACTAGAAATAAACAGATGGCATTTCAGCCAAAGATTTATTACAAGATAATGTTCAACCCGATCAGAACCATGTTGGTCACAATCTTATTTCCTAAATATCAATCTTCTGTTCGTGATGCCAAATGGTCGCATTGTTTCACCAACAAGGTGAAGGAGTGCCAGGTAATGAGTTGAGGGATTTGTGATTAATAATTAAACACAATCTTATTTGCTAAATGGTGTCATGATTTAGCTATCTTGTTGAATTTGGGGACTATATTTCACAATAAATATTTCGAATCAAATAAAATTATATTTGACACAGGTGTAGATCTTACCCTGAAACGCTTACATTCAGCATACTGTTTTGCCACCCATACCGGTTCACCACCCCATAGATATCTGGTTCACCACCCACACAACTATTTACTGTCTCAATAAATTTATTCTACAGCAGCAAACCCCCACATATAGATAAGACATTTGCGGACTACCTTACTGTAATGTCAACCATACAAATCAATAAGTAGTAGGGTTTAATGACGGGAACCGGGATACCGAGATTTACCGGGATTAAATAATATGCAATGTCTAAATCTGTCTTCATATGGCCTTCTCTGCTCCGCTATATGCATGATCAATAATCAACCATATTTACTGACAAAAAGTCGCCATAAATTCAAAGCACACACATTGTTTATGCTGAAACTGTACACGCGACCTTGAAATGCAGGTAATATGGTAACAAAATTGGCTCCAGCTTTTGAGCTACCACTAGGCCTACTTGCTTTTATTCATAAAATATATATTGTCTGTGTGGCAAAGCTTTACAAAAATATATGCCAACGAGGCCGAATGCAAAACCGACCTGCTGAAAAGTTTGAAGCAACAAATAACAGGTAAAAATACCTGCAGCACCTGTTTAAGGTGCTCGCCACAATCCAGGCCAACTCTGTGGAGGCCGAGAGTACCTTCTTAGTCTGTGACGAAGATCAGAAACCGGGAAGCACTGCTCTTTTTGAGAGCCCACTACAGCAGACAAAATAAAAATTAAACAGGTAGGCTACGGCCTATAGCCTAGGCAAATTATTTTGTATGTTTGTTTGCTACAGTGTAGGCCTACCAGGTTATAGTTACTCTGTTTCTGACCAAGTCTTTTTTTAATGTTGGAAAATAATGCGAGTACCGGGTGTCTTTTTTGGAGCTGACGTATGTGTAACTGATACTGTAGATGCACACACACACACTACATGTTAACGTTTTTCAATGTATGTAAATTGTAAAGTATTTTGTCTGTAATGTCTTTTTCGTTATGTGTCGACCCCATTAACCTCTTCATCACGAGGTTCCCCATATCCGGGGTACTCCTCCCACAATCTCAAACAATGGCATTGTACGGTTTTTAAACATGTGTGAATACCTGAATGTTGTACACTACTGGAACGAGAAGCGTCTCAACTGTGAATCTAGCTAAACTGTTGTTGCCCAAATTAAATAATATTCCGACTCCAAGCAAATATATAAGCATATAGCAAAACCAGTACCGTATTTTGAAACCGTGCATGCCCGTATATTCATAGACAGATAACGTATTTTTCTCAACCTATCTACACAAACGATACACCATTCAAAAGCTGCTACCTCACAGATTCCAACAGCGATAGCCGTGTTCCTCTATGACCAACACTCACTAACTATTAATCAAAGAACGTCAATAACAAACTTCAAAAAAAATTATCACAACAAAAAACTGCGTCTTACCTTTGATGTTTCTGTTACCAAAAGTAGTGTCTGATCGAATAAAACCACTTGAAAAGATACTCTAGGGTCTCTCTCTCATTCCGAGTCGATTTCAATGAGTTTCCATCGTTTTACATGGCCAACAATGTGTTTGAAGATGAAGTCAGTAGTTTGGTTCAATCACAACAGGCACTGTTTTGTCGCCATCTTCTGGATATATGATGCAATCCCGGTGGTTTGTCATTGTTCTCATTTAATTCTACAGATCCAGAGCTTTCGATAGAGGGGTCACATGTCAAAATCGACCAACCGGTTGTTGAAATATCCAGGTGCGCACCTCATTGTCTCATATTAGGTAACGCAGAGCGCACCACAACACTAGAATTTCGGAGGTAAAACGCAAAGTTTATTCAAATATGGCAGGCTATATACAGTTACAGAGGCGTTATTAATTGTAACAGATGAAAGTTGGACTCCATGTATCCCCATTGACTCTGAATCAGACGATGAGGACCTGCTTAGACCGGACGAACCAGACCCCAATGACGAGAACGAAGGTTATCGTGTCCAGGGCCCTACTCAAGCATCAGAAGAGTATGTAATCCCATTGTTATTTATTACTTCTAATACTACTATTACTAATTTATTGTATGAGTACAAAACATACATTCTAAAATATCTATTTGAGTAACTGAAGCTCAACGTAAGTTAGCGCTAGCTTAGCTAGCTTAGCGGCCCACGCGCAAGTTGACTTACAATAGAACGCTATGTGTATTATTTCTTGTCACTGAATTATCACTTTAGTCAACATTCTCATAGTTCTAACTATTTATTTTATATATCTGACTGTTTTGAGTCAGATTTGTCAATGAATGAATACAAGTGTGTTTTAGTCATGATTTTCTTTTCTCTTTTGTCTTGTTTGTACAGTGAAGATGATTATAGGGGTGATGAGCCACAGCCAGAGCATCTGCCTCCTCAGCCACAGCTTCCCCTTCCTCAGGCAGAGCCTCCTCTTCCTCAGCCTGGCCGCTTGTCTAGACAACGCACTTCTGCTCCCCTCCCTCGGCCACGGTCTTCATCGGATACTGAGTCCCCTGTAAAGAGCCCTCAACCCAAAAGAAAAGGAAAAGCTTTCTCAAAATCAGCGTGGTGGAGGTAGGCCTGCCACTCCAAGAGTCGGGGAGGAAGAAGAGGAAGAAGAAGATAGGTGGCATAATAGAGAAGAGAAAAAAGGGTCTACATTTTGTGTGACAACCCACCCAAGGACACCATATCATTGTTTATAGTTTTGGGATGTGGGTAATTTTTGTTTTTAAATTTGTTGTTTATAGTTTCTAATAAATCTGCTCAGTTTGGAGTCAAACTTTCCCATTGTACGGTTTATTTTAATGGGAACACGTATAGAGGTCTGGGAGAACATGGGAAACAACATCAAAACAGTTGTATTTTGATGGAATGTACACATATAGTGATATGTTAGTGAAATTAAATGCCTTTTGCTGTCTGATACCTGATAAAAGTCAAATGGCACCATTTGGTAATCTGCCTAAACATACTTCAACTAAAACCCCTACAACTTTGGTTTACTTTACTTTATTGGCATCAAACTTCACATAAGTACTCATCAGATATTGGGCTATGGTCCCATAGTGTTTAGGGGCTGCAGCTGCATAAGTCCAATAAATTATTCCCTATAAAACCTGAAGTTACTTTCAGGCGGAATCAAAACCTCCCAATTTATGCTGTGTTCTAGCTTCATGTACTCTGACACAGTAATACCCACATTAATTATTTACATCAAGATACATCTCACATGTGTTACCTTTCTTTTGCTACCAAGATTATGTTGATAGCCCTTGTCGTTTTGGAGATATACTCTATTCAATTTGGGCATGCATTTTCGAGGCAGACACTTTAGCCAGGTGCCTAGTGGTGAAGAGGTTAAGACTAGCTGTCGCCATTGGCGTCGGTTAATGGAGATCCTAATACATCAAATCAAAATTTATTAACTCGAATTCAACAAGAAAGTTTTATGAACATTTTTGTTTTTCTGTCTTGAAAAAAAGTAATAATGGGAAATAACATTGGCTGGGTGTTGACTTGTTTATTAAATTGTATTATATAATCCATGTTTGTGTAGCCAGATGGCTCATGTTTCATTTATTTTATGTTGTGACTAATAAACATTTCAAAACAAAACCTTGAGAGATAATTTACTTTATTGCTAGACATTTTTAGGCCACTAAAGAATGATAACGAATGCAATAAGTAACTAGCTTTTATGTCAAATATACAGTGCATTCAGAAAGTATTCAGAACCCTTAACTTTTCCCACATTTTCTTACGTTACAGCCTTATTCTAAACTTGATTTAAAAAAAAATCCTCATCAATCTACACACAATACCCCATAATGACAAAGCGAAAACTGGTTTTTATTTATTTTTGCTAATTTATTTAACAACAAAAAACAGAAATACCTTATTTAAATAAGTATTCAGACCCTTTGCTATGAGACGAAATTGAACTCAGGTGCATCCTGTGTCCACTGATCATCCTTGAGATGTTTCTACAACTTGATTAGACTTGTCCACCTGTGGTAAACTGGACTTGATTTGGAAAGGCACTCAACTGCCTATATAAGGTCCCACAGTTGACAGTACATGTCAGAGCAAAAACCAAGCCATGCGGTCAAAGGAATTGTCCGTAGAGCTCCGAGACAGGATTTTGCTGAGGCACCGATCTGGGGAAGGGTACCAAAAAATGTCTGCAGCATTGAAGGTCCCCAAGAACACAGTGGCCTCCATCATTCTTAAATGGAAAAAGTTTGGAACCACCAAGACCCTTCATAGAGCTGCCGCCCGGCCAAACTGAGCAATCAGGGGAAAAGGGCCTTGGTCAGGGAGGTGACCAAGAACCCAATGGTCACTCTGACAGAGCTGTAGAGTTCCTCTGTGGAGATGGGAGAACCTTCCAGAAGGACAACCATCTCTGCAGCACTCCACCAATCAAGCCTTTATGGTAGAGTGGCCAGACGGAAGCCACTCCTCAGTAAAAGGCACATGACAGCCCGCTTGGAGTTTGCCAAAAGGCACCTAAAGGACTCCTAAAGATAACAAGATACTCTGGTCTGATGAAACCAAGAATTAACTCTTTGGCCTGAATGCCAAGCGTAATATCTGGAGGAAACCTGGCACCATCCCTACGGTGAAGCGTGGAGGTTGCAGCATCATGAACTGGGGATGTTTTTCAGCGGCAGGGACTGGAGACTAGTCAGGATCGAGGGAAAGACAAACGGTACAGAGCTCTTAGAACCTCAGACTGTGGCGAAGGTTCACCTTCCAACATGACAACGACCCTAAGCACACAAGCAAGACAACGCAGGAGTGGCTTCAGGACAAGTCTCTGAATTTCCTTGAGTGGCCCAGCCAGAGCCCGGACTTGAACCCGATCTTACATCTCTGGAGAGACCTGAAAATAGCTGTGCAGCGACGCTCCCCATCCAACCTGACACAGCTTGAGAGGATCTGCAGAGAAGAATGGGAGAAACTCCCCAAATACAGGTGTGCCAAGCTTGTAGCGTCATACCCAAGAAGACTCAAGGCTGTAATTGCTGCCAAAGGTGCTTCAACAAAGTACTGAATAAAGGGTCTGAATACTTATGTAAATGTAATATTAAAGTTTTTTGCAAAAATGTCTAAAAACCTGTTTTTGCTTTGTCATTATGGAGGATTGTGTGTAGATTGATGAGGGTAAAACATGATTTAATCAGTTTTAGAATAAAGCTGTAACGTAACAAAATGTGGAAAAAGTCAAGGAAAAAGTCAAGGAGTCTGAATAATTTTCGAAAGCACTGTACCTTAGAATGGCACATGATTCACAGCGGGTTTAGATTCGCGGGCAATTGATCAACCGCAGTGCTATCCATGGTGCTGAATCTTCGCTACAGGTTTTATCTGTTTGATTAGCGGAGAATCAGACATTTTCCCTCAGACAAATCACCAGAATAAGCGAAGTAAAAACATCGAAAACCTTCCCGAATTCCCCATATAGCAAGGTGCAAGGGGAGAGAAAAGGACCAAGCTGTATCTTTCAGTCAAAGGTAGGCTAAAACTAATATAATTTTCACTACTGTAATAACCTCATAATATTTTACCATATTTTACTAGGCTACATCAATGAAATAGTGTGGTGACTTTGAGAGAACTTTGAGTTGACTGAATTGCAACAAATACAACCAAAAAACGTTAGATTCATTTGTATACCTCTCCATGTACAGTGCTATAATCATGTCCCATTTTTTTCTCCAGTATTATATGCTTTTAAATAGCACATCCGGTTTGAACAAGAATACCGGGAAGCCCGGTAATTTCTTGCAATTTTCTCAGGAAGGAAAATGGTGGATTCTCAGGAAAATATTAAACCCTAGTCAGAAGTTCTCTGGTGGCTGTCACATCTAGCCTAATACAAAATTAGGGTAGGCCTAATACATTCTATGAATAAATAAGAATTCCTGGTAACACTTTCTATGAAGTATATAAGTATAATGCTTTATAACATGCTTTATAATGCCTTATAATACTGACTCTAAGCGTCCATAAGAACATTTTATAAATTAATAAAAATTATAACGCTGAAATGTTATGAGTCAATAAGAATTCAACCCCTTTGTTTTTGCAAGCCTAAATAAGTTAAGGAGTAAAAATGTGCTTAACAAATCGCATAATAAGTTGCATGGATTCATTCCGTGTTCAATAATAGTGGTTAACATGATTTTTGAATAACTACCCCATTTCTCCACCTCACACACACAGTCATCTGTAAGGTCCCTCAATCGAGTAGTCTCAATCGAGTAGTATATTTCAAGAACAGATTCAACCACAAATAACAGGGAGGTTTTTCAATGCATCGCAAAGAAAGGCACCGATTGGTTCATGTGTAAAAACAAAAAAAGCTGACTCTGAATATCCCTTTGAGCATAGTGAAGTTCTTTACTAGGCTTTATATACACTGTATTCGGAAAGTATTCAGACCCCTTGACTTTTTCCACTTTTCGTTACGTTACAGCCTTATTCTCAAATGGATTAAATGGTATTTTTTCCCTCATCAATCTACACACAATACCCCATAACGACAAAGCAAAACAGGTTTTTAGAAATTTTTGCAAATGTATATAAAAAAAAGAAAAAATTGATATCACATTTACATAAGTATTCAGACCCTTTACTCAGTACTTGATTGAAGCACTTTTGGCAGCGATTACAGCCTTGAGTCTTCTTGGGTATCATGCTACAAGCTTGGCACACCTGTATTTGGGGAGTTTCTCCCATTCTTCTCTGCAGATCCTCTCAAGCTGTGTCAGGTTGGATGGGGAGCGTCGCTGCACAGCTTTTTTCAGGTCTCTCCAGAGATGTTCGATCGGGTTCAAGTGGCTGGGCCACTCAAGGACATTCAGAGACTTTCCAAAGCCACTCTGGAGCAGGTTTTCATCAAGGATCTCTCTGTACATTGCTCCATTCATCTTTCCTTCGATCCTGACTAGGCTCCCAGTCCCTGCCACTGAAAAACATCCCTAAAACATGATGCTGCAACTACCATGCTTCACCATACGGATGGTGCCAGGTTTCCTCCAGACGTGACGCTTGGCATTCAGGCCAAAGAGTTCCATCTTGATTTCATCAGACCAGAGAATCTTGTTTCTCATGGTCTGAGTGTCCTGTAGGTGCCTTTTGACAAACTCCAAGCTGGCTGTCATGTGCCTTTTACTGAGGAGTGGCTTCCGTCTGGACACTCTACCATAAAGGCCTGATTTGTCGAGTTCTACAGAGATGGTTGTCCTTCTGGAAGGTTCTCCTATCTCCACAGAGGAACTCTGGAGCGCTGTCAGAGTGACCATTGGGTTCTTGGTCACCTCACTGACCAAGGCCCTTCTCCCCCGATTGCTCAGTTTGGCTGGGCGGCCAGCTCTAGAAAGAGTCTTGGTAGTTCCAAACTTTTCCATTTAAGAATGATGGATGCCACTGTGTTCTTGGGGACCTTCAATGCTGCAGACATTTTTTGGCACCCTTCCCCAGATCTGTGCCTCGACACAATGCTGTCTCGGAGCTCTACGGACAATTCCTTCGACCTCATAGCTTGGTTTTTGCTCTGACATTCACAGTTAACTGTCGGACCTTATTTGTGACTCGTTTCAGGAAACTAGGCGTATGTCTCGGGTCACTACTTGAAAATGCGTTTTTTGGCAGAAATGCCTTCTGGAACATGTGAACTTTCATGTGCCTTAATAAAAAATGTGTATGCCATCTGTAAATACGAATAAAATGGTTAAATTACGAGCCTAGTTGGTTAAGCCACAGAAAAAGACAGCAACCTTCCCACTAGCCATGATTGGCTGAGATAATTAGTGGGCTGGACATTCTGAAAGATGAGTTCGGATTGGTCTGCCATATAGAAGTCTTTGTCTATTTGAGCTGGTCAGTATGTGTAGGTAATCCTGTCTAACGCTGTTTCAAAAATTGTTATTGTGTAGTGGAGCTGCATAGGTGTTGCTGTCCACTTTCTGGAGGATTGAGTTTTGAAATCTGCGGAATTAGAGTTTGATAGCTAAAGAGGTGGAGAAAACACCTGTTTCCGGATTACATCTTCAAACTAAGGGCAACCATCCATGGCATCCGTGACAGGGAAACACGTCCTGCATGCATGATGTATACAGGTAAGATAGTCTAGCTGGCTACATTTTCAGATATTACACATTTCAAATTTTGACAGAAAGTGGTTTCATTTCAAGTTTAAGTGTACTGTTAGCTAGCTAGCTAACGTTAGTTGGCTGGCTTGCTAGCTAACATTACGTGTATGATGTTATTATTCGTATCTCAGAGCCGTTTGCTTGGCTAGTTAGAGCCTAATGTTAGCTAGCTAACATTGAACCTGGTTTTTTAGCTACCAGCCGATTCATGCAGGGTAGTAACGTCATCAGTTGGCACTATGGTTCATTGTTTAACTAGCTAATGTTAGCTGGCTGGCTCGCTATCTAACGTAACGTGTATGATGTTATTATTCACATCGCAGAGCCATTTGCTTTGCTAGATGGAGCCTAATGTTAGCTAGCTAACATTGAACCTGGTTGGTTAGCTACCAGCAGATTCATGCAGGGTAGTAACGACATGTGTTGGGACTATGGTTCATTGTTTAACTAGCTAACTTCAGCTGGCTGGCTCGCTAGCTAACGTTACGTGACGTGTATGATCTTACACGTTCTTTACCTTGCTAGGTTCATTGTTTACCTAGCTAGCTAGCTACTTGTCTTAACAAAAGACTCCACTATGCAAGTAACCATTTTGGGTGCATTCATAAATTCAGTCTGAGTATGCCAGAGCGCAGAATAACTGATTAATTAACAAACGCACAACACCCGTTGAATATGTCCGGTGTCAGTAAACGTCGGCAAAAAAGAGCTCAGAGAGAGAAACGAGATGGGTGGGTCTAAAGCTTAAGAGGGTGTGAATTATGCTGAATGGGTGTAGACAAAGAAGAGCTCTTCACTAGGTACTAAAACATTCAAAGGACATTTTCTCAAAAGTGAGTTTACAAGTTTATCAACTTTCAAAGCAGAATTACTTTCCCATTGTTCCCTTAAATGCAGTGTATGATATACAATTTTTTAGCTCTGTGTCTCTGCTTTTATCCAATGTAAAAACAGAATTTCAAATTTTGCAACATAAGACCGATTAAGGCGGTCGGTCACATATAGACAGATGTATGCCTTTCCAAATCATGTCCAATCAATTGAATTTACCACAGGTGGACTCCAATCAAGTTATAGAAACATCTCAAGGATGATAAATGGAAACAGGATGCACCTGAGCTCAATTTTGAGTCTCATAGCAAAGGGTCTGAATAATTATGGTATGTCTGTTTTTTAATTTTAATAAATGTGCAAACATTTCTAAAAACCTGTTTTCGCTTCGTCATTATGGGGTATTGTGTATAGATTGATGAGGATAAACATTTATTTAATCAATTTTAGAATAAGGATGTAACGTAACAAAATGTGGAAAAAGTCAAGGGGTCTGAATACTTTCCGAATGCACTGTAGATCATGCCTCTCCCTAAACAACAGGATGCAGGTTGTACAGGCAACCTTCCTGCCAGCTCTTGATTATGATGACACCATTCATCAGAATGCAACAGCCACTACTCTAAAACCATTGGATGCAGTGTACCATAGCACGGTTCGCTTTATCACAGGTGACAGGTTTAATACTCATCACTTCATCCCTTATCAGAAGTTCGGCTGGACCTCTAAATTCCTGTAAATCACTAAATGTCTCATTTTTAGTTTACAAAGCTCTACTGCACAAGCTTCCAACATATCTCACTTCTCTGTTAAAGTATAAAAATGTGAGGCACCAAACCCGCTCACAGGGTTGGCTAACTTGAGGTCCCTCGTGTCTTGACAACCTAGGTAAATTAGCCTTTAGTTTTAATGCCCCCCATGTTTGGAATAATTTACAATCCTCATCTTGAATCACTGGTGCCAATAGGGCAGTTTAGAACGCTGATGAGGAATCAATTCACCGAGGTTTGCGAGTGTTTTGGTTGATTATAATAATATATTTATGTTGTTGAAATGTAGTTTATTTTTTTGCTGTTTTATTGAAATATCATGTTGATTTGTGAATTGTTTGTTCTCAGGACACTTCTGCGAATGAGACTCTGGTCTCAATTGGGCTCCCCTAAAAAATATATAGATATATATATATCATTGTCCTAAACTAGTTTTGATTACCATTTGTGTGGTGGCTGTGATTGGGGAGCAGAAACTATCAGTGGGGTGTTTGCACCAGAGTGGGAAAATTAATGTTGTCCTTTTCAAACTACAGTGTTAAGGGGCAGGAATCGGGACCGGTGAGCAGCTACAATTGGGGAGCAGAAATACATGGGTCCTCTGTAGCTCAGCTGGTAGAGCATGGCGCTTGTAACGCCAAGGTAGTGGCAAAAATGTATGCACGCATGACTGTAAGTCGCTTTGGATAAAAGCGTCTGCTAAATGGCATATTGTATATTATTACAATATCAGCCTTGTCTGGTCTTGGGATACTGGCTGTGTTCTTGGGTGGTTGTCTTGGAAGTTGTACATGGGAGAGCGGATCTTTGTAGACCACTGTCTTGTCCTCCCATCTTTTCAGCACAAGCTCTACCAGGTCCAACCGGAAGGTCTATTTTGTTGGCTTGTACATTTTCTTAGCAACCCAGGCTTTGGTTTGTTTTGGGAAAACCAAACTGTAGCTGGGTGTGCCTGAAGAGAAATTAAACACCAATTAGCAATTTTCGCACTTCCGCATAAGATTTACACACTAAGTCTGCCTGGTGTCTACCTTTCCTGAAAATAAAATTACAAAGTATGCACATTGACAGTAACAAGCATTACTGGGAAAAGAGGGAAATTGTGTAACTTCCACCAAGCCTACAAAGATTTGAAAACAATGACAATGTGATTAGCTTCTCCTTAGCCCTAGACAATATGTATCCAGTCACCATGGCCCTATAATAAATCCATGACCTGTCCATTGAAAAACCATCCCATTCTAACTGCAGCAGTGGTTGCCTGTCTGGTGTTTTTGTCCAGGGCTACAACAAAGATGTGTGAAGTTGGGGGTACTCGAGAACCGGAGTTGGGAAACACTGATCTAAGAAGTAAGGTCTACAAATTCTAGCACATTGAAATCCGAAAAGCTTGTAAGAGTACAATGTAATCCACTCACTTGTGGTGGAACTTCATGGGTTGGTTCTGGCTGACTTTGAGCAGTGGTCAATTCACTTGAGGTTTCCTGTGACAGAAAACTAAAAAACTTAAGCAACAAGACCAAGACGCAATAAGCGTATTTCTGATAACTATTTAAAATATTTACCAATTTTCTTGCCCAGGTAGTAAAGGGTAAAGCACAGTAGACCCCTGAGGTGGAATGCATTGTGTGTGGGTTTGCCTGCTGTGGACTGGAGAGCAGTAATCTCAGTTCTGTGATATCTACAGACTCCGACGATGCAGTTGTTACATGAGATCCAGGTTGGCTTTTGCTTAGAGTTAGGTGAGGAGTTGATTGTGGTACACTGGAAATCCCAGCACGCATGGGCAATCCACTAATTTCTGTGCTGCTATTAACATCAGCCTGCACAACATAGACAAAAAGCAAATTGTAAAACAACTGGATCCACCGTAGCCAGGGTCCCACACTATTATGTATTCTACACATTAGCCTACCCAATAATAGAACCATGGTGTCACTATACAATACAGTGACTATCCATTTCCCACTGTAATCCTACATCCAGCTCATGTTGTTCAATTTAGGGGCATATGAAATTCGATTCCCGGGAGCATTGGTGAGAATGGAACAAAACACGTATTGCTTTTACAAGACCTGGACATAACTTTTTCAGGATGTGATTTGCGAGACACACATTCTACATGATGTTACGAAGCTAGCTTCTTTACAATGGACAAAACGTTCCATGCGACTCACCTGGTTACAATATTGTGTTCCACTCATGCTTTATAGACTTACAGTGAGGGAAAAAAGTATTTGATCCCCTGCTGATTTTGTACGTTTGCCCACTGACAAAGACATTATCAGTCTATAATTTTAATGGTAGGTTTATTTGAACAGTGAGAAACAGAATAACAACAAAAAAATCCAGAAAAACGCATGTCAAAAATGTAATAAATTGATTTGCATTTTAATGAGGGAAATAAGTATTTGACCCCTCTGCAAAACATGACTTAGTACTTGGTGGCAAAACCCTTGTTGGCAATCACAGAGGTCAGACATTTCTTGTAGTTGGCCACCAGTTTTGCACACATCTCAGGAGGGATTATGTCCCACTCCTCTTTGCAGATCTTCTCCAAGTCATTAAGGTTTCGAGCCTAACGTTTGGCAACTCGAACCTTCAGCTCCCTCCACAGATTTTCTATGGGATTAAGGTCTGGAGACTGGCTAGGCCAGTGCTTCTTCTTGAGCCACTCCTTTGTTGCCTTGGCCATGTGTTTTGGGTCATTGTCATGCTGGAATACCCATCCACGACCCATTTTCAATGCCCTGGCTGAGGGAAGGAGGTTCTCACCCAAGATTTGACGGTACATGGCCCCGTCCATCGTCCCTTTGATGCGGTGAAGTTGTCCTGTCCCCTTAGCAGAAAAACACCCCCAAAGCATAATGTTCCCACCTCCATGTTTGACGGTGGGGATGGTGTTCTTGGGGTCATAGGCAGCATTCCTCCTCCTACAAATACGGCGAGTTGAGTTGATGCCAAAGAGCTCGATTTTGGTCTCATCTGACCACAACACTTTCACCTAGTTTTCCTCTGAATCATTCAGATGTTCATTGGCAAACTTCAGACGGGCCTATATATGTGCTTTCTTGAGCAGGGGGACCTTGCGGGCGCTGCAGGATTTCAGTCCTTCACAGCGTAGTGTGTTACCAATTGTTTTCTTGGTGACTATGGTCCCAGCTGCCTTGAGATCATTGACAAGATCCTCCCGTGTAGTTCTGGGCTGATTCCTCACCGTTCTCATGATCATTGCATTTCCACGAGGTGAGATCTTGCATGGAGCCCCAGGCCGAGGGAGATTGACAGTTCTTTTGTGTTTCTTCCATTTGCCAATAATCGCACCAACTGTTGTCACCTTCTCACCAAGCTGCTTGGCGATGGTCTTGTAGCCCATTCCAGCCTTGTGTAGGTCTACAATCTTGTCCCTGACATCATTGGAGAGCTCTTTGGTCTTGGCAATGGTGGAGAGTTTGGAATCTGATTGATTGATTGCTTCTGTGGACAGGTGTCTTTTATACAGGTAACAAGCTGAGATTCGGAGCACTCCCTTTAAGAGTGTGCTCCTAATCTCAGCTCGTTACCTGTATAAACGACACCTGGGAGCCAGAAATCTTTCTTATTGAGAGGGGGTCAAATACTTATTTCCCTCATTGAAATGCAAATCAATTTATAACATTTTTCACATGCGTTTTTCTGGATTGTTTTGTTGTTATTCTGTCTCTCACTGTTCAAATAAACCTACCATTAAAATTATAGACTGATCATTTCTTTGTCAGTGGGCAAACGTACAAAATCAGCAGGGGATCAAATACTTTTTTCCCTCACTGTAACTATAGCTAGACCTAGCCGATCAGGGTCCCAAATTAAGAAGCTACAGGTGTCACACCCTGATCTGTTACACCTGTCTTTGTGCTTGTCTCCACCCCCCCTCCAGGTGTCGCCCATCTTCCCCATAATCCCCAGTGCATTTATACCTGTGTTCTCTGTTTTTCTGTTGCCAATTCGTCTTGTCTTGTCAGGTCTTACCAGTGTGCTTTCCCGTTTTCCTGTTTCTCAAGTGTTTATTTCCTAGTTTTCCCTGCCCTGACCCCGAGCCTGCCTGCCGTCCTGTACCTGCCTGACTGTGACCTGTTTACGAACCTCTGCCTGTCCTCAACCTGCCCTTTGCCTGCCCCGTGTTCTAATAAAGTATAATTGAGAACTGTACTATCCGCCTCCTGTGTCTGCATCTGGGTCATATCCTGAGTCGTAATAGTACGAACTGGCCATGACGGACAAAGCAGACTCAGACCAGCTCCACAATGATGTCTCCCAGCAAGGAGCCTCATAACGCTGATGTCCGGGAGGGCACTCGCCTGGGCTGTGGTGGTGTGGGAGCAACAGTCCGCCGTCTGCCTCAGCTTGGAGGAGTTTGTGGCATAAGTACGGAAGGTGTTCGATTCTCTGTTGTCCGGGAGAGAGGCTGCTCGTAAGCTGCTCCAGCTACGTCAAGACTCCCTTAGTGTGGCAGACTACACAGTGGATTTTCGCACGTTGGCGGCTGAGAGTGCCTGGAACTTGGAAGCATTGTTCGACATGTTCCTTCACAGATTATCGGAGGTAATCAAAGATGAGCTCGCAGCCCGGGAGCTGCCTATGGACCTCGACTCCCTCATAGCCTTGACCATCCGGATCAATGGGTGGCTACGAGAGCGTAGGAGAGAGAGGGAATCTGTGCCCTGTTGCCCTCGCTCACCATCGATTCCCACCTCGCCTCTGAGGAATCCCGGAAACCCCCGAAGTCTACATGTCCGAGTGAACCCGACGTCACCCGAGTTCTCTCGGGAATCACTGAGGGCTGCCGACTCACCTCCTTCAGAGCCCATGCAACTGGGCAGGGCTAGATTGTCTCCTGCTGAACGCTTATGCAGACTTAACACCCAGAGCTGTCTATATTGTGGAGCTACGGGACATTTCTTAGCTACCTGTCCATTAAAAACCCAGGTTCATCAAGTAGGTATGAGTACGCTGGTGAGCCGTACGGGGAGTTTTTCCACCTTCCATTGCTCGCATTCCTCTCCATGCTACCCTGTTGTGGGGTGACCGGTCCAAATCTCTCTGGGTGCTCATTGACTCTGGGGCCGACGAGAGCTTTATGGATGCTACCCTGGTGTCGGAGCTGGGAATACCCACACAACCCCTCTCCATTCCCATGGATGTCAGAGCATTGGATGGGCGCTCTATTGGCAGAGTCACCCACACCACGTTTCCCATTGACCTGAGAGTGTCGGGCAATCACAGTGAGTGTATGTAGTTCCTGCCCATTGAATGCCCTCATGCACCCGTGGTTTTGGGGTTCTCCTGGCTCCAGAGGCAGAATCCTCAATTCGACTGGGCTACTGGTTCTATCCTGGGTTGGAGCCCGTTTTGCCATGCGCTGCCTGCCCTGGGACATCTTCTTGCGGGCTTGGGAAAAGCCCCTGCCCGTAATGTAATCTCCTCAGCTTTTGAGCCTCTCCAGGAGGCGACCATCTTCTCCAAGTTGGACCTTCGGAACGCCTACCAACTGGTTCGGAAAAGGGAAGGGGATGAGCGGAAGACTGCCTTTAACACAGCTAGCGGGCACAACGAGTACCTCGCTGCAGGGAGTGGACCCTGACAAGGTGAGAGCGGTGGTGGATTGGCCTCAACCCACATCCAGAGTGCAGCTGCAACGTTTCCTGGGGTTTGCCAATTTCTACCGTAGTTTCATCCGGGGTTACAGCACCCTTGCTTCCCCCCTCTCTGCACTCACCTCTCCCAAGGTGCCGTTTGTATGGTCTCCAGAAGCTGACCAGGCGTTCTCTGACCTCAAGCAGCGATCCATTATTATCCATCCGGACCCGTCCCATCAGTTCGTGGTGGAGGTCGACACCTCGGATGTTGGAGTGGGGGCTGTCCTGTCCCAGCGCTCCGCCCAGGACCAGAAGCTACATCCCTGCGCCTTCCTTTCCTATTGGCTTATTCCCGCCGAGAGGAACTACGACGTGGGAAATCGAGAATTACTCGCTGTCAAGATGGCGTTGGAGGAGTGGAGGAACAGCCATTTTTGGTATGGACGGACCATGAGAACTTGGAATATCTCCGCACCGCCAAGCACCTCAACTCCAGGCAGGCGAGATGGGCCCTCTTATTCACTCACTTCCATTTCACTATATCTATTGTTTTTTAATAATATATACAGTACCAGTCAAAACTTTGGACACACCTATTCATTCAAGGGTTTTTCTTTATTTTTACTATTTTCTACAAACTATAAAATAACACATACGGAATCATGTAGTAACCAAAAAAGTGAGATTCTTCCAAGTAGCCACCCTTTGCCTTGATGACAGCTTTGCACACTATTGGCATTCTCTCAACCAGCTTCACCTGGAATGATTTTCCAACAATCTTGAAGGAGTTCCCACATATGCTGAGCACTTGTGGCTGCTTTTCCTTCACTCTGCCATCCGACTCATCCCAAACTATCTCAATTGGGTTGAGGTCGGAGGATTGTGGAGGGAAGGTCATCTGATGCAGCACTCGATCACTCTCCTTCTTGGTCAAATAGCCTTTACACAGACTGGAGGTGTGTTGGGTTATTTTCCTGTTGAAAAACAAATGATAGTCCCACTTGGTTTTTGTACAGATGTTCACAGTCAGATTGTTGGAAAAGGTCAGACATTTCAGTTGCCCAGGCTCCCCCTATGGATCCCATTGAACAACTTTAAAGGATATTCTGGCAATTTGCATATCCAACAGTCTATTCCAAAGTCTCACCATACACGACCTCCATCTCACCTCACAGGGTTCCCAGCCCGTGTCCCCAGTTATTGCAAGTGTAGGTACAAAGTTGTGGACACTTAAAAAGGAACGTACTGCTCTGTTATGGACATGTTCATTTTTGAGATACCTCTTAGCACCCCACACTCCTGCTGAATAGCCCAGAACAGGACTCACATGTCTGATACAGTTTGGAATACGTAGCATAACCAATATCTTTGAGTGTTTTTGTTTTTCCTATAACTCCCCCCAAGAGCTCTACTTGCTGAGTCGGCCACGGCAGATGTTCCGAATAGAAAGGTAATATGTTCATAAATAAATAAATAAATATATTTATAATTGCTTTTAAACTCAAGAATGTCTTCACCAAAACAAAACGGAAAAACACTTCTCTTAGTACTGGGTTTTCTAAAATGCTTTTTGGGGCAGAAATGCCTTCTGGAACATGTGAACTTTCATGTGCCTTAATAACAAACGTGTATGCCATCTGTAAATACGAATACGATTGTTAAATTACGAGCCTAGTTGGTTTAGCAACAGAAAAATAAAATAACCTTCCCGCTAGCCATGATTGGCTGAGATAATGGATGGGCTGCACATGCCGAAAGATGAGTTCGGATTGGTCTCGGATTAGTATGCTTCTGTCTATAACATGAGCTGCTCAGTATGCTCAGTATGTGTAGATAATCCTTGCTACCACAGCTTTTTTGAAAGATATAATTTTAGCCATGGAGAACTGCAAAAGTGTTGCTATTGCTCTCAATAACATTGCCGCCCTGAATTTAGCAGGCGCTATCGACAAAGATCAGTGTGAAAAAGTTGTGATGGACTACTTTCTACACACGGTCAACATGAACCAGAGTGACTTGATACAACGTGGGCCAAACAAGCTGTACAAACAAAACAAAAACGTGAAGCGTTCATCCTAGCTACATTTTCAGATATTATACGTTTCTAATTTTGTCAGAAAGTCGTTTTCATTGCAAGTTAAAGTGTGCTGTTAGCTTGCTGGCTCGCTAGCTAACGTTACTTGTATGATCTGTGTAGTAATATTATTTGTATCTCAGAATTCTATTTGCATTGCTAGTTATAGCCTAATGTTATCTAGCTAGCTAACATTGAACATAGTTAGTTAGCTTTAGCTACCTGCAGATTCATACTACAGCATTTCATGCATGGTGACTAGCTACAGTGGGGAGAACAAGTATTTGATACACTGCTGATTTTGCAGGTTTTCCTACTTACAAACCATGTAGAGGTCTGTAATTTCTATCATAGGTACACTTCAACTGTGAGAGATGGAATCTAAAACAAAAATCCAGAAAATCACATTATATGATTTTTAAGTAATTAATTAGCATTTTATTGCATGACATAAGTATTTGATACATCAGAAAAGCAGAACTTAATATTTGGTACAGAAACCTTTGTTTGCAATTACAGAGATCATACATTTCCTGTAGGTCTTGACCAGGTTTGCACACACTGCAGCAGGGATTTTGGCCCACTCCTCCATACAGACCTTCTCCAGATCCTTCAGGTTTCGGGGCTGTCGCTGGGCAATACGGACTTTCAGCTCCCTCCAAAGATTTTCTATTGGGTTCAGGTCTGGAGACTGGCTAGGCCACTCCAGGACCTTGAGATGCTTCTTACGGAGCCACTCCTTAGTTGCCCTGGCTGTGTGTTTCGGGTCGTTGTCATGCTGGAAGACCCAGCCACGACCCATCTTCAATGCTCTTACTGAGGGAAGGAGGTTGTTGGCCAAGATCTCGTGATACATGGCCCCATCCATCCTCCCCTCAATACGGTTCAGTCGTCCTGCCCCCTTTGCAGAAAAGCATCCCCAAAGAATGATGTTTCCACCTCCATGCTTCATGGTTGGGATGGTGTTCTTGGGGCTGTACTCATCCTTCTTCTTCCTCCAATCACGGCGAGTGGAGTTTAGACCAAAAAGCTCTATTTTTGTCTCATCAGACATTTACATTTACATTTTAGTCATTTAGCAGACGCTCTTTTCCAGAGCGACTTACAGGAGCAATTAGGGTTAAGTGCCTTGCTTAAGGGCACATCGACAGATTTTTTCACCTAGTCGGCTCGGGGATTAGAACCAGCGACCTTTCGGTTACTGGCACAACGCTCTTACCCACTAAGCTACCTGCCGCCCGTCAGACCACATGACCTTCTCCCATTCCTCCTCTGGATCATCCAGATGGTCATTGGCAAACTTCAGACGGGCCTGGACATGCGCTGGCTTGAGCAGGGGGACCTTGCGTGCGCTGCAGGATTTTAATCCATGACGGCGTAGTGTGTTACTAATGGTTTTCTTTGAGACTGTGGTCCCAGTTCTCTTCAGGTCATTGACCAGGTCCTGCCGTGTAGTTCTGGGCTGATCCCTCACCTTCCTCATGATCATTGATCACGAGGTGAGATCTTGCATGGAGCCCCAGACCGAGGGTGATTGACCGTCATCTTGAACTTCTTCCATTTTCTAATAATTGCGCCAACAGTTGTTGCCTTCTCACCAAGCTGCTTGCCTATTGTCCTGTAGCCCATCCCAGCCTTGTGCAGGTCTACAATTTTATCCCTGATGTCCTTACACAGCTCTCTGGTCTTGGCCATTGTGGAGAGGTTGGAGTCTGTTTAATTGAGTTTGTGGACAGGTGTCTTTTATACAGGTAACGAGTTCAAACAGGTGCAGTTAATACAGGTAATGAGTGGAGAACAGGAGGGCTTCTTAAAGAAAAACTAACAGGTCTGTGAGAGCCGGAATTCTTACTGGTTGGTAGGTGATCAAATACTTATGTCATGCAATAAAATGAAAATTAATTACTTAAAAATCATACAATGTGATATTCTGGATTTTTGTTTTAGATTCCGTCTCTCACAGTTGAAGTGTACCTATGATAAAAATTACGGACCTCTACATGCTTTGTAAGTAGGAAAACCTGCAAAATCGGCAGTGTATCAAATACTTGTTCTCCCCACTGTATGACAAGCTGTTTGTATTACTAGTAGTACTGTATGGGTTGGGATTATGGTTAATTGTTTAGCTAGCTAGCTAGCTACATGTCTAAACAAAAGACTTCACTTCGCCAGATGATTATATGACCCATCAAGTTAGCCAGGTGTGTCTGGGGGTGATTACGGCCATCTATTTCATTTCATTAGCATGTGTACATATCTAGACAATAGTGACCCATCCACTTAGCTAGATGTGGCTGGGGGATGGTTATAGCATTTCTTTCACATGACCCTTCAATTTAAACAAATGTGTCTAGGTAAGCAAAATCTAATCATTATAAAATATGTATACAGTATTTTTTATCAGGACACTTTCTTGATATTGCTACTATGCAAATATGCAAGTAACCATTTTACTGTACCGTTTACAACTTCTGTATCCTGTGGATGTGACAAATAAACTAGTTTTTTATTTGATGGAGTGTGTGTTTACCAGAGACGGTAATGTGAAGAACAACATGACCTGCACCAAAGTCAGATTAGGATATAGGCCAAGGACTAGATAGTGTATTTTTACCTGGAGTTTTTCCCTTTTGTAGACTAGTCTTGAAGTCTGGTTGTTTACTACACTACCTTACTCACTCTGTTTAGCACATGGCCTCACATGTGAATCCTTAAAGAGATGGGTGGGGCTAAGGCTTAAGAGGGTGTGTACGATGCTGAATAGGTGTAGACAAAGAAGAGCTCTTCAGTAGGTGTACCAACACATTCAAGGGCCATTTTCTCAAAAGTGGGGTTACAAGTTTATCAACTTTCAAAGCAGAATTACTTTCCCATTGTTCCTCAACAGCATTGTCTGATATACCATTTTGTAGCTTGGAGTCTCTACTTTTATCCAATGTAAAAAAACACAATTTCAATTTTTGTAATATAATACCGAATAGAGGTGGTCGGTCGCACAGAGTCACGACAATGTTAGCTGATTAGTTACGAAGCTGGGACAGTTTCCAAATGAATTGCATCAGTAGAAACAGGACAAAACAAGCAACTTGTTAACTGGCTATGTAAACAAATATCACTGCAACTCAATATCATATGAGCTCCACAGCGCGGGCATCTACCCTAACACGAAAGCTAAGCTGTCAAATAATAGGAAAATTAGGCAATGTATAGCCTATGAATAACTGTATCTAGCAAACATGACTAACCATAACCTAAACCCAACAGATAAACACAAATTACTCTAATCTCCATTTCGGTGGCTAGTTAGCTAGTTGTCTGTATGGCTAGCTAGTGAAAGTGATAGCTGAGGTTGACACTTCGCGAGTGCAGCCCAAATTTACCGCCACACACAACTTTTCTTGCCTGACAGACTAGCTAACTATAGCAAGCAGCGTGGGCCGTTTCCATATGAATTACATCAATCAAAACAAGACAAAACGACCAACTACTTAGCTGACTATATACAGCTAAACACTGGAACTATTTCCATGAGACAGAGAGCAATTATTCGAACCTGCTCCACAACAGATGTGCTCGCCTGTACCAACCAAGTGATCATGACAGGACTTGCTAATCTGAGCGGTATTCCCCAAGTTTCACAGCATCAAACATCGACAACACCAAACATGCACTTAGTGTACAAAACATTAAGAACACCTTCCTAATATTGAGTTGCACCCTCCACTTTTGCCCTCAGAACAGCTTCAATTCATTGGGACAGGGATGCTGGCCTATGTTGACTCCAGTGGTGTAGTGGTCCCTGGAGAAGTGGGTATACTCTCAGTATTCACCTTTTTTTTTTTTAAGTAGTCCAGAAAAAAGCCCTGTTTTAGAAACAGTGACATGTAAGACTATGATTTAGTTTACCCAAAAATATGTAATTTCTACTTGCACACTATTATAAAATGATCATGACTTGATTAGGAGCAGTTTGTAGTTACTACTGGTCACAAGAGCAGCCTGGATGAATGTAAAATGTATTTATCATGAGGCAAACAGGAAATGGTGTTTCGATTATTTTTTGCACATTTATTTAAATAAAATACTTCAAATCTGAAGGTGACAATGCATCCTTGTTCATATTGCTATATGCTTTGTTTTGAACATGTTCATTTACCGGTAAATCATTCAACAAAATATGTTACAACGATATTTAGTTAACAATTAACAAAAATATATGCATTAACAACACATCAACAGTGATATACTCTCTCAACCCAGCACTGGGTTTCTGACCTTTGCTCATACTACAGTATATTCCAGACAAATTTGCTTTCTGCAGGAGCTTTCACACTGCACTGTCTAGAACGCACCGAAGAGGCAGCACGATGGCTCTTCAACCAGGTCCTTGTATATTTTCTAGGATCAAACTTGGAAGTTGGTGGGCCGTTGATATTAATCATCATCAAGTTTGATATGTTTGAGATCAGAAGGACAGCCCTCTTGTCTGAGCTTATATTGTTCATAAGGCTAAAATTCCTCTCACACTCTGCTGTACCGACAGGGAATGTTTTCATACAGTTCATAAGTGGTTTTAGGTCCTTGGGCTCACTACTGGGCTCTTCCAGTAGGTCCCGCATCCCATTCAGTGCTTGGTCTGTGCACAAGTTAAATCGCTTGCACAGTCGCTTAACTTGTTCTTCACCATGGCGGATGCTGGGCTTTGATGGCCACTTACTCTGATCAAGGATGCTGAGGTCCATGATGGTCTCATCTTCAAAAGACAAGCGTTTCTCCAGATTGTTCACAAGGCTTTGTAAGAACTGGCCTGGATTGATAGACTTCAGCTTTGCATTTGTTTTCAGGGCTATAGACCGATACTCCCCAGTCTGTTTTGCTTCTAAAGCCTCACTATATTTCTCACCTGGACTCTCTTTGAATGACTGGATCACTCTGATTGAGCGTTTCAGCAGATGCTCTGCTCTGAGGAGCGTTATAGAACGAGACTGAAGCTCCTGTGACAGGAGACTTAGTTCATGGAGAGTGTCGTACATGAGGCCAAGGTCACAAATGAATTCTGGACTTTGAACACGGTCTAACAAACCTCTGTACATCTGCCTCTCTTTGGTGGACCTCATCTCATCACTGCAAGCATTTTTAAAGTGCTGCACAAGAGCTCCCAGGGATGTCCAAACAGCACGAACAGTCCGAAAGCTACTGGCCACCCAGCGTACATCCAAGATTCTGCCAATGCGAAGAAGTTGTGAGCCTACTTCAGCTGCTGCATTAACAAGTTCACGTTCATTTTTGTTTGACACACTATACAGAGAGTATAGCTTCTGGATAAAAGTTTTAAAGTGATTGACAGAGTTTACCTCATCAACTGCATCTGACACAGCAAGTTCAAGTCTATGGTTCATGCAGTGCCATACAAAAAGCTTTGGGAATCTCAAAGTCAGTCTGGTTGCTACTCCTGACTTCTTTCCTAGCATGACACTGGCTCCATCAGATACAAATGTTACCCAGTTTTCATGAAGCCACTCTTCTGTAAAGCCAGCATTAGTTAAACAGGTGAGTAACGCCTGTAATATGCCATCTGCTCTCTGATTTTCCAGTTCAACAAGTTCCAGGAATATGAACTCAGGGCTTTCTTCTTGAATTGATGCTTTAATAGAAACTGTCATGACAGCTTTGTGACTTAAAGAAGATGCCTCGTCAATTAGGACAGCTAACTTACTGGATGATGCTATAATGCTACTGATGATTTTGCTCTGCATCTCACTAGCAACATGTTGTAGTATTTGTGTTGCACTGTAACGTGAATGAAGTATTGAGCCCATTTTTACACCATTCAGTTCCTGCAGCTCAATGAGGCTCTCATGGTCAGAAAAGGGTCGGTTCTTTTTGGCCAGATGGTAGGCTGTTCGAAACACAGCTTCAGTTTCCTTCATGTAGGACTCAGTCATAGTCTCCACTGCATTCTCAATGGCAGCTTCTTTCTGTTGCTCTGCCACCTTCACAGCCTGAGTGTGGGCCTTGGACAACGCATGTTTCCTCACCTTATTTCTCAAGATTGACAAACTTGTTGTTCTACTTCCCTGGCCAGACACAGACACTTGAATTTCAAAGTTCATCCATTCTCTTGAGAGCGATACACCTTGCTCCTTGTCGATCCCAATGGAGTTCACACTGCTACAGACCAGACATCCTGCGAAGCATAAACAAACAATGTAACTACTCCTGTATCCACAGCTGTACGTGTGCATGGTCCTTTACACACACACACACACACACACACACACACACACAAAGTTATCTGTGCCCACTGTTTCAGAAGTTACCCAAACTAGCAATCTACCTAAACTTACCCAATTTTTTGTTTTTGGATCCCAACCAGGGGTTCTTGGATTTGAAGTCTTCTGTTTGTTTAGCACTCCACAGGTCTGGCCAGTCATTATTGATGTCTACAGACAACAACAAAACTAATTATGCATCTCCCTGTCTCTCTCTCTCTCACACACTTACACACACACACACACACACACACACACACTACTGTGATCACAATAGTCATCAGCAAGACATGGGTCCCCCTCTTTACATTAACAATCTGCATAACCAAGTGGAAATATTTTCAGCAAGTGAAGCTGAAGCATACAGGAGATTAGTGAGTGAAATACTTGGGAGAGTTTATTTAACAAAAAAACAACAAATTTAACACAAAATGTACAAAATGTTATATAACAGTAGCATTGTAAAAAACAAACATGGATACAGACAAAATAAATAGAAGGGCAATAAAATAAATAACATCACACAGAAATTCAAAATGAGGCTTAATCTGTCAAAATCACCTTTTGTTACAGTGTGAGGCTTCACTTTTCAATAAACTGGAGATGCAATTTACTGCCTGTGTGTTCTGACCTGGTGGTGGTAGACTGGATCCTTCTCTATGCTCACACTGACTTGCCTGGCTAGCTCCCGGTTGAGAGCTGCCAGGGCTGCTGGTTTTAGGGGTGGGGTCTGCCTGGGCCTGATCTGGGCCTGATTTGTGCCTCTTTACAAAAAAGTCTGCAATATCTCCCTTCCTTTTCATGGTTACCTGTCCCTATACAAAATAAGACAGCCTGATTAGACCTCAATATTGTTTTAGGCTGAATCTTAAACTATTTGTCCCCATTCTTGTGTTTTAACTTACTTAAAAATCAACTACCAGCTTAGCTACTATGCAATTAAACTAGATCATATAGGTTAGTTAGGGCTAAGTAACTTGGCTAATGTTATAATTTAGGGCTTAGTAACTTGGCTAACGTTATAATTTAGACCTTTACAATAATAAACAAGCTTCATAAACATTGAGATAATCAGTTTCATCAGTCTGGTATGAAATTCTTATGAACTGGGTTGATTAAACACTTACTGAAAACCAACAATGCCCCGGTTTCCCCACATTATCCCAATCTACGTAGCTAGCTTCATAACGTTAGCCGACTCGCACTAACTATTGGCGGCAACATCTCTTCTCCTCTAAATGTGCAGTCACTGGCAATTTGCCAGTAGTTTAAAATAATGATTCATTTGGAAACCACCTTAAAACTTACCTCAGAATGATGTCTTCCATCAACTGGGGTGGCACACCGCCGCTTGTGTCCTTTCTTCATCCGTTGTTTGGTCTGCTGCCGTTATCGTAGTCAAGTGGCACCGGCACCTGAGTTTTTTTTTTTTTTTTTTTCACTGGCACCTGAGGTATTAGCGATATTTTCCTCGGCATGACCCGCCCTACTCTGCCTCTGATTGGCTCATCAGTCCTCATGCCTAAAGTTAACCAATCTAATCAGTGAAAGCAGCGAGTACCAGCCAATTAGAGGCAGAGGAGGGTGGGTCATGGCTTCACTATCCCCGAGGAAGAAAATAGGCAATCTGACTCACAGATATTACTGAATGATGCGCATCAGGGGGGATTTAGAAGTGGGTATACGCAATGCTGACTGAAAAATAAGTAGGTATACGCCGTATACCAGCGTATACCCTGGACTACACCTCTGGTTGACTCCAATGCTTCCCACAGTTGTGTCAAGTTGGTTGGATGTCCTTTGGGTGGTAGACCATTCTTTATACACATGGGAAACTGTTGAGTGTGAAAAATCCAGCAGCGTTGCAGTTCTTGACACAAACCGGTGCGCCTGGCATTCCCAGTTCAAACGCACTTAAATATTTTATTTTGCCCATTCACCCTCTGAATGGCACAAACACACAATCCATGTCTCAATTGTCTCAAGGCTTATTAATCCTTCTTTAACCTGTCTCCTCCCCTTCACCTACACTGATTGAAGTGGATTTAACAAGTGACATCAATAAGGGATCATAGCTTTCACCAGGATTCACCTAGTCAGTCTATGTCATGGTATCACCAACCAACATAGATGCAGCCTATTCCAGAGTGTAAAGTCGTGGCCCCTTCGGCACTGTCATTTTGAGTAATGAAGTGAGTAAGCTTTTTTTGGGGTCAAATGACAGCTTACTCTGTTTCCGGTTTCTGGTTGATGACAAAAGCCACGCGAATATGACAACAGGTCGTTAGCAAGTTAATTTAGTGATATTGACACAGATATTATTGGTAGAAAAGCAAACCCGTTAAAATACAGATTAGGGTCCTAAATAGTGAAATTAAGGTAATATATGTTTTTCAAAAAAAGGTAGTAGTCAAAAAAGTAATAAAGTAATCAAATGTTTAGTATTTGATCCCATATTCCTAGCATGCAATGACTACATCAGGCTAACCATAACCCATTAGCATGTCTTGGGGGTATGATCTTTGACTTAAATAAATTTTTCAAAAACATTTTTAAAGACCCGGGGCCTATGATTTCTTAATCCGGCCCTGCTCCCGACCTCCCCCCTTTCCAACCTTAAATCAGCACCAACATGTCAGAAATCCTAGAACTTGAAGGATGTGATAATGAATTGACAGTTTAGGATCCTATATAAATAAATACACAATAAATACATTCATACAAATCACAGTGAAGGCTACTTGTTCACATACGTGTATGCGTAAATGGCATGATTGGGTGTGTGTGCTCAAGCATGCTGGGTAAATAACCAATACATTCCACAAATGAGGATAGATAATGTTAGGTTTAGCTAGGCAGGTTCCATTGGCTCTCCATCAGGCTGAATTCCCCCTGTAGAGGCAATCATCGCAGCAAACATACCCCCATGTGGGTATTCTGTGGTCAAGGTGGGCGCGGGCTAGCCCACACTAGCCCAACACACAGCAATCCCACAGCAGCCCAACACGGGCTAGCCTACAACAGTCCAACACAGGCCAGCCCACACAAGCTTAACAAGGGCCAGCCCACACCAAGCCCAACAGGGGCTGGCCCACACCAAGGCCAGCACAGGCTAACCCAAGCCCAGCAAGGGCTAGCCTACACCAAGCCCAGCTAGAGACGGGGGCTCATTCGAATACTTTGGGGCGTGCTTTGGAAACAGTTATTTTTGTGCAACCGTTACTGAAAGTGTCGTTCCAGTTTAATTGTTCTGTTTTATGATGTCACATTTTCTTTGATCTTCTACATTGCCAATGAAGAATTCTTTAAGAAGACTTAAATAAGTGCATGTGACATATGAGAAACTTAACAGTTTCTCTTGTAAAAATATATGTATGATAGTAACAACTTGGTTGTCTTTCAGACACAATGTATCATGTTCCCTAAATACCTTTAAGTCTTGAAAATTATGCAATTTATGCATTGAAATAAATTGTAATCAATAGATTATGAATCAATAAATTCCTATTAAATAGCAAAGGCGCATCGGCCAAATATGGGCAGCCTAGACAGGGCCAATATTTTAGCCCGCAATGTGGGCATGTTTGCTGGGAAAAGATGGGCTTCTTTAAGGCAAGATGAGGGCTGCCCTCACCAGATATGGCAAATACATTGGGGCCCAATGTGGAGCCGAAGAGCAAAGGCGCATCGGCCCAATGTGGACAGCCTACATGGAGCCAATATTTTATTCCCCATTGGCCCAACATTGTGCCACTGTGGCCATGTTTGCTGGGATGTGTGCAGCAGCAACACCTGAGACATACCAATACTATACCAGCTAGCCAGTCATTACTACAGCCAGTCAACCGACCATGGACAGAGAGCATCTAGCCCAATACACACACATACAGTGGGGAAAAAAGTATTTAGTCAGCCACCAATTGTGCAAGTTCTCCCACTTAAAAATATGAGAGAGGCCTGTAATTTTCACCATAGGTACACGTCAACTATGACAGACAAATTGAGGAAAAAAAATCCAGAAAATCACATTGTAGGATTTTTAATGAATTTATTTGCAAATTATGGTGGAAAATAAGTATTTCGTCACCTACAAACAAGCAAGATTTCTGGCTCTCACAGACCTGTAACTTCTTCTTTAAGAGGCTCCTCTGTCCTCCACTCGTTACCTGTATTAATGGCACCTGTTTGAACTTGTTATTAGTATAAAAGACACCTGTCCACAACCTCAAACAGTCACACTCCAAACTCCACTATGGCCAAGACCAAAGAGCTGTCAAAGGACACCAGAAACAAAATTGTAGACCTGCACCAGGCTGGGAAGACTGAATCTGCAATAGGTAAGCAGCGTGGTTTGAAGAAATCAACTGTGGGAGCAATTATTAGGAAATGGAAGACATACAAGACCACTGATAATCTCCCTCGATCTGGGGCTCCACGCAAGATCTCACCCCGTGGGGTCAAAATGATCACAAGAACGGTGAGCAAAAATCCCAGAACCACACGGGGGGACCTAGTGAATGACCTGCAGAGAGCTGGGACCAAAGTAACAAAGCCTACCATCAGTAACACACTACGCCGCCAGGGACTCAAATCCTGCAGTGCTAGACGTGTCCCCCTGCTTAAGCCAGTACATGTCCAGGCCCGTCTGAAGTTTGCTAGAGTGCATTTGGATGATCCAGAAGAGGATTGGGAGAATGTCATATTGTCAGATGAAACCAAAATATAACTTTTTGGTAAAAACTCAACTCGTCGTGTTTGGAGGACAAAGAATGCTGAGTTGCATCCAAAGAACGCCATGCCTACTGTGAAGCATGGGGGTGGAAACATCATGCTTTGGGGCAGTTTTTCTGCAAAGGGATCAGGACGACTGATCCGTGTAAAGGAAAGAATGAATGGGGCCATGTATCGTGAGATTTTGAGTGAAAACCTCCTTCCATCAGCAAGGGCATTGAAGATGAAACGTGGCTGGGTCTTTCAGCATGACAATGATCCCAAACACACCGCCCGGGCAATGAAGGAGTGGCTTCGTAAGAAGCATTTCAAGGTCCTGGAGTGGCCTAGCCAGTCTCCAGATCTCAACCCCATAGAAAATCTTTGGAGGGAGTTGAAAATCCGTGTTGCCCAGCGACAGCCAAAAACATCACTGCTCTAGAGGAGATCTGCATGGAGGAATGGGCCAAAATACCAGCAACAGTGTGTGAAAACCTTGTGAAGACTTACAGAAAACGTTTGACCTGTGTCATTGCCAACAAAGGGTATATAACAAAGTATTGAGAAACTTTTGTTATTGACCAAATACTTATTTTCCACCATAATTTGCAAATAAATTCATTAAAAATCCTACAATGTGATTTTCAGGATTTTTTTTTCTTATTTTGTCTGTCATAGTTGACGTGTACCTATGATGAAAATTACAGGCCTCTCTCATCTTTATAAGTGGGAGAACTTGCACAATTGGTGGCTGACTAAATACTTTTTTTCCTCACTGTATACACATGACCTAACACTTCTATACACACTCACAAACACATACACACACATCACTATCCAGGTATCAAACCCAGGTCAGATCTCAGGCGAGGTTAATCATAAAACAAGCATGATTCCCTGAACAGTCTCTGCTACTGTGTATTGGAGGAGAGTGAGTTGAGGGAGTTTATAATGTTAGTGTGTTGGGTAAGTGGAGGGGTTACTGGCTGGGTGATCTGTGCCTCCAGCTCTTATCTCACCTCACTGCTCCAGGAGAGGAAGATAAAGAGACTGAAGTCTACTGAGGAAGCGTGACAGTGGGGAAGGGTTGGTCTGTGTGTGTGTGAGGTGTGTGCAAGTCCCTATGCATGTATCTGCATAGTTAATCCTAGAACTACTGATCTTAAAATCCTAGAATTAACCAAATCGACTGACAGCGACTTGCCCTTTAAGACCCACAATGCAGCTTCAACATATTACAGTTCCACCCCAATCAAAACCAATAATTCACACTCAAATCTGAATGAAAGCTGACATATCTCAGCGCAAAGCGAGACCATTCCAGTTGATCTGTCAACCCTCTTTTATCAGATTTGATTAAACCCATCTCCCCAAACTCCAAGCCCTTCTATCCAATTACTCTGTCAATCGATACACTGGGAAACCAACAAGAGAAAAAGTCGGAAAGATGGAGAGCAAAGAAAGATCCAAACTCAATTAACGGATTACAATCAAAACGTTGTTATCCTCATACAACACAATTATATTTTACATTTGTGTGCAGTTCTACTGTTAAATCTTACAGTAAAATCAATTAACCACTAATTAGGAGTCCTACTGAGAGTTTTATTATAAGTCTTAAAGTCTGCTATTTGCAGATGGAATCTCCAAGAGAGTTGTATTATATTTGAGAATTAGGCCTGATTATCAACAATGACGAGACAGCCTAGAGGGAGGAGGTGAGAGCCCTGGCGGAGTGGTGCCAGGAAAATAACCTCTCCCTCAATGTCAACAAAACAAAGTAACTGATCGTGGACTATAGGAGACAGCAGAGAGAGCAAGCCCCCATCCACATCAATTGGGCCGCAGTGGAGAGCTGGGACCAAGAGACTCCAGGCCATCAGACCGTTAAACAGTCACCACTAGTCGGCTACCACCCGGTACTCTACCCTGCACCTTTGAGACTGCTTTGCCCTATGTACAGTACATTCGGAAAGTATTCAGACCCCTTGACTTATTCCACATTTTGTTACGTTAAAGCCTTATTCTAAAGCGGATTAAATAAATAAAAATCCTCATCAATCTACACACAATACTCCATAATGACAAAGCAAAAACAGGTTTTTAGAAATGTTGGCAAATGTATTAAAATGTAAAAACAGATACCTTATTTACATAATTATTCAGACCCTTTGCTATGAGACTCGAAATTGAGCTCAGGTGCATCCTGTTTCCATTGATCATCCTTGAGATGTTTCCACAACTTGATTGGAGTCCACCTGTGATAAATTCAATTGATTGGACATGATTTGGAAAGGCACACACCTGTCTATATAAGGTCCCACAGTTGACAGTGAATGTCAGAGCAAAAACCAAGCCATGAGGTCGAAGGAATTGTCCGTAGAGCTCCGAGACAGGATTGTGTCGAGGCACAGATCTGGGGAAGGGTACCAAAACATTTCTGCAGCATTGAAGGTCCCCAAGAACATAGTGGCCTCCATCATTCTTAAATGGAAGAAGTTTGGAACCACCAAGACTCTTCCTAGAGCTGGGCCTGAATGCCAAGTGTCACGTCTGGAGGAAACCTGGCACCATCGCTACTGTGAAGCATGGTGGTGGCAGCATCATGCTGTGGGGATGTTTTTCAGTGGCAGGGACTGGGAGGCTAGTCAGGACCGAGGGGAAAATGAACGGAGCAAAGTACTGAGAGATCCTTGATGAAAACCTGGCGGTTGGAACCATAAATCTGACCAAAGGACAGATTTACACCGGTCTAATGTCTGTTGCTCGTGTTTCTTGGCCAAAGCAGGTCTCTTCTTATTATTGGTGTCCTATAGTGGTGGTTTCTTTGCAGAAATTCGACCATGAAGGCCTGATTCACGCAGTCTCCTCTGAACAGTTGATGTTGAGATGTGTCTGTTACTTGAACTCTGTGTAGCAATTCGACCATGAAGGCCTGATTCACATCAACTGTTCAGAGGAGACTGTGTGAATCAGGCCTTCATGGTCGAATTGCTGCAAAGAAAGCACTACTAAAGGACACCAATAATAAGAAGAGACCTGCTTGGGCCAAGAAACACGAGCAATGGACATTAGACCGGTGGAAATGTGTCCTTTGGTCTGAAGTTCAAATTGGAGATGTTTGGTTCCAACCGCCGTGTCGTTGTGAGACGCAGTGTGGGTGAACGGATGATCTCCACATGTGTAGTTCCCACCGTAAAGCATGGAGGAGGAGGTGTTATGGTGTGGGGGTGCTTTGCTGGTGACACTGTCTGTGATTTATATAGAATTCAAGGCACACTTAACCAGCATGGCTACCACAGCATTCTGCAGCGATACGCCATCCTATCTGGTTTGGGCTTAGTGGGACTATCATTTGTTTTTCAACAGGACAATGACCCAAAACACCTCCAGGCTGTGTAAGGGCTATTTGACCAAGAAGGAGAGTGATGGAGTGCTGCATCAGATGACCTGGCCTCCACAATCCCCCAACCTCAACCCAATTGAGATGGTTTGGGATGAGTCGGACGGCAGAGTGAAGGAAAAGCAGCCAACAAATGCTCAGCATATGTGGGAACTCCTTCAAGACTGTTGGAAAATCATTCCAGATGAAGCTGGTTGAGAGAATGCCAAGAGTGTGCAAAGCTGTCATCAAGACAAAGGGTAGCTATTTGAAGAATCTCAAATAGAACATATCTTTTGATTTGTTTAACACTTCTTTGGTTACTACATGATTCCATATGTGTTATTTCATAGTTTTGATGTCTTCACTATTATTCTACAATGTAGAAAATAGTAAAAATAAAGAAAAACCCTTGAATGAGTAGGTGTGTCCAAACTTTTGACATTGGTCTTTGTGATATTTCTTAATTTCGTTATTTTTACTTTTTGGATTATGTGCGTATTGTTTTGTATTGCTAGGTATTATTACTGCAATTCGCTGCACCTGCGATAGCATCTGTAAATCTGTGTACGCGACCAATCAACTTTGATTTGATATCAGAAGCAGGGAGTTCCAAAGTGTTCACTTGGGTATTGTATTGATTAAGGTCCTCAGTGAGCAGTAATCAATCAGTTTCTCCATCCAGAATCTCTACATCACGCCATGTCATCCACTTAAAAGTGGAATTGTGAACTGTGCGTGTGCATGTACGGTCCACTTGAGACTGGCATTTACCCTGGGCGGTCGATGCAATTATAAACTAATGAAGTGTCATCGGTTTTATTCATGTGGATCGTGTCCATGATCACCAGTGGAAATTAGAATAGATTCCTAATCTATTTTGTGAACTGAAGCAGGCTCTCCTGCCCCATGTCTGTAGCTCTGGGCACACACTCACACACACACACACTCACACACATGCATTTAGTTATTATTCTACACCCCTATTGCAATTTTGGGGTACTATCCAGAAACCAAGCTATTCTAACCTGACCATGGATACCCCACAGAGATTGACAGTGCATTAATATTGCGCTAAGACCTTTAGTGAAGCAGAGTTTTCACTCTGTCACACTCTGTCACCAACTAGCCGCTCAACGCTGGATACACACACACTCTGACATCTCTACCCAAAGGACAATAAAGATACTTCACACACCATCAGTAGCTGTGTCAATTACACACACACACACACAAACACACACCATTAGTGGCAGTCTAGACAGCCTTCTCACCACCTGGCCAAAAACAGACCTGGCAGAGCATAGACACAGATTGCTTTACCATACACCCCTCGGCACTACACACACACACACACACACACACACACACAGTAATGTGATTCCCACCCATCACTCAGTGAGACCATTAGACCATCAGGTAGTAGGAGGACTAGTGTTATGGTTGAGGGGTGGTCTGTAAGATCAATATACTAGACACTAGCTCAGGATGTTTATGTCCGATTGGGAAAAAAAAAGCCATCCATTGTTATAACACAGAGAACACAGACACAACATGAATACAACGCTTTCACAATGTCACTGCAATGTATGTGAGTGTCTTGGATTAACCCATCACATGCCAATATTTTCCCCCTAAACTGTAACGACCAGGGCATTACCTATCCCAAGAGTCCAACTGGCCACAGCTTCACCAGGGACGACAGGAGAGCGGAAAAGAGAGTGAGGGACTGATGGAGAGAATGAGAGAGAGATAAAAAAAAAAAGATGTGAAAGAAGCGATAAGAGTGACAACGAATGAGAAGCTTAAAAAAACACACACACTCAAGACAAGGCACAGGGTACCGTAAGCACAGGTGAAAACACAGTTACTCAATACAGAGAAAGAGTGAACCTTCGTAAAAAACAACAACATTGCCAGCTTTCTATGAGTTCAGCACCATTTGCTTTGTATGGAGGATTATCACATTCCACTTCCATGTTTAGTAAATATTGATGGAGGAGGATCATTCTCACTCACGGTGAGGGGTTTAAGTTAAGCTTGGCTGAGCCGCACTCTATCGATTCCCACAAAATGAACAGACTGACAACACACAAATACACACACCCACAGGAAATAGAGTGAGGAGCAGATTCGCTCTGCAAATAAATCAGACCTTTATAGTGTTCTCCTGGTGGAATTAGATTACCTGGGGCACACCTGCACACGTGCGCACTCACACACACACACACGGGTCGGGCAGGTATTACGTAATAAACAATCTAAAGCATCATAATCCTTACGAGAGATTGAAGTTCCCTCCATACCACCTCTCCATTCTGCAGAATAAATAAGGAGAGGATGAATGGATAGAGGAGAGAGAGGAGAGGATGATGCAGGATAAATAATCGAATGCGGAATCTCTCATTTCTCCATGGGCCCTAGATTAACATACATCACCTCAGTTTGTTTGCCTCCTGAATGTGTTGGATTTGAAAAAGGTTTGACTCTTATTCAGGGATCTGTGTAGTACTGCAGTCACACATCTTGGCAGAACAGATCAACGACAGCGCCTTCGGAAAGTATTCAGACCCTTTAACTTTTTCCAAATTTTGTTACGATACAGCCTTATTCTAAAATGGATTAAATAAAACAATTTCCTCAGCAATCTACACACAATACCCCATAATGACAAAGCAAAAACGGTTTTATTTTATTTTAGCAAACGTATTAAAAACAAAAAACAGAAATACCTTATTTACATAAGTATTCATACCCTTTGCTATGAGACTCGAAATTGAGCTCAGGTGCATCCTGTTTCCATCTATCATCCTTGATATGTTTCTACAACTTGATTGAAGTCCACCTGTGGTAAATTAAATTGATTGGACATGATTTGGAAAGTCACACACCTGTCTATATAAGCTCCCACAGTTGACGGTGCATGTCAGAGCAAAAACCAAGTCATGAGGTCGAAGGAATTGCCCGTAGAGCTCCGAGACTAGATTGTGTCGAGGCAGAGATCTGGGGAAGGGTACCAAAACATTTCTGCAGCATTGAAGGTCCCCAAGAACACAGTGGCCTCCATCATTCTTAAATAGAAAAAGTTTGGAACCACCAAGACTCTTCCTAGAGCTGGCCGCCCGGTCAAACTGAGCAATCGGGGGAGAAGGGCCTTGGTCAGGGAGGTGACCAATAACCCGATGGTCACTCTGACATAGTTCTAGAGTTCCTCTGTGGAGATGGGAGAACCTTCCAGAAGGCCAACCATCTCTGCAGCACTCCACCAATCAGGCCTTTATGGTAGAGTGGCCAGACGGAAGCCACTCCTTAGTAAAAGGCACATGACAGCCCGCTTGGAGTTTGCCAAAAGGCACCTACAGGACTCTCAGACCATGAGATACAAGATTCTCTGGTCTGATGAAACCAAGATTGAACTATTTTGCCTGAATGCCAAGTGTCACGTCTGGAGGAAACCTGGCACCATCCCTACGGTGAAGCATGGTGGTGGCAGCATCATGCTGTGGGGATGTTTTTCAGCAGCAGGGACTGGGAGACTTGTCAGGATCGAGGCAAAGATTAACAGAGCAAAGTACAGAGAGAAGCCTTGATGAAAACCTGCTCCAGAGCGCTCAGGACCTCAGACTGGGGCGAAGATTCACCTTCCAACAGGACAATGACCCTAAGCACACAGCCAAGACAATGCAGGAGGGGCTTCAGGACAAGTCTCTGAATGTCCTTGAGTGGCCCAGTCAGAGCCCAGACTTGAACCCCATCGAACATTTCTGGAGAGACCTGAAAATAGCTGTGCAGCAACGCTCCCCATCCAACCTGACAGAGCTTGAGAGGATCTGCAGAGAAGAATGGGAGAAACTCCCCAAATATAGGTGTGCCAAGCTTTTAGCATCATACCCAAGAAGATTTGAGGCTGTAATCGCTGGCAAAGGTGCTTCACAAAAATGTGATTGTAGAACATTTTTACAAACTAGTTTTTGCTTTGTCATTATGGGGTATTGTATATAGACTGAAAAGGGAAAAAACTACTGAATCAATTTTAGAATAAGGCTGTAACCTAACAAAATGTTGAAGTAAAAGGGTCTGAATACTTTCCGAAGGCACTGTATACTGTGTATACCTAGCTGTCCACCAAGGTTCTTAAACTGAAAAGCAGGTGTCCATCTTGAAATGTATTAGCCTAAACATTCAAATACCATTGTCATCACTGTACAGCACTTTTCACCCACCACTTTCATGATTTCCCACTTTCCTTTCTCAATTTTTATACCTGAAGGCCTGGAGAAGACATGATATGCAAGAGGGAGGGGTGATAAAGGGCAATACAAGATAGGAGAGAAAGGCAGAGAATGCAGAATTAAAACCCAGGGGCTCCAGGTTGAGTTGATCTTCTTTACCAGACAGCAACACCCTTAGAACTGACCCCAGGACTCTATCAGATGTACAAATGAATATATGGAACGAGGAGAAGAGAGGGGGAGTGAAGAAAATAAAGGAGAAAAGTGATGAATTTGAGAGACAGAGTGAGGGATAAAGAGCAGGAGGGATGGAGGGAGGGTAGAGATATTGCCTGGGGAGGATGGAAGAAGAGGGGAAGAGGGAGAGACAGGACTTCAGGGAAAGGAGGGATATAGAGATTAACACGGCTCTAGGGTTGAAAGGGAGGGAGGTGCTGGTCGGGGTTTCCCTCTCTTCTTGCTAAATGACCAGTAGGAGAGGGATGATTCCCATTCCAGAAATGATGGAAGGATGAAAGGACGAGAGGAATACAGAATGAGAGGAGAGTACCGTAGCGGAGAGCTATTACAATGATGGAGAGAATGAGGTCACGGATGAAGAGTCGCAGGGAAGGTTACAGCTGCCTTCATAAACGAGAGTCACACATGCACACACACTCACTTTCCACCGAACCCAGATAGAGAGAGAGAGAAAGAAAGAAAGAGTAAGAGAGAGAGGTCACGCAGAACCATTTGGGGTTCATTTTGTTTCCCCCCTAAAACCTGTAAGAAGAAATATCATTCCAGGGTCAGAAACATGAGCAGGGGAACAATTTCCTTGTGGTGTATAATCCCTGAACTAAACATGCTCAGTGACCTTTGGATAGCGGCTAGTGACCTTCTAGCTCTAACCTTTCACAAAGAGGAACCAATTAATCAAAGCATGATTTTGTACTGTGGGGACTGGGAAAACTATTACACGCTGCTGTAAGGATCTAAGAGTGGAGAGGTCATTTACATTACACCATCACGAAGGAGCGGCAGAGGGAGCAAGGGGGACGGGGATTCAAACAGGGAATTCAAACAGATCTGTGGTCTCTCTTTCTCTGATTTGTCTATCTCTCTCCTCCCCTCTCTACCTCAGCCTCTCCCTATCCCGTTATCTCTGTCTCTCTCTCTCTATCTCTCTCTCTGTCTTTCTTTTCCCTGTTTGCCCTGCCGGTCTCTGAGCAGGTGTACGTGGGGGATTGATTGTTCCAGTCAGAGCACTGGAATATCTATTTTTGTCTAGCTCGCTCTCTCCTATGTCTTCCCTCTAACCCCTCTTGGAGTGTGTCTCTCTCAGGGGATCATGTAGGATCTTCACTCTACATACCTGCCAACTTTTCAAAAAACCTTGGAGTGAGATTTTGTACTGGGTCCGCCTGGGTCCTGCAGTCGGTAAAAAGCAATTGCACTGCCTGCGTCTCAGAACTGCGGCCGCCTTTATCTCATGAGGTTATCGTTGCCCACGTGTGTATGACGTCAGAGAAAGTCGGGATCAAGTCGGACACAAATCTAACCAGCATGCATTGGGCAGCGATCGCCGGTGATCGATTCTGCGCAGACCTGGCTCATCTCAAATGAGCCTCTTGTCTGTGATCTGTCGGCATGGTTATACTGGCCTGTGGCCTTCTTGGAGGCCTTGATGATATCGGCGGGGGGCTCCCATTTGAAGCAGGGCTCCAGATTGGCCATCTTTATGGTCATTATTGAGGACAGGGTGCCATCCAATGCTAGGCTGTTTCTTCTCTTGGCCTCTCAAATTCTTTGGCTCCTGTCACCTATGGAAAATGCACCAAAACACAATGGAAAAACATACCTTGATTTTTGATTGATTAATACTGTAAGTATACTGTAGGTTGATCCATTAAAGTTCAGATAAAAACATGCATAATTTGCAACATGCATGACACATATATGCATGCAACAATTTTAAGCAACAGATGTAGCCAAGCCACACCTGCCAAAAGGAAAGACAAAAATGTTTTACCTTATGCTTCCGGGTTGCCATTTCAGCCCAGAAGCTTTCCATTTCAGTTTCGTCCTGCAGGGATATCATTGGCATGGTCTGATAATTTAGAAACTCCTCACCCAGAAGGTCATGCTCCTCTGGCCCATGGTATGGAAGTTGTTACGTTTTAGGTATATAGTCATCAACCAGCAGCAGTTCATACACATCTTTGAGGAGAAGCCACATAAGAATATCTCATGTGCAGTTTAGGAGTGAACACACCTCATCATAAAACACAGGGTATTTTAGCTAAGATAACAGACAATAATTAGAGAAAAAAAACTAACCGTTCAACAAAGTACAGGACATCTTCGATGTCACTTTCAGCCCTCTGCTGTACATCTACAAATTGTGTGTGCTTGATCAGTGGCTCTTCCAGTGACAGCTTCTTAAGTGCATAGTCCACAGCACTTGTCAGGAAACACAACACAGCTTCATGGAATGAATCCACCTGCTGTGGTGTGATATCACCCTCGTCGAGTAATCTGTTAAGTTTAGCCTTGGTTGTGAACCTAATGTTCAACTTTCTTCCTGTCACAGATACATCATATCGGTATAAGGTACAAGGCTAAATATCACATATCACAGTGTTTGATCATAATAATAGTCAAATACTAACCTGGTAAATGGTTTGCCTTTTCTTTAAAGGCAATTTCACTAGGCTCCTCATGGCACTGCAGAGCTGCTGGAACCATAAACTTGGAACATAGCTTGCGTACGAATTTCACCATCTATAACAGACATTTACAAAAATAGTAGGTGAAACCTGTTTTAGAGGATCCCTGCAGATATCAGCAAGAAACACAGAATGGAATAAAACAGCAAAATCCAATCCCACCTCATCATGTAACAAAAATATTGATGACTGCTCTCACCGAAGCAGCAAGTTGAAAGAAGTGAAAGTTGGTACAGTGGCTTGGAAGAACAGCAGGTACACTTCTGTCATGGGGTCAGTGAATGTCTGCACAAGTCTACTTCTATTGCACACATTTCCTGTATTTATGTTAAATTCTTTGGAATACATCTTACCTGTTCGAAATCAGCTGAGTTTACATTCACCACACTAAATCATGTTCACACGCACAAACAAATAATTTCTTTCAAGCATTAAAGTTTAAGAGAGTGAGCACTCAATTGGACGACATTTCATTGTTACATACCTAGTCTCAGCTCAGCTTCTTATCAGACTTCTTGAGGTAGTGACCGTTTCTTCTCCTGTTGTCTTTAGCGGCAATAGTATCTCTTCTTCTGTCGCTAACTTCGGGGTGCAGCGCGTATGGTTCAGTGGCGCTCATCAGCGCCATCTACCGACGGGGAGTTTGAAAAAAGGAACGAACGAGTCTCGGCCAATTTTTTTTGCGTGAGAAATTGGATGTGTGGCGTGAGTGCGTGTGAAAACAGGCAAAAACGTGTGTCACACGGCGAAAGCGTGAGAGTTGGCAGCTCTGACTCTACACAGCCCTACTCTGAACTGAACTTCCAAAAGTATTCATCCCCCTTGGTGTTTTTCCTATTTTGTTGCTTTACAACCTGTAATTTAAATAGATTTTTATTTGGATTTCATGTAATGGACATACACAAAATAGTCCAAATTGGTGAAGTGAAAAAAAATTACTGGTTTCAAAAAATTCTAAAACATTAATAACGGAAAAGTGGTGCGTGCATATGTATTCACCCCCTTTGCTATGAAGCCCCTAAATAAGATCTGGTGCAACCAATTACCTTCAGATGTCACATAATTAGTTAAATAAAGTCCACCTGTGTGCAATCTAAGTGTCACATGATCTGTCACATAATCTCAGTATATATACAGTGGGGAAAAAAGTATTTAGTCAGCCACCAATTGTTCAAGTTCTCCCACTTAAAAAGATGAGAGAGGCCTGTAATTTTCATCATATGTACACGTAAACTATGACAGACAAAATGAGAAAAAAAAATCCAGAAGATCACATTGTAGGATCTTTAATGAATTTATTTGCAAATTATGGTGGAAAATAAGTATTTGGTCACCTACAAACAAGCAAGATTTCTGGCTCTCACAGACCTGTAACTTCTTCTTTAAGAGGCTCCTCTGTCCTCCAGTCGTTACCTGTATTAATGGCACCTGTTTGAACTTGTTATCAGTATAAAATACACCTGTCCACAACCTCAAACAGTCACACTCCAAACTCCACTATGGCCAAGACCAAAGAGCTGTCAAAGGACACCTGAAACAAAATTGTAGACCTGCACCAGGCTGGGAAGACTGAATCTGCAATAGGTAAGCAGCTTGGTTTGAAGAAATCAACTGTGGGAGCAAATATTAGGAAATGGAAGACATACAAGACCACTGATAATCTCCCTCGATCTGGGGCTCCACGCAAAATCTCACCCCGTGGGGTCAAAATGATCCCAAGAACGGTGAGCAAAAATCCCAGAACCACACGGGGGGACCTAGTGAATGACCTGCAGAGAGCTGGGACCAAAGTAACAAAGCCTACCATCAGTAATGCACTACGCCGCCAGGGACTCAAATCCTGCAGTGCAAGACGTGTCCCCCTGCTGAAGCCAGTACATGTCCAGGCCCGTCTGAAATTTGCTAGAGTGCATTTGGATGATCCAGAAGAGGATTGGGAGAATGTCATATGGTCAGATGAAACCAAAATATAACTTTTTGGTAAAAACTCAACTCGTCGTGTTTGGAGGACAAAGAATGCTGAGTTGCATCCAAAGAACACCATACCTACTGTGAAGCATGGGGGTGGAAACATCATGCTTTGGGGCTGCTTTTCTGCAAAGGGACCAGGACGACTGATCCGTGTAAAGGAAAGAATGAATGGGGCCATGTATCGTGAGATTTTGAGTGAAAACCTCCTTCCATCAGCAAGGGCATTGAAGATGAAACGTGGCTGGGTCTTTCAGCATGACAATGATCCCAAACACACCGCCCGGGCAACGAAGGAGTGGCTTCGTAAGAAGCATTTCAAGGTCCTGGAGTGGCCTAGCCAGTCTCCAGATCTCAACCCCATAGAAAATCTTTGGAGGGAGTTGAAAGTCTGTGTTGCCCAGCGACAGCCCCAAAACATCACTGCTCTAGAGGAGATCTGCATGGAGGAATGGGCCAAAATACCAGCAACAGTGTGTCAAAACCTTGTGAAGACTTACAGAAAACGTTTGACCTGTGTCATTGCCAACAAAGGGTATATAACAAAGTATTGAGAAACTTTTGTTATTGAACAAATACTTATTTTCCACCATAATATGCAAATAAATTCATTAAAAATCCTACAATGTGATTTTCTGGATTTTTTTTCCTCATTTTGTCTGTCATAGTTGATGTGTACCTATGATGAAAATTACAGGACTCTCTCATCTTTTTAAGTGGGAGAACTTGCACAATTGGTGGCTGACTAAATACTTTTTTTCCCCACTGTACATCTGTTCTGAAAGGCCCCAAGTGTCACGACTTCCTCCGAAGCTGCCTCCTCTCCTTGTTCGGGCAGGCTTCGGCGTTCGTCGTCACCGGCCTTCTACTGCCTCTCCTCTCCTCATCTCATCATTCCATTTGTTTTGTCTTGTTTATTACACACACCTGGTTCATATCCCCTCATCAGCACATGTATAAGTGTTCCCTCTGCCCCCTTGTCTTTGTGTGTGATTGTTTATTGTGGTTCGCAGTGCTGGGCCGACTGTTGGAAAATGACCTTAATGCCAAGGCAGAAAAGTGTCTGTTTTTCCAACAGTCCGTCTCCTTCCTTGGATACTGCATTACCACCTCAGGTGTGGAGATGGAGGGAGATCGCATTTCAGCCGTGCGTAATTGGCCGACTCCAACCACGGTAAAGGTGCAGTGCATTATTGGCTTTGCCAACTACTATCGGAGGTTTATCCGGGGCTTTGGCAAGGTCGCAGCTCCCATCACCTGTCTGTTGAAGGGTGGGCCGGCTCCACTGGTCTGCTGAGGCTGAGAGGGCATTCAGTAACCTGAGGGTTCTGTTCACCTCAGCCCCGGTACTGGCCCATCCCAATCCATCATTACCGTTCGTAGTGGAGGTGGATACGTCCGAGGTAGGAATAGGCGCTGTCCTATCTCAATGCTCGGGCACGCCACCCAAGCTCCTCCTCTGTGCCTTCTTCTCCAAGAAGCTCAGCCCGGCGGAGAAGAACTACGACGTTGATGATCGGGAGCTGTTTCCTGTTGTCAAAGCCCTGACCGTGTGGATGCACTGGCTCGAGGGGGCGAAACACCCTTTCCTAGTCTGGACTGACCACCGTAACCTGGAGTACATCCGGGCAGCAAGGAGGCTGAACCCTCGCCAGGCCAGGTGGGCCCTGTTCTTCACCCGGTTTGATTTTACACTGTCCTACATACCGGGTACGAAGAATGTGAAGGCAGACGCACTGTCACGGCTGTACGACACAGAGGAGAGGCCCATAGACAACACCCCCATACTCAAGGCCTCCTGCATTGTGGCGCCGGGAGTGTGGATGGTGGACTCGGACATAGAGCGGTCGTTACGCACAGAGCCATCTCCACCTCAGTGCCCAGCTGGGCTGCGGTACGTGCCGTATCTTGTCCGTGACCGTCTGATCTGTTGGGCACACACGTCGCCCTCCTCTGGTCACCCAGGTATCGGCCGTACAGTGCGCTGCCTGATCGGAAAGTACTGGTGGCCTACCTTGGCTAAGGACGTGAGTCTCCTCCTGCTCGGTGTGCGCTCTCCAAAAAGGTCAGGGACAGTTGTGGAGAAGTACAAATCAGGGTTGGATTATAAAAAATATCTGAAACTTTAAACATCCCACGGAGCACCATTAAATCCATTATTAAAAAATGGAAAGAATATGGCACCACAACAAACTGCCAAGAGAAGGCTGCCCACGAAAACTCACGGACCAGGCAAGGAGGGCATTAATCAGAGAGGCAACAAAGAGACCAAAGACAGCCCTAAAGGAGCTGCAAAGCTCCACAGCGGAGATTGGAGTATCTGTCCATTGGACCACTTTAAGCCATACACTCCACAGAGCTGGGCTTTACAGAAGAGTGGCCAGAAAAAAAGCCATTGCTTAAAGAAAAAAATAAGCAAACACATTTGGTGTACGCCAAAAGGCATGTGTGAGACTCCCCAAACATATGGAAGAAGGTACTCTGGTCAGATGAGACTAAAATTGAGCCTTTTGGCCATCAAGGAAAACGATATGTCTGGCGCAAACCCAACACCTATCATCACCCAGAGAACACCATCCCCACAGTGAAGCATGGTGGTGGCAGCATCATGCTGTGGGGATGTTTTTCATCGGCAGGGACTGGGAAACTGGTCAGAATTGAAGGAATGATGGATGGCGCTAAATATAGGGACATTCTTGAGGGAAACCTGTTTCAGTCTTCCAGAGATTTGAGACTGGGGCGGAGGTTCACCTTCCAGCAGGACAATGACCCTAAGCATACTGCTAAAGCAACAAGATAACTAACGTAAAGCATATTGTGTCCATAATAAGTATATAGGTTATAGGTCGAGAGCTTTTGTGAAAGAGCACAGTTAGAAAGATAGGGCATATTAAAGCAAATCGGATGGACATCATGAAAATGATCGGAGAGGTTTAGGGTAGAGGAAGTTCAGGAGTGAAAACAAACAAAATATAATTATTGTAAAATTGACTGTGTCCATAAAATGTACAGTTGAAGTCGGAAGTATACATGTACTTGTTTTACATTTACAGTTTTAACCCTAACCCAAATGTTAAGCCTAACCTTAACCAGTCAGATTGAATGCCTACATTTAACCCTAATGCCTAAACTTAACCAAAATCTCAGACACCCTGTCTGGAACAAATGCCTGGCGTTGACAATATACTGATCCTAATATAGTGAGGTTGCCCATCCCTGTTGCAGGTATTTGTTTTCTGACCAGGTGTTTTTTTATGACAAACTCACTTAGATTTGTCTTCAAAAAGAGCAATGAGTTTGGCAGCAGCAGCCACATGGAGAATTCCTGCAGAGGTCTAATGTGAGGGTCACATCTATGATCATGGATCGGCATCCCCAGATCCAGAAATTCCTCAGAGAGATGTACAGTTGAAGTCGGAAGTTTACATACACTTAATTTGGAGTCATTAACACTTGTTTTTCAACCACTCCACAAACTTCTTGTTAACAAACTATAGTTTTGGCAAGTCGGTTAGGACATCTACTTTGTGCATGACACAAGTCAGAAAAAGCGTGTGCGAGCAAGGATGCCTACAAACTAATGTGTACGTAAACGTCCGACTTCAACTGTATATGGTATGTACAGTTGAAGTTGGAAGTTTACATACACCTTAGCCAAATACATTTAAACTCAGTTTTTCACAATTCCAGACATTTAATCCTAGTAAAAATTCCCTGTTTTAGGTCAGTTAGGATCACCACTATATTTTAAGAATGTGAAATGTCAGAATGATAGTAGAGAGTGATTTATTTCAGCTTTTATTTATTTCATCACATTCCTAGTGGGTCAGAAGTTTACATACACTAAATTAGTATTTGGTAGCATTGCCTTTAAATTATTTCACTTGGGTCAAACATTTCAGGTAGCCTTCCACAAGCTTCCCACAATAAGTTGGGTGAATTTCGACACATTCCTCCTGACAGAGCTGGTGTAACTGAGTCAGGTTTGTAGGCCTCCTTGCTCGCACACGCTTTTTCAGTTCTGTAATTTCAGAGTCATACAACTGGGCACACACTGGTTGAATCAATGTTGTTTTCGCGTCATTTCAATGAAATTACGTTGAACCAACATGTAATAGATGTTGAATTGACGTCTGTGCCCAGTGGGATATAGATGACACACTCATACTTGTCTCATAGGTCAGCCTGGTCTCATAGACTAGACGTAATATAGTAAAAGTATATCCGGGACACTCAAATTTGTATAATATTGTTGGGTTCTAGCTTGAAATATACTCATTCATGTTACCATACTACAACGTATTGATTATTTTACATGTATAAGGAATGTATATGTTGGGGTCAATGGAGAACTAGGTGTATGGAAAGTTACTGAGTGAGGAAGGGGGAGTGGAAAAAGTTTACATTCTGTCAAAACATGGTATTGTGAAATCTCATGGCTCCTAACGAGGAAGGCAAAGGGCAACAGTCTGGTTTTAGTCACTGATAAGGTAGGACAGTCGTGGGTTAGGGAGGAGTGAGGAATTCGGCCCGAGGTCAGGTCAGATGAAGTGAGAAGGAACAGTCCTATCCCACACACACATACTTCCATGCCCACAAAGGTTTTAGCATCAGGCAGGGCCATGACTACACCAGTGAGAGGAACCAATTAAGTTCCTGACTAGCAACAGAGATGTATTGGCTGTCTAGATATGCAAGGAGTTGACTCCGCCTAGTAGGAGGGTATAAATATACAGTGCATTCGGAAAGTATTCAGAACTGTAGCGGGTGATTAGGACGGAGTCAGGTGCAGGAGGTGTGAATCACAGAAAATTGTTTATTTGTCCAATACAGCAGTTAGCAGCAATGCGTAAACCAAATACAGTGCGCCTTCAATGGGTACTAGGGAAACAAAAACACACGGGTGAATATCCCGGTGATAAAAGTACATAATGCTCAACCGAGCTAGCGACACCTCCACATGGAAACAATAACACACAAAGACATGGGGAGCAGAGGGAATTCTTATACAGAGACTGGTGAGGGGATATGAAACAGGTGTGTGTGAAAAACAAGACAAAACAAAAGGAATGATGAAAAGAGGAGCGGCAGTGGCTAGAAGGCCGGTGACGACGAATGCTGAAGCCTGCCCGAACAAGGAGAGGAGGCAGCTTTGGAGGAAGTCGTGACAAGAACCCTTGACTTTTTCAACATTTTCTTACGTTACAGCCTTATTCTAAAATCGATTAAATAGTTTTTTTCCTTCATCAATCTACACACAATACCCCATAATCACGAAGCAAAAAACGTTTTTTTGACATTTTTGCAAACGTAGAATAAAGCCCCCCCCCCCCCCGGAAATATCACATTTACATAAGTATTCAGACCCTTTACTCAGTACTTTGTTGAAGCAACTTTGACAGCGATTACAGCATAATGTCTTCTAGGGTATGACGCTTCAAGCTTGGCACACCTGTATTTGGGGAGTTTCTCCAATTCTTCTCTGCAGATCCTCTCAAGCTCTGTCAGGTTGGATAGGGAGCGTCACTGCACAGCTATTTTCAGGTCTCTCCAGAGATGTTAGATCGGGTTCTAATCGGGGCTCTGGCTTGGCCACTCAAGGAAATTCAAAGACTTGTCCCGAAGCCACTCCTGTGTTGTCTTGGCTGTGTGCTTAGGGTAGTTGTCCTGTTGGAAGGTGAACCTTCTCCCCAGTCTGGGGTCCAGCCTTGGAGGTTACCCGGACTTAAATGCTTTAATTGTATCAAGAAGTTCCTCCTCTGTAATTTGGCCTTTGAGGGGGATTTTTTAGTGGACTATGAGATAAAACTGAGTTAATCACAAACGTATAGTTAGAATTCACTGTTTCTAGGCAATAACTTAATTGTGTCATTTCACTGTGTGTGTGTGTGTGTGAAGTGGGAATCTGACCTAGGGTCGAATTGCTCGCTCTTACCTAAATCCATGGTTGTCCTACCTTATCAGAGACTGAAACCAGACTGTGGCCTTGTGTCTCTCTCCTCAAACAAAGTGGAAAGAGCGGCGCCAGGGTTGAACAGAGTTTAGGCTAAACCTTTGTCTCTCCTTGGCTATCTTCTTGATTGATTACAGCATGATGGGGTGGGGTTTGTGTATGTTTGAAAGATTAAGTATGGATCTGTCATGTCCAACAATCAGTCTTCAGGTCAAGCCCGGGAGACAAGGGCGTGATTGATTGTAATAATATTGTTTCTAAACTGAATGACAGTCGAATTTAGCTGCCATCATAGACAAAGGAAGTGGGCGGAGCGATATAGAGCAGGAAACTGAAGAGGGAGGGATTTTAAGCTAGGATGTGTGTGAATGGGACTATATAGATGGGGGGCAGAAAGAGAGAAGGGGGCTACTCTGCAGACTAGCCTGGCTTTGTTGAATTGTAAATAAAGTCACATCTTGATTCTACAAAAACTCTGGAAGAACTTTGACTTTTAATAAAGTATAGTGATTATTTTCCACATCATAATTGGCACCCAACGTGGGGCTGGGCAAAGAGGTTGTTGAGTGCTTCGCCATCTGAGAAAGTTTGAGCGAGTCACGCAGATACAGTGGCCACTGTTAAATAAAGGTAAGCGGCGTTCTTACTATTAGCATAGAACTGTGTGTTTCGTTCAAGCTGACTCTGAGGGTAAGGTACAGAAGGGGTCTCTCCAGCATTAAGGACTACATTTAGGAAAAGTACAGAGTTTTTGTTGGAATGAGAAATAAGCATGCATGCAATGTTATTGTATACAAGTGTAAATAAGTTCAATCCTACGGATACCGGTTTGGAGAGCTAAAATTAGCACGGTTACCGCTTTAGCGTGTTTATCATTGTTAGAGGCTGCTCGGGGGTAGGTGGCTAGCCAAGAGTCCCCTACGGTTACCGCTCTAACGTGTTTATCATTGTTAGAGGCTGCTCAGGGGTAGGTGACGCATCAGCCTGTGGGGGTGATGCACTAATTAGACAACTAATTGGGTAAAAAAGTAGGTCATCCTGAGTAGGTGACACCATAAATTGGAAGTCGCGCCAGTCATCTCAGGTAGGTGAACGGTTGTGAACAGCCACCAGGGCTTCAAAGTATAGAGAAATAATTAGATAGAGTGGGTCTGCTCATCTCGTACGGGGGAATGGTTTGCTTGAGCGGCTGTAGTTCATTCAATTGTAATTAAGTTGCATGTTTCATCTGTCTCATTCAGGTTGCTCATTTGGTCAGCTTGATCAATTAGCTTTGTTCAATTGTCTGATATATTTGTTTGTCCTGCTGGTCATTCTGTCTGATTCATTTAAGCACGAGTGGCTGCTTATCTGTGTGAATGATCAGACAATAATAAGAAATCCGGCAAATACTAGCCTTTTCTGTGTGGTGGGAGTGTCAGGATAGAGCAATATTTGAGGGTACTTGAAGCTTCTAAGGCTGGTGGAGAAAGGGCAAGCCCAATCTTGCATTACGAAGAGGAGAATTAATAGTATGTGGATATTCATTTACTAACGGAGTCTTTATCAGGACAGGTATGAGAAATCTTGTTGGAGGAACAGGTCACGTGTACGGGTGTGATCATATGACGTCAACACATTGTATTTCGGCCAAGCTTTTAGGGAGCCAATTTAGAAGTAATGTAGGATTATGGTAACATTGACCATAGTGAAATGTCAAATGTGCTAGGGTTAACATTCCAAATCTGGGCACTTTTATAAAATAAAATATTCCTGCAGGTTTTACGATTATTGACTGTGTGTTGGGAAATAGCGTTGTGTGAATGTGATATGGGAGTCGTGTGAATATGGGAATGAGTTAATCTGAAGTTTGGAGAATAAGCTGTTGATATAATGATATATTGGGTTTGTACAACACTGCCTGTCAAAGAATAGTGTGAGATCAGTGAATAAGTGACCAGTTTATAAGATTCTGGGAGGATTTTATGACTGAGGGGCAGTCTAGGTAGCTAAAGTTTATGTTCCGCTGGGTCTAGATTATGGTAATCTAACTTGTGGTAATAAAGAATCATTGGAAATACGAATGGTTTGGTTGATATTAATATATTAAAATGTGATGAATGTTATGTGCGGGTAATTGATTACCAGAGATTGGATAAAAGTGGAATAATATATAAATGCTGGCTTGCGCACCGGAAACGTAGACGTATGTGAGGGGTGGGAGACAGTACATATATATTTTAATAGAAATAAGATTAAGCATCATATTAACTATCATTTCGGAGCAGAGGTGATATAGTAAAGGAATTTTTGTATATTAGGGGGAAAAAACATAATCCATTTGATTAAATTCATTAGATCTCTTTCCAAATCAATGAATGTAGATTTGACTCGTTGACTGCTAAGTCATTCCCTTTGAGCTTGTGAGATCTTGGTCCTGTAAAGCTATTTTCTGAAAAGTGTGGTATGTGCCAGATGCTAAGACTACGGACCATTATAATTGGAATAAAGGAGGATTTACTTGTCATTTCAATAAAGCATAGATTCTGCATTACTGACTAAAATCTAGATTTTCTGATTATAGTTCAACTATGGTTATGGGTTGTGTAGATTGATAAAACAGTCAGTGTTGATTTTGTGATTTAAGACTGGGATTTAGTCATTTTCGGGGTTCGAATTGAACGACTCACTGATTCAACAGGAATAGTGAGTGAAATCTCTCGTAAGAGAGTACTTTTTTGTGTTGCCTAATGAGTTGATAGTTTAAAAACTACTGAGAATAGAGTTGTAATGTGGACTATTGAATTGAATATGGATATGAATTAAATGTATGCTTGTCAACTATAGCAAGTACTTGTTTTATGAATTAGAGCCTAATCAGAGAGGACAGTTACATAAATTTAATAGCGGACTGGCAATTGTGATAGAGCTGTGGCCATGATTTGAAATAATATCAAAGGAAAGGAATTTAATAGGGAAGTTAGAATTTCAACTGTGAATTGGTTGGTTAGACTGAAAGGAAAGTAATGTATTTTAGTAATTTTTGAATGCAAATATGCTATTAGTTATTGGTGGTTTGTGAATAGAATTTACTAATGCCATGTTCTAGTTCGCGGGTAAAAGAGAAACAGTCCAGCGAGTACGAATTTATGTCATGATCGTCATAATGAGCGGACCAAGGCGCAGCGTGATATGCGTACATCTCTTTAATAGTGTACTAGCAACACGATACAAAATACAAAACAACAAAACGAAACGTGAAGTCCTCGGTCATGAACACAAACCAACACGGAACAAGATCCCACAAAACACAAGTGCACAACAGGCTGCCTAAGTATTTGTCCCAATCAGAGACAACAAGCAACAGCTGATTCTCGTTGCCTCTAATTGAGAACCACCCCGGCCAACATAGAAAACACATGAACTAGAAACTGAACATAGAACACAAAACATAGACCCTACACACCCTGGTTCAACATATAAGAGTCCCCAGAGCCAGGGCGTGACAGTACCCCCCCCCCCCCCCCCCCAAAGGCGCGGACTGCGACCGCGCCAACATAAACCCAACAGGGGAGGGGCCGGGTGGGCATTCCACCTCGGAGGCGGATCCGGCTCCGGGCGTGACCACCACCCTCTAACAACCCCCCCGTAGCGCCCCTGGTCTGGTCCCGCTGGCTGGAGCTGGACTGGACATCGGTGGAGCGGATTGCTTAGGCTCCGGTGTGGAGCAGCTGACCGGTACCTGACCAGGCACAGGCTGTGCCGGACTGACGACGCGCACCACAGGCTTGGTGCGGGGAGCAGGAATGGGCCGGACCGGGCTGACGACGCGCACCACTGGCTTGGTGGGGGGAGCAGGAACGGGCCAGACCGGGCTGACGATGCGCACCACAGGCTTGGTGCGGGGAGCAGGAATGGGCCGGACCGGGCTGACGACGCGCACCACAGCTTGGTGCGGGGAGCAGGAACAGGCCTGGCTGGCGACGCGCACCATAGGCTTGGTGCGGGGAGCAGGTACAGGCCGGGCCGGGCTGGCGACGCACACCATAGGCTTGGTGCGGGGAGCAGGAACGGGCCGGACCGGGCTGACGATGCACACCACTGGCTTGGTGCGGGGAGCAGGAACGGGCCGGACCGGGCTGACGACGCGCTCACAGGCTTGGTGCGGAGAGCAGGAACAGGCCGGACCGGGCTGGCGACGTGCACCATTGGCTTGGTGCGAGGGGCAGGAACAGGCCGGGCCGGGCTGGCGACGTGCATCACAGACTTGGTGCGAGGGGCAGGAACAGGCCGGGCCGGACTGGCGACGCGCACCACAGGCTTGGTGCGAGGGGCAGGAACAGGCCGGGCCAGGCTGGCGACGCGCATCACAGGCTTGGTGCGAGGGGCAGGAACAGGCCCGACCGGGCTGGCGACGTGCACCACAGGCTTGGTGCGGGGAGCAGGAACAGGCCGGACCGGGCTGTGGAGACGGACTTGAGGTCTGGAGCGAAGAGCTGACACAACCCGTCCTGGCTGAATGCCTATATTTACACACTCTGTGTGAGGCATCAGCACAGGACGTACAGGGCTGTGTACTCGTACTGGCACTACAGCACGTGACACTGGCGCAGGATATCCGGGACCGAGGAGGGGTACTGGAGGCCACGAGCGTTGAGCCGGCACACTCCGTCCTGGCTGCATGCCCACCTTAGCACGACACGTGCGTGGTGCTCGCACAGGACGTACCGGACTGTGTCGGACCACTCGCGGCACAGTACGCAGCTCCGCATACCTCGGAACCTGCCCAGTCTCACGCTGCCTAGCCTGATTACGGGGAGTTGGCTCTGCTCTACCTCTAGGCTCCGCCAACCTCCCTTCCAGCCCCCCAAACCCGGTGGCCTCTTCTCCTAATCCCCAAACTCGCCCAGTAGCTGCCTCCAGCAGCCCCGTCGTCCATGCCGTGTGCCCCCCCAAAAATGTTTTATTGGGGTTGCCTCTTGCGTGTCCGACGTCGGCCTGGTTGGCGCCGCTGCTCCTCTCTATGGCGCGCCTCCACCGTCTCCTCCCACGGACGGCGATCCATACCGGCCTGGATTCCTCCCAAGTCCAGGACCCCTGCCCGTCCAAGATCTCCTCCCAAGTCCAGGCTGTCTGCTCCTGGACACGCTGCTTGGTCCTGTTTTGGTGGGATCTTCTGTCACGATCGTCATAATGAGCGGACCAAGGCGCAGCGTGATATGCGTACATCTCTTTAATAGTGTACTAGCAACACGATACAAAATACAAAACAACAAATAAACGTGAAGTCCTCGGTCAAGAACACAAACCAACACGGAACAAGATCCCACAAAACACAAGTGCACAACAGGCTGCCTAAGTATGGTTCCCAATCAGAGACAACAAGCAACAGCTGATTCTCGTTGCCTCTGATTGAGAACCACCCTGGCCAACATAGAAAACACATGAACTAGAAACTGAACATAGAACACAAAACATAGACCCTACACACTCTGGCTCAACATATGAGTCCCCAGAGCCAGGGCGTGACAATTGAGCAGTAAGAGACATTTGAAGCAGAAATCTGAATAGTTGAATTGAAATCATTTCTATGACAAATTCTAATTGTTATTACTTTATTCTATAGTTTGTGTAACACCAGTGACCTATGCAAATAGTTAATGAATTTTAAAACAATAATTTGTTTTCGTTTTGTGGTCCAGTAGAGTGTAGGTAGTTTTAACTATTATGCTGATGGGATAGCACCAACTTTATGTAGGTTCTAGATTTGTTAAACAACAAGTTTGTATTTTAAACTAAATTAACGCAATAGCCTACAATTATAACATTATCAGAAAAAGGCACAATCTAATGCGAAACAGTTATTACATATGTCATTGATCCAGTAATGATACAAGTATAAGAAGAATATTAAAAGAAAGGGATAAAATCTCATTTTTGGAAAGAGGAAGAGCATGAAGAGATATTAGGAAGAAGAATACCATTAACTGAGGAATATGAAAACGTTTAGCTGAGAAAGTTAAAAGGAATAATTTACCTTGCACCCTACTATAGACACTGAACCACACAGGGAGACCAAGAACACAGGGAGTAGAGATGACAGGAACACCAGTAGCAATCATGAAGAGAAGGTTCCCAGAAAATAGTAAAGAGATTGGTAAAATCTCTGATAAATGGGAAAAAAGAACCAGGAAAATAGCAACCAGATGGCCAAAGGAGGGAACGTTTGATGTAACAGTGTGTGAGGAAATACCCTAATAAAGAACTACCAAACAGGAGAGAAAGGGGAGGAAAGAAAGAAGAAGAGAGAGAAAGAGAGAGAAATCTAGAAAATATTCTGGGAGGAAGGAAAGAGTTGGAAGGACAGCATAGCCAAAGCTAGAAGGATAATAATGGAGAGGGAGAGTGGACCAAAAAAGGCTGGTTTAACTACACCACCACCATACACAGAAGGAGGGCAGTATTCTCAGGTCACAGGTCTAGTCTCAATAACAGGGAATATAGAGATAGAAGAGGAAAAAGGAAGCAGCAGGTTTCCACACCAAGGAGAGGAGAACAATCACATTTAGATGTATACTGTTATGGAGGGCTGAGGGGCATGCTAACGAAACTGGAAAATTATGGGATAGATGGACAAGAGTATGGTGGGCAAAAAGAGTGGGATGATGCAAGTAATGAGGAGGATGAGGAACTAAAACAGTGGGCTGACTCTGAGCAAGAACAGAGTGGGACAGAGGGACGATTATCACAGCAAGGAGCCACAGGAGGCAAAACTATAATAACAGAATTAGGTGAGGCACTGCAAGCCCATCTGGAAAATCAAATTTAAGAAGCAGAAGCCAGAAAAGTATGGAGCCCAATATCCCATTTTGGTAAAGGGGACACAGGTTCACTATGTGCCCTGGGGATTGCAGGACCTAGAAGGCCTGGTGACTAGACTGCCTAACCTGCATGAAGGAGCAAGGGAAATGGATTAGAACATTTGAAGAACAAACGATGGGGAAGCTACTGGCGGTGGGAGACTTGAAGGCATTGCTGGCCAGGGTGGTGGGAGTGGCCTCATACAGGCGGTGCGGAGGACGGTACTGGATGGAGTGGCCTTTGACAATTATAGGCCAGGACTATGGCACACTCTGAGAATAGAGTATCCAGCCAAAATAGACCCTAAAGCACTAAGAGGGGAGCCATTGGGGGATAAAGAAAACCCGGCAGGTTACCTGGAGGACCAGCTCAAGAGGTGGCGACAAGAAACAGAAAGGGATCCAGGTGGGGATCCACTGATGACAACACTGTTCAAGATGTCATTGATGGAAGCAATGCCAACGCCTGTCAGAAACAGACTAGAAAATGTGGTGGGCCTAACGTCAAAGTCACACAAAGAGTTCTGTGACCATGTTATCCACACAGTGGAGAAATACAGGAAGGACGAGCAGAAACTGACAGAGCAAGGGAAAGACATTCAAAGAAAACTGGCACAGTTGCAGTTGGAAGAGCTGACAAGAAAGGACAAAAAGAAAACACAAGCCCCAGTGATCACTTCAGCATCACCGGAGGAGGGTGCCATGTCACCAGTTCTCCAAGGAGGTCAACCAATACCGCCTCAGTAGCAAGGCCAAAGAGCTCCTGCCTTACCAGTAGTAGACGTGTACACACAACAATCCCCTGGACAGTGGCAAAACAGAGGAAATGGAAACAGACCAAAGAATCCAGGGTACCGATCACAACAGCAGACATACCAAAATGGTGGCCCAAGAAGCCCGCTGGGTGTCTGCTGGTGGTGTCAGCAATCAGGACATCTAAGAAGGAATTGTCCTACCAACCCATGGTTGCCTAAGCAACCACAGCAGGGTAATTGGCAAAGAAATTACACCAGCTCGGATGCATGGCGGCAGTCTCAGACACAGGCTCCACAGGGCCCAGTGAACTCGTGGGGTGGACGGATACTAGGGATGCTCAGGGAATCCTAAAGGGGAGGGTCAGCTAGTGGCAGTAACTATGCAGGCTGATGAAGAACCTATGCTGCAGGTTCAGGTGAATAATACAGGCACACCAATGATTATAGATACTGGAACAACTTACTCATGTGTAAGTCCAAATTATGCCTCTCACCTCCCCATATCAGGCAAATTTGCACAGACAGTAAAATTTTCATGACAAACGCAGTTAATACATATGACAGTTCCAGTAAAATAAGAAGCAGGAAAAAGCTACATGTATACCTATATTAGTATCAGAACAAACTCCAGTTAATCTATTAGGAAGAGATGCATTATGTAGAATGGGGGTCCAAATTAAATGCATATCAGAGGCACTAATAATAGTTCAGGAAGGGGTATGTCCACAGAATATGATGGACCAGACCATCATCACATTAGTAAACTGGTTTGGTGGAGGGGGGCCACAGGGCATGTGGGAAAGTGCAACCACCGAGGCAAGAGAGAGCATATTTGGGGATTTGAGTTTTTGAAGTCATGTAGCATGTTGGGCGTGATCGAGTGGGAGCAGTGCGACTAGGGAAAACACTAGGGGTTTAAATCTCATGAGACTTTATTTTGTTTTATGTGCACTGGATTGTGAAATTCACCAGGGAAGGGAGCAGTCACGAGTGATGTTCTTGAGGGTTTTCTGCGTGGGGGGATCAGGAGATGTGGACTAATTAATTCAATAGAGAGTGAGAATTTCGAATTTGAATTGTTTGGACTGGTTAAGAGGTATCAAAATGGAAACTAACGAAATGTGAACTTTTTATTCCAGGAAAAAGGGGGAAGTGATTTTCTCTTTTCTTTGAAATGTTTTCCGAGACTATAAATAAGGCCTGGCCATTTTTTGTTTTTTGTTTTACTATATGCTTTTCAAATAACCACAAACAACCCACTAAGTATGAAATGTTAGCTGTATAGGATTTATTTTATTTTAGGGTTCTTTTCATTGGATAGAAGTGATATATCTTAAACATGTAATTTGAGGTTTAATGTACTGAGTGAGTTTTAAGTAAATACATGTGATTTCTTTTGAAAAGAGCTGTACTAAGGATTTACTGTACACTTGGGATACAAAAATTATTAAATGTTTTGACGGTTGTTAATGATTAGTCTACTATAGAATGAAACACTTATTTGAACGGTTTGAATGACCTCTTGCCTTTGTCCTGACTTTCTAGTGTGATTTGATCACCCACACTGGAAAACTGAGTGACATAGGATGATGAGTTTAAGGTAATTTATTATACAGAGTCAAGGGTCATTTATAATACTGATAATTATGAAGAAGTTTATAATTTGGCAATAATCCTATATATCATTCCAAACAGGACAAGGATGAAGTGAGAGAGTTAGTCCTGATTGAGGGACATTCCTTGAATAATGTTATGGGATACAATTAAGTTAAGATATTCTCATTTATAATTTGGTTTACCAGGCAATGTTGTTTTGTTTTTGAACGCATTAATCACGATGTGAATCATGTGTCCAAAGGGGGGAGTAGTACTGGTCGGAAGTACTGGTAGCATGTTTTTTTTTGGTAAATATGCAAGTTGTATTAAGTATATGAGCAGTAGTAATAATGTGTTATGTGTTAGGTTAAATGTTTTTGTGATAGGAGGCAGGGTGTAGAGGAGGCCTGTCTATGAAATGAGTGGACTGCAACAAGCTGCAAGAAGGTGTGCTTCCTAATCTTAAGGCTTCTCCTGACTGATGAGAAGACATGGTATAGTAGCATAAGTAGCATAATGTGTCTCACCTAACCTAACAATGTTCTTAAGGCTTTCTTTCCATGAGGTGAAGGCAACTCTGCCCAACTGAGCAGGATAATCAGAGCATTTTTCTGTGCTCTGGAGACTATGTGGCGGTAAAAGACTACAAAAGAAAGAGCTGAAAAGACCCTATATGGAGGGGCCCGAACCAGATGTTGTTGGCTACCTCAATGACGGTAAAAGGGGCAGAGACAGATACTTAGATCCATGTGTCCCACTATAGGAGTGTTCAAACCCCAGGAGAGGAAGATGGCCCCGCCATTGGGTAGCATTGTTGTCTTTTGTGTTTGTCTGTGTTTGTGTGTCTTTGCAGCAGTAACTCCGAGCTTCCCTATGAGTAGGCTGGTAGAAGGACACTCTTCGCAGACCGATGTCGATGGATTGAGAGGGACTCTGGCTGATCCGGAGACCCTAGTGACGGAAGAAGGTTAACAGCTAAAGTGACCATACATTGTCATCCAGGTTACACCAACGGCTGTACGGATAGAGGGGAGCGCGACCTGGTATCATCTAAACCATTGTACCAGAGTACCACAAGGGAACCGATGACTTAGAGATGAGGGAGATGAGGATGCTGGAGCTGGCGAGAATCAGGAGATGGGGGAGGATGGCAATTACTGATGAGCTACGTGTTCTTGCTGATTCCCTCGGCGGAGGGGCAGACCTTCGAGACCTTCGAGACCTTCGAGACCTTCAAGACCTTCAAGACCTTCTAGATCTTCAAGATATTTCAGACATCCAAGACGCACCAAATGCAGAAGAAAGGGAATGGAAGGAGCCGTTAAACAATGAGTAGTATAGATGAGTACAATATATTACATTAAAATTAAATAAAGAAAATAGTCTAATATGCACCACATCTCCTTTAAAATAATTAACAGTAGTTCCAAATCCCCACAGTTACCAGGACTGTGCTATGATTGAACAACAACTTCTGTCATCTAAGGAATTCGGAAAGACCAGCAGAATGTTTGTCAGATTTAGGAAATCCTAAATATAAACAATTTTATAATCAACCAGGATGAGGAGAGAAGTGTAAGCAATTAGATGTTAGAATAGGAACAAGGAAAAGGGAAACACCAGAGTAATATCAAATAGACTATGAGCAAATATAGGAGTGTTACAATAAAACAATTGGGTTTTAGAATTTGGGAGAATTCAAGGGAGAATGTGAAACTATGTGGCATTTATACAGATAGCCTTTGGAATGCAGGGACCCATCAAATAAAAATATATTAGGCAGCAGGATCAAGTATTAGAAATTGGTATTAAGAATGATTGGTGAAACATAATAGTTTGTCATATAGTCAATGCTTATAGGGATGTTTCGGATTGGAAATTAACTCAACTAAACTGTTATGATCTGTCCTTTCTCAAGGTTACTACGGATGGTGTCTTAATGCATAGCAGAGATAATTCGGTCCAGAGCGGTGTGAACCTCAATAAAATAAAATAAAAACCCTACCCGGCTGAAGAGGAGCAACAAAGGCGTTGAAGATGTTCCTGTCCAGCACCACCTCTACCAGGAGACCTGAATCAGAACCAGCATCCAATCGAAGCAATCAACTGCCTTTTCTCTTATGCCTTTTCTCTCATGAATGTGACAGGAGTCCATGTGGAGTGAGCAGGAAGAGAGATCTATTCAAATACAACATTTCTCATAGTTTGGGTATACTGGTTGGCAAAACGGACAAAACAGAATGGAGGTAGAGGTGGGGTGGAACAGGTGTGACACTGGAATTGGGACATTGTCATGGGCAATCCAAGTTGAACTATGAAGCTATGTGAAGAACATAATGAAGACACGCCAGAAGATTGAGTGCCGGAGGAGGAAGGGATTGTTATTTGAGGTAGTAGGTTGATTAAGGAGGTACACTGCTAAATTTATAGTAATTTAGATTAAGAATGCATTAAGATACTGATCTGTTGTTATTCTCTTTATGAGGAAGCTAATGCTAAAATTATGGATAATTATACTGTATGTTAATATAAATATAAATTCTGCCAGTGTCAATATGTGCCAAGGTGAGATTTTTAACTTTGAGTGATGGAACCAAGGTGACTAACTAAGAATGGTCATTCTAAATTTGTTTTGGGTAGTTAATTTGATTATGATTATGAATTGTAAGCTGACTGATTGATCTGAATGAAGTTATGTGATTTAAAGATTTTGACACTATTCTCAACATGCCCTTGATATTATGGTTAAAATATTATGGTTGCATTTACTTTAGGTATGATGTGTTAGGATACTAACACATACAGTGAGGGAAAAAAGTATTTGATCCCCTGCTGATTTTGTACTTTTGTCCACTGACAAATACATGATCAGTCTATAATTTTAACTGTTTATTTGAACAGTGAGAGACAGAATAACAACAAAAAAATCCAGAAAAACCCATGTAAAAAATGTTATAAATTGATTTGCATTTTAATGAGGGAAATAAGTATTTGACCCCTCTGCAAAACATGACTTAGTTCTTGGTGGCAAAACCCTTGTTGGCAATCACAGAGGTCAGACGTTTCTTGTAGTTGGCCACCAGGTATGCACACATCTCAGGAGGGATTTTGTCCCACTCCTCTTTGCAGATCTTCTCCAAGTCATTAAGGTTTCGAGGCTGACGTTTGGCAACTCGAACCTTCAGCTTCTTCCACAGATTTTCTATGGGATTAAGGTCTGGAGACTGGCTAGGCCACTCCAGGAACTTAATGTGCTTCTTCTTGAGCCACTCCTTTGTTGCCTTGGCCGTGTGTTTTGGGTCATTGTCATGCTGGAATACCCATCCACGACCCATTTTCAATGCCCTGGCTGAGGAAAGGAGGTTCTCACCCAAGATTTGACGGATGATTTGAATGGCCCTGTCCATTGTCCCTTTGATGCGGTGAAGTTGTCCTGTCCCCTTAGCAGAAAAACACCCCCAAAGCATAATGTTTCCACCTCCATGTTTGACGGTGGGGATGGTGTTCTTGGGGTCATAGGCAGCATTCCTCCTCCTCCAAACATGGCGAGTTGAATTGATGCCAAAGAGCTCCATTTCGGTCTCATCTGACCGCAACACTTTCACCCAGTTCTCCTCTGAATCATTCAGATGTTCATTGGCAAACATCAGACAGGAATGTATATGTGCTTTCTTGAGCAGGGGGACCTTGCGGGCACTGCAGGATTTCAGTCCTTGACGGCGTAGTGTGTTACCAATTGTTTTCTTGATGACTATGGTCCCAGCTGCCTTGAGATCATTGACAAGATCCTCCCCTGCAGTTCTGGGCTGATTCCTCACCGTTCTCATGATCATTGCACCTCCACGACGTGAGATCTTGCATGGAGCCCCAGGCCGAGGGAGATTGACAGTTATTTTGTGTTTCTTCCATTTGCGAATAATCGCACCAACTGTTGTCACCTTCTCACCAAGCTGCTTGGCGATGGTCTTGTAGCCCATTCCAGCCTTGTGTAGGTCTACAATCTTGTCCCTGACATCCTTGGAGAGCTCTTTGGTCTTGGCCATGGTGGAGAGTTTGGAATCTGATTGATTGATTGCTTCTGTGGACAGGTGTATTTTATACAGGTAACAAGCTGAGATTAGGAGCACTCACTTTAAGATTGTGCTCCTAATCTCAGCTCGTTACCTGTATAAAAGACACCTGGGAGCCAGAAATCTTTCTGATTGAGAGGGGGTCAAATACTTATTTCCCTCATTAAAATGTAAATCAATTTATAAAATTTTTGACATGCGTTTTTCTGGATTTTTTTGTTGTTATTCTGTCTCTCACTGTTCAAATAAACCTACCATTAAAATTATAGACTGATCATTTCTTTGTCAGTGGGCAAACATACAAAATCAGCAGGGGATCAAATACTTTTTTCCCTTTTGATATTGATATTGTTCATTGTGGGTATAACCTTGAATGCAAAGATTGTGATTGAAAGCATAAACATAATATATTTTTGTAAGGTTATGGAACTAGTAGTCCCATATGGGGGGATATGAATGAGATTCTTTAGTGGACTATGAGATAAAACTGAGTTAATCACAAACATATAGTTAGAATTCTCTGTTGCTAGGCAAGAACTTAATTGGGTAATTTCGCTGTGTGTGTGTGTGTGTGTGTGAAGTGGGAATCTGACCTAGGGTCGAATTTCTCACTCTTACCTAAATCCATGGTTGTCCTACTGTCGTATATGATGAATGGTGGCAATTATTGCTGTCAACAAAAAGTCCGCTATGCTGCATCGTGTTAGAGGCTTTTATTAAAATCACGAGTTTACAGCATAGGTACAGACTCGCGATGTCCGGAGAACAGCTCCCCAGATTGATATGGCCGTTCTGACGTCTCATCGTTTAACTCCTATTTATAAACAATGCAAAAAGAGGGGTGACCCTCTTCTGGCCAATCACCAGTCTCCCCTGGGGCATCACCCTCCCAACGCTACATTTGAACTAAGATCATAAAACAACATTCTTTGTTCCTCCAAAACATTTAACAAAGGCATAATCTTCAGATACGATATTCCCCCCTTTCGAGACGAAATAAACGTCTCGAAAACAAACAGAATAAGATTATGACTATTAACCATTTATCTTATTGAGTATCTTTAACATTAAACCAAACACATTCTCCTCTAGAGTGTAAATACCTTTCTATGAAATACCTGTTTATGAAGTGTGAATACATTACTATGACATATGAAGAAATCTCTATGGAGTGTAAGAGCGAAAAACTGTCTGGCAGCCATCCATCCATATCAATCAAGACAGTAAAATTCTCTCACGGTCCCTCTGCCCCAGGCAACCACCGTCGGTACTCCAGATAACCTCATTAACCATGTAAATGCATTTGAAACTATGATGCAATTAAATACACATGTAAGCCCCTGCAAACATGCAAACAAAATCCTATCCATAAACATCCATTGTACGGCTGGTCAACCCATAGGACCGGACAATGAAACTCTCCCTTCCTAGCCTCTCTGTCCCTAAACATTCACCGAAATAAACAAAAACATCTAAGATCCTCCCATGTATTCAATAACATCAAACATCATTCTACAAAAATTAATACCTGAGACTATTACACAATTATGTATTACACATGTCTATATTTCATTGCAAACACTGGAATGTAGTCCACTACACTTCATCTCCCTGTAGTGTCCTCTTCCAATGGACTTGTTGATGATGGAATCAGCCACACCCTCCTTGTTTCATCTCCTCCAGTCATATTGTCCCTTCATATTGTCTTAGTTTGAGTATTCCAATCTCCACATGTTCTCCCAAATGCTTCTGGAATGACAAGAAAATAAACGACCAAACAGTATCTTTTGCAAAACAACATTTTCAAATTAAACCTCAACATCAATTTAAGAATATAAAAATGACCTATAAATGATGTATGAATCACATTAACCTATCCCCCCCTTGATTCATAAATCATACCAACATCACCCTACTATTGAAAAAAAAAAAATTTGAAAAATAATCAACTCATAAAAAAAAAAAGATATTTATCCATCAGTAGTCCATCCATCTTTATCCAGATCAGGAACAGTCAACACCGGCATCTGAGTGTTGTCTCCAGGAATCACTCTCCAACCTATCTCAATATCATAGCTTTCTCAAAGGTAAGTAACAAATTACAAACATCACCCAGTGTTATCAAAGCTGAAACTAAAATCTGACCCATCACTGCCCCTACTGGCCTAATTGATCTTGCAACCAAATCTTCTCAGATCTCCCAAACACATCCCTTATAATGCATCTATAACCCCAGTGATCTTATCTGAACTATCTGGACTCAAAGTATAACTAATATTTATCAATATGATCTTCCCAAATGTTACACCATACCATGAATAAAGTCCCCCCTTCTCCCTTAGATTCATCCTTCAATGATAGGCTTGAAGACTATGACATGTCGCTTTTCATCCTATTTTGAACTCTAGTTTCAAATTGATCTGTGTTCGGTGCTACTCCTCTTTTAATAGTAAAAGCCTCATATGGAAGCTTCAACGTTGACATGTAACCAAATCCTATCCCTCCATAGGGTAAGAATACATATACTTTATCCTCACAAACCCCCTCTAAATATCTCTAAAATTCCCCATAGTCATAGGCAAAAGCTAATCTTTTAACCATCAAAGTCCTGCTTTTCTTACTACCTGCTACCTAAAAAGTAACATATTTCTCATTACTACCCTTAAGGTCATGCTTATCCAAAGTTATCATATAACATCCCAATCTGATCTTCCCATAAACACACCCCTTACCTCATATGTTTTATTAGAACAAAAACAACTTTTAGCCCTCAATATTTCACCTGAATACTTCATGGTTCCGTTGTTACCTGATTTTCCTTTCCATCTAACAATTCCCATAGGATAAACCATTTACCCAAGAACACTACTTAAACCTAAGCTTAAACCACTGTTCTGACAACGACATTATTTTATCTGTCAATGACTGTTGCCAATTCCACAGTCATGACAAAGCATAAGACTGACCCACACCTGACAGAGGCTGCGCAACCGTCTAACATGTTTGGGATGGAATTCTCAACAGACATGGACCCTCAAGATTCCTCACTGATCTTACAGAATGAGTTAATCTATCTCTAATTTCCACAACAGAAGAACGAGCGGCACTGATCAGATACCTCTCCCTGTCTGTCATTAAAATCAAAGACCTCATCCTGTATCTCCATGATGAATCTATATTCTCTCTACTACTCTCTGTTCTCCTATTTTACCCCTATTCGTACTATCATTGACAGCACTCTCCTTCCGTAACATAAACCCCTGAGTCCTTCTTGCTAACCCCCTTTAATTTCAGAACAGTTGTTGTCGATGCCATACTCCCTACATCGTATCATTAATCCCTTCCAAAGTTACCATTAAAGTAGTTGATTTAGTTGCTGTATCAACCCTAATCACTTCTAGTGCAAAGGTTCCCATTATCCTCTGTGTCTTATCTACTGTTGGAGTGACTACTGTAATCTACTCCTCCTGAACTCCTTCGGTGACTGCGGAAGCTTCAACAGATTTAAAATCTTCCATTATAGGCATCACTTTACGAATTACATAACCCTTTAACCCATAATTCTTAACCGGAACAACTTCTAATGCTTGCCCTAAATAAGTACACATATATTCTCCCTGACCTTTCTCTGTAACATTACGCCAAATAAGTGAACAGTCACTCCTAACCTCTTCCACTTCATATCGTTGTACAAACTATCCCTCCGTTGACTAAGTGCAACAGCTTCTACTCCTGGTCCTGATAACAATACTTATTCTCCATAATTATCTCTCCATATGAGAGGAACGTCCCCATCCTAAACCCTAATAAGTATTTTTCCCTAACATTGGTGCTGTATTGGTTCCCTTATAATCAAATGCGATATATTTATGACTTTAATACCTATCAATGTTGAAAGAGTTAACTTGCTTCTCACTGTTGTTATAATAGACTGAAGTGTTAATGTCCTTATTTACTCCTAATTTTCCCCCGTTTTCCCCTAAGACTTTGAACTCTTTACTTGTACTTCCATCTATCCCCACTAGTGTCACTTTTTCCCCAAATCTCAGTCCTATCTCTAAATCCCTGACTTTCAAACTTTTGATTACACAAAATACCCCTATAATTACCTTGATCTTCCTGCTGGAAACTGTAACTATAGATACTCAATCACCCTCAATCTTCTCTTATCCATGCCTCGACTCCTAACAGATCTAAACTCCTACCATATCTTCCCACTAAACTTTAAAATGTCCTTCATCACTGTTCTCTCTCTCTCTTTCTACTACTAACTTTGAAACTTAGCTTACTGTCTTAGAGTCCCTTCAACCTAGCCTACCCCTAACTTATTTTAATCTAATCTTTTCTCTTATAACATTTAAAACCTTTTCCCCTGACTTATTGACAAAATCTCTTACCACCAAATTTTAGAATATGTGATTGGGAAAGTTCCCCACCTGCTTCTGACTCATTACACACAGACTTGGCAAACGTCTAAACACCTTTTAGCCTAGCCTGAAATCTCTTAGTGTAAGAATGTAACCCAGAATAAACAGTCACCCCTTTTAACTTTTCAGACAGATTGTCTTAATAGACAGTCTAGTGTACATCTTATTGTACAATTCAATTCTCTTCCCAACACTGCAATAACAGTATCTTCTAATATTAGTATGTCTATTTTGATTAACTGTTTTACTACCTCAAATCCCTATCCTAATTCGTTATCAATTAGTGAGATGTTTAACCTCTTTAGGCCTAAACCCAAATAAGTTTTTCCCCTATTCACTATCCCTTCTAATGGTCGGTTGTTTCAACTGTTAGCTATTTTCTCTTCTTCTCTAATCGATGCTCTCAGCAATGCACCCCCCTTCATCTCTTCTAGAACAGGTGATCTTCACTTTCTCCTTCATCTTCCTCTGTTGTTTTCTCCTGTTCTTGGGATTCTCTCAGCAGTTTTCTTGGTCCTGTTCCTTCTCGTCGTTGACATATCAGTATTCTTCAACCTTAGTTCCAAGTTCTGTCCTCGAAATATCATCTTCCATCATCTTCTTACTAGTGGGCTCTTCTTGACCTCAATGTGTTCTTCTCCTTCCATTCTTGAATTCTTCATCCAGTCGTGTTACTTCTTATCCGATTTATCCAGGCATGATAAGCAATCTGCCTATATCTCCATTTCTTCTTTGCTCTTGTACCCTTCTTTCTTCAACCTTCATCAGAGATCAAGTCTCCAGTATCCTTCTTTCCTCTCTTGCCACTTCCTTCTGATCACAGAGTCATATCCACCCATGACCTCTCTCAATCACTCTCATCTTCATCATCCTCATCTCCTTAAGTTCCCAGACATCCCGGTTTTCCTTCCTTCTGGAGTTTTGAATTCATCTTCATCGTCGTTTCTGCTCGTATTCGTCTTCATCTCTGATGCCATAATCACCATGCTAGATGATCACTGAAAGCTTCCTTCTCGTAAGGTGGGTGTCTTTGTGCTGAATCCGTATGTGAGAAAGGTGTACTAACATCTGCCATTAGTCTTTCTAACCCTACTTTGATTAAAAAATGACTATTTTAATCAATTTTCCCCTATATCAAGCCTTTTATATTCCTTTATTGTGAACTATGTTATTTTAGACTGTATAGCCTATATAGGCTTCCCCCCTTAAATTATTAATATAACCCTAACAACCCCCCAAAAACTCAAATAAAATCAAATATGAATATTAAAAAATTCAATTAAATGCCTTATTCAAAAACCCTTTAATTAAAAATAAAAACCAATTAAAAACTCAATTAAAAATTATGAATAATTTAAAACCAATTTTTTATTCCTATATCACCAATTTATCAATTAGTGTTGGCTATCTAACCACAACCCATCAACTGCAAGTAAATGCAAGTTAGTCATCTTCAGACTAAAATACCCATAAACAAAGCCTTCTAACCTTACAACCCTTCAATACTCCAATTCCCATAACCCCTTGCTCTATCAGCTCTAATTATCTTAAATTTACAGAAGAATGTCAGTCTTCGATTCCCAACACATCTGTAATCAAACCCCAGTGATACACAGAGCTCCCAAAATGCCATTTTTAATGAAATAGTATTTGCCAAGCCTATGTAAAATCGTCATAACATCACATTTTGTTAGGATGATTTTGTGTACTAGCCTGATCTGATCCTCTCGTCTGCCTCGTCACGTGATCACTTCCTGTATCTCCTCGCTCCCCCTCTCTCCTGTCTCTCATGACAAGGGACAAAGACACAGAAACAGCTTCTAGTAGTTAATGCACTCACTGAGTATTTCCAACCATTCAATATTCGTTCGTTCTACCTTATTCACTCTAAGACTAAACTCAGAACTAAACAGATCGCTCAAACATTTTTATTTTATTTTAACAAAACATTTTTATTTTAATCCGTCATTTAATTCAATGCATTATTCTTCGCCAACATATATTTAATTTATCAATTCAATAGGACACACCACAAGTTTCATCTTTAACCAATCTTTAAACTAGAATACTCGTGCTAAAATCTCTGTCTGTGTGTTTCTCCGTCTCCCTGCAGCCCCCAGATGGGACCCATGACCCTAACCAACCATTTTGTTTTGTAGGCTTAGCCCAGCCTCATGTCGTAGTTTTTAGCCCCGTAAAATCAAGCGCATGCGCACATCCACCTAAGCCCATGCTTACCACACAACAGAACGATAGCATTACGCTACAGCGTCACTATTTTATACCTTATACTCACACAATTACACATAACAGAGCTCACATTTGCGTAGAACTTTCAGTTCCACCACATACAAACAAGTTTAAGAGGCTTGAATCCATCGCAGTGGACCTCCAAGGTTGAAGTTATCATGTAGCACACAACACAATTAGCATTTAGCAATTAGCCTTTAGCATTAGCCTTTAGCTAACTGCGGCCTACAACATGTAACAAAACCCCGCATTGCGTCTTTAATTGATTACTGTTTCGTTTGCCCTAAATTTATTCTGCCGTGGGTATGGCTATTTCAGTGAGCGATCCCCCCCAATGCAACTATCCCGTCGAACAGAAGTTGAGTAAGCCATCCCCAAGAAATGTCCCACCAACCCCAGTCCCAGACTGACCTAGAAACTCCTAATGCATTTCCAGGATTTTGGCCCACCCTGCGGTCGCCCCGTGTGTCACGAGGGCTTATCTAAACCTGCAATGCTCTAAAGAATGCGCATATCTGAATTTACCAACCATTGTCACCCGTTACCAATGACATATAACCTTATCATTGCTCATAGTTACCAATGAAATATAAATGTCTCCTACCGTTTTCCTAAATTTGTCCTTGCCCATAGTTACCAATGAAATATAAATTTATGCTCTAAATCCTCATTGCCATCCGTTACCAATGAAATATAAACTTATCCCTCTAAATTATCATTGTCTATAGTTACCAATGAAATAACATTTTAGCAGACTCCAGTCGACCAGCAATAACACCACCGAGGCCAGGTCGAAATGGAACATCTCTTCAGTGTACACAAGTCATATCCAATCTAACAAACTCCGAAGCGGTAAGAACACTCACCCTTTTTTTTTTTCGGCCATGCTTCAGAGAGAGTTAGGCCGGCGGTTGACTGAAACAAGGAAGAGACGCAAACCCAGCCCCACGTTGGGCGCCATTATGTCGTATATGATGAATGGTGGCAATTATTGCTGTCAACAAAAAGTCCGCTATGCTGCATCGTGTTAGAGGCTTTTATTAAAATCACGAGTTTACAGCATAGGTACAGACTCGCGATGTCCGGAGAACGGCTCCCCAGATTGATATGGCCGTTCTGACGTCTCATCGTTTAACTCCTATTTATAAACAATGCAAAAAGAGGGGTGACCCTCTTCTGGCCAATCACCAGTCTCCCCTGGGGCATCACCCTCCCAACGCTACATTTGAACTAAGATCATAAAACAACATTCTTTGTTCCTCCAAAACATTTAACAAAGGCATAATCTTCAGATACGATACTACCTTATCAGAGACCGAAAACAGACTGTGGCCTTGTGTCTCTCTCCTCAAACAAAGTGGAAAGAGCGGTGCCAGTGTTGAACAGAGTTCACGCCAAACCTTTGTCTCTCCTTGGCTATCTTCTTGGTTGATTACAGCATGATGGGGTGGGGTTTGTGTATGTTTGAAAGATTAAGTATGGACCTGTCATGTCCAACAATCAGTCTTCAGGTCAAGCCCGGGAGAGCCGGGGTTGAACAGAGTTTAAACTGAACATGAGTGTTTTTGCATGACAAGGTCATGATTGATTGTAATAATATTGTTTCTAAACTGAATGACAGTCAAATTTAGCCACCATCATAGACAAAGGAAGTGGGCGGAGCAATAGAGAGCGGGAAACTGAAGAGGGAGGGATTTTAAGCTAGGATGTGTGTGAATGGGACTATATAGATGGGGGCAGAAAGAGAGAAGGGGGTTACTCTGCAGACTAGCCTGGCTTTGTTGAATTGTAAATGAAGTCAAATCTTGATTGTACAAAAACTCTGGAAGAACTTAGATTTTTAATAAAGTATAGTGATTATTTTCCACATCACTTTCACATGAGTCTTTCTGTACAGCTGTTAGTTAGTTTTACATTATTAATGGAAAATACATCCTTACAATTAACTTTGGTTAGTGGAGATGGAGGAGACTAAAATGAAAACATATACTTAAAGTACTTTGCTTCCTCTTTCAAAATATTGTTTGGTGAATCATGGGTGAAACCGTTATTAGTACGTTTCAGTCAATTGTTTTTGGTAGCATTTGTATGATGAAGATTAAAAAAGAATTTGGTGCATTTTCCCCCATATTCCATCCAGTTCGATTTATTTTTTAATCATGTATTACACTTGATCTTTCTTGAATAAGTTCTTCCAGTTCTTTTTGTTTTCCTCTAACTTATTCTGTGCTTCTATGGTACAGTTTTTTATTGCTATCTATCTGTACTGTTAGACCCTCTGTTTCCTTTCTTAATATGAACTTTTTTGACCTAAATTGCTTTTGTTTTAAAGATGAGTATTGAATTGCATGGCCTCTAAAGGCACATACAGTACCAATTATTCTGTCCTGGTTAAAAACAAGTTGTCATCCAATAGGCTTGGATTAAATTTCAAATACCCTTCCCCACATGGAAATCCTGTAAGAGTAATGTATATGCCAATTATCTGATGTCCTTTATCAACACTTTTTAAACTTTTGGTGCCAGCGAGAATTACATAAGAAAGTAATCAAGACAACTAGCTTGATTGAGCCTCCGCCATATACAGTGGGGGAAAAAAGTATTTAGTCAGCCACCAATTGTGCAAGTTCTCCCACTTAAAAAGATGAGAGAGGCCTGTAATTTTCATCATAGGTACATGTCAAATATGACAGACAAATTGAGAAAAAAAATCCAGAAAATCACATTGTAGGATTTTTAATGAATTTATTTGCAGATTATGGTGGAAAATAAGTATTTGGTCACCTACAAACAAGCAAGATTTCTGGCTCTCACAGACCTGTAACTTCTTCTTTAAGACGCTCCTCTGTCCTCCACTCGTTACCTGTATTAATGGCACCTGTTTGAACTTGTTATCAGTCTAAAAGACACCTGTCCACAACCTCAAACAGTCACACTCCAAACTCCACTATGGCCAAGACCAAAGAGCTGTCAAAGGACACCAGAAACAAAATTGTAGACCTGCACCAGGCTGGGAAGACTGAATCTGCAATAGGTAAGCAGCTTGGTTTGAAGAAATCTACTGTGGGAGCAAGTATTAGGAAATGGAAGACATACAAGACCACTGATAATCTCCCTCGATCTGGGGCTCCACGCAAGATCTCACCCCGTGGGGTCAAAATGATCACAAGAACAGTGAGCAAAAATCCCAGAACCACACGGGGGGACCTAGTGAATGACCTGCAGAGAGCTGGGACCAAAGTAACAAAGCCTACCATCAGTAACACAATACGCCGCCAGGGACTCAAATCCTGCAGTGCCAGACGTGTCCCCCTGCTTAAGCCAGTACATGTCCAGGCCCGTCTGAAGTTTGCTAGAGTGCATTTTGATGATCCAGAAGATGATTGGGAGAATGTCATATGGTCAGATGAAACCAAAATATAACTTTTTGGTAAAAACTCAACTCGTCGTGTTTGGAGGACAATGAATGCTGAGTTGCATCCAAAGAACACCATACCTACTGTGAAGCATGGGGGTGGAAACATCATGCTTTGGGGCTGTTGTTCTGCAAAGCGACCAGGACGACTGATCCGTGTAAAGGAAAGAATGAATGGGGCCATGTATCGTGAGATTTTGAGTGAAAACCTCCTTCCATCAGCAAGGGCATTGAAGATGAAACGTGGCTGGGTCTTTCAGCATGACAATGATCCCAAACACACCGCCTGGGCAACGAAGGAGTGGCTTCGTAAGAAGCATTTCAAGGTCCTGGAGTGGCCTAGCCAGTCTCCAGATCTCAACCCCATAGAAAATATTTGGAGGGAGTTGAAAGTCTGTGTTGCCCAGCGACAGCCCCAAAACATCACTGCTCTAGAGGAGATCTGCATGGAGGAATGGGCCAAAATACCAGCAACAGTGTGTGAAAACCCTGTGAAGACTTACAGAAAACGTTTGACCTGTGTCATTGCCAACAAAGGGTATATAACAAAGTATTGAGAAACTTTTGTTATTGACCAAATACTTATTTTCCACCATCATTTGCAAATAAATTCATAAAAAATCCTACAATGTGATTTTCTGGAGAAAAAAAATCTAATTTTGTCTGTCATAGTTGACGTGTACCTATGATGAAAATTACAGGCCTCTCTCATCTTTTTAAGTGGGAGAACTTGCACAATTGGTGGCTGACTAAATACTTTTTTCCCCCACTGTATACTCTCTTATCATTGTTCTATTGATTTCAAGAGCCTTTCTTTTTTTGTTGGTTTTCATTGGAATTGTTTCAGAGCTAGAAGCTGGAGTTGCTTTTCAAAGACTGAAAAAGAGAGAGAGTTGAGGAAAGAAGGGAGCAGAGGGAGAGAGTATTGGACTCAGATCGACTGTTTCACACTTGGCTGGTTAAGGATGCCATGGTTTCTGGTGCATACTGCCTGCAAATGCCAGAGAGAGAGTGAAAGGTGGATAGGAAGAAAATGAGAGAAGGGAAGAGATGGAGAGAGCAGAATAGGGTTAGGAAAGAGATCAAGGGAAATGGGGAATAGAGGGAGTTACTGAATAGGGGATACAGAGAAATAAAGAGAGGGAGAGGAAGAGGATCGGGACAAGAAGAGAAGGGAAACAGAAAGAAAATAAAAAGTATTTTAAAACACACTTGTCTAGTGTTTCTTCTTATAAGCAAATGTCCTTTAACATCACTAGAAAATGCCAGAACACAAAGACAATAAAGTCCACAGCACCAGATGCTCATTCAGCCAACTGTCTTAAGGGGAAGAGAGACTTTCATGAATAACTTCAATAAGCCTTATACCCTTATTGTTCTGGAAGGAGCGTTAGCTTCAATGGGCAATAAAGTTATATTCTATTCATTAAAAAGAACAAGCGGTCCAGACAGTGATTGGTTGATGAAAGTGTGTCTCTTCTGTGAATACACACTATAATCATTTGTAATTATTGTTGCCAAAGCTCAGATCCCTGCCATCACACAAGGCTCAAATCCCTGCGATCACACACGGTTTAGCTGCACTTCTTTGATCAACCTAATGGGATCTGTGTGATTGAAGTGAGGTCATCTTTTTGTTTAGCATATTTGTGCATTCTTAGAAAAAAAGGCTCTATCTAGAACCAATAAGGGATCTTAGGAGAACCCTTTGAAGAACCGTTTTTGTTTCCAGGTAGAACCTATTTGGGTTCCTTTCCACAGAGGGTTCTACATGGAACCTAAAAGAGTTCTACCTGGAACCAAAAAGGGTTATACCTGGAACCAAAAAGGGTCCTCCTATGGGGACAGCCAAGAACCCTTTTGGAACCCTTTTTTCTAAAAGTGTGGGTGTACAAGCAGACGCACACTCACATACCTATTCAGACACAGGAACAGATACAGACCCACTGGGCACAAACTGGTTGAATCAACGTTGTTTCAGCGTAATTTGTCAATGTATGCTTACGTGTATTCTAAGTGTAAAATACATTGGATTTGCAAAAAGTAGTCAACGTAAACTTGTTTTGAGGCTGAAATTTAAACCACAGGATTATGTCATCATGGTATCCAATTTTCAACATAGACAAACCTTGTATAAAATATGTTGAATTTGTACCTTTGAAACAACGTCAGATCTTCAATTTTATATCCACTATCAGAAACAAACAATAGGCTGGGCAGCTTCTCCTACTGGAGAGTTGATCTATCTACAGCTATCACTTTGGTCTCCAATCCAAGGTTTTAATCCAGCCCTGCTTTGATATTTGTCACTGACTATTCCTAATGTGAGAATGATTGTTGAGAGTTATGCAAATAAAATTGAAATATATTCACTGTTGCTATCGAAGTCATTCCAAAGGGTAGGTTTAACAGAGCAAATCATATGTAACCATACTTTATCAATCATACAGTATATCATCAAGGATACTACTTAGGCCTATATAGAATTTGCAAATTCACCAACAACTATTGTTTCAATTCAACCCAGTATTAAACTAAAAATAGGCAATACATATAGGCCTAGGGTTTCAAGCTTTGGTTGATTTCAAATTTAATCTGCAAGTTAATAATTTATATGTTGGATTCATATCTCCATCAAAACCAAAAATGTAAGTTAGAGAATAGGACTAAATCAAATCAAACTTTATTTAAAGTGTACTTAAAGTTTGATTTGATTTAGTCCTATTCTTTAACTTAGATGTTTGGTTAAGATGGAGACGTGAATCCAACATATACATTATTAATTTGTAGACAAACTGGAATTAAAGCCAGACTAAGTCAGTGGCACAAATGGAACTATCCAAGCAGTAGATACATCTCCTTCAAATGTTGATATTTGGTTGCGTTGACACCCAAACACAATTCAATATCACTTTTACAATACGGTAAATAGCCCATAAATAGGCCATAGTCCTAAAAACAGGAAATTAGTTATCTGGTTTGTTCAGCCATTCCTATGGGGGAAATGAATGGGGGAAGAATGGGGTTTTGGGATCAAGGCAGAGATCTTATACGTTTTGTTCTATGAGATAATATCAGTCAGTTAACATGATCTTTATGAATTATGGATCCTTTACGTATTTTACGTGCTTGTTTTGATTACATAAATGCTTCAAAATTCACAAAAAGTGATGTTAGCTGATGAAGATTATCATAGAACAAAACATCAAATGGATTTAACCTGGGATTTTTTGAGTGTTTTTGGATAAATGCCTAAAATAAGGTCTGTGCTAAACAGAAAGTATTCATACCCCTTGACTTATTCTACATTTAGTTGTGTTACAGCCTGAATTCAAAATTGATTCAATATATATTTTTCCTCACCCATTTACACACAATACCCCATAATGAAAAAGTACTGAAAATGAAATACAGAAATACTGTATGTAATTTACATAAGTATTCACACCCTTGAGTCAATACCTTGTAGAAGCACCTTTGGCAGAGATTACAGCTGTGAGTCTTTCTGGGTAAGTCTCTAAGAGCTTTCCACACCTGGATTGTGCAACATTTCCCATTATTCTTTTCAAATTTCTTCAAGCTCTGTCAAATTGTTTGTTGATCATTGCTAGACAACCATTTTCAGGTCTTGCCATAGATTTTAAAGTATATATAGGTCAACACGGTAACTCAGCCACTCAGGAACATTCCCCGTCTTCTTGGTAAGCAACTCCAGTGTAGATTTGGCCTTGTGTTTTAGGTTATTGTCCTGCTGAAAGGTGGATTTATCTCCCAGTGTCTGGTGGAAAGCAGACTGAACCAGGTTTTCTTCTAGGATTTTGCCTGTGCTTAGCTCCATTCCATTTATTTTTTATCCTGAAAAACTCCCCAGTCCTTAACGATTACAAGCATACTCATATCATGATGCAGCCACCATGTCACGGCCGTCTACGGAAGGAGTGGACCAAAGCGCAGCGTTTGTAGCGAACATGACTTTATTAAAGTTAAAGTGCACGAACGAGAAAACAATAAACAATGACGGATAGTGAAGTCCTCAGTACACAGACTGAAACATGGAACAAAAACCCACAACCCTAAGGTGAACATTGACAGTTTAAATATGGCTCCCAATCAGAGATAACGAGCCGACAGCTGACACTCGTTACCTCCGATTGGGAGTCACATGACGAGACAAGACACTACAACCAAAACCAAACACAACCAAATGAACACACCCTATACCCAACACAACCAAATGAATACACCCTGGCTCAAACTACACAGTCCCGGAGCCAGAGCGTGACAGTACCCCCCCCTAAAGGCGCGGACTCCGACCGCGCCTACACCCCAAAATAGGGGAGGGCTGGGTGGGTGTTGCTCCTCGGAGGCGGCTCCGGCTCCGGGCTTGACCACCACCCCACTTCACTCCCCCCGTAGTGCCCCCGGTCCGATCTGACCCAGCTTGCTGGATCCGGACCTCCGACGCGCACCCCTGGCTTGGCGCGTGAGGTAGGAATGGACCGGAACTGGCAGACGATACGCACCCTTTGCCTGGTGCGTGGAGCCGGAACAGGCCTCACCAGGCTGAAGACTCGCATCCCTGGCTTGGTGCGAGTAGCAGGAATGGGCTGGATCAGGCTGACGGCTCGCACCCTTGGCTTGGTGCGAGTAGCAGGGACGAGCTGAACCAGGCTGACGACTCGCACCCTTGGCTTGGTGCGAGTAGCAGGAACGGGCTGGACCAGGCCGACGACTCGTACCCCTGGCTTGGTGCGAGTAGCAGGAACGGGCTGGACCAGGCTGATGACTCGCACCCTTGGCTTGGTGCGAGTGGCAGGAACAGGCCGGACTGGGCTGGCGACGCGCACCGTAGGTTTGGTGCGAGTGGCAGGAACAGGCCGGGTCGGGCTGGCGACGCACACCGTACACTTGGTGCGGGTGGCAGGAACAGGCCGGACCGGGCTGGCGACGCGCACCGTAGGTTTGGTGCGAGTGGCAGGAACAGGCCGGGTCGGGCTGGCGACGCGCACCGTAGACTTGGTGCGGGTGGCAGGAACAGGCCGGGCTGGGCTGGCGACGCACACGGTAGGTTTAGTGCGTGGAGCAGGAACAGGCCGGGCTGGGCTGGCGACGCACACCGTAGGTTTAGTGCGTGGAGCAGGAACAGGCCGGGCTGGGCTGGTGACGCACACCGTAGGTCTGGTACGTGGAGCAGGAACAGGCCGGACAGGGCTGTCGACGCACACCGTAGGTTTAGTGCGTGGAGCAGGAACAGGCCGGGCTGGGCTGGCGACGCACACCGTAGGCTTTGTGCGTAAAGCAGGAACAGGCCGGGCAGGGCTGGCGACGCACACCGCAGGCTTAGTGCGTGGAGCAGGAACAGGCCGGGCTGGGCTGGCGACGCACACCGTAGGCTTTGTGCGTTGAGCAGGAACAGGCCGGGCTGGGCTGGCGACGCACACCGTAGGCTTAGTGCGTGGAGCAGGAACAGGCCGGGCTGGGCTGGCGACGCACACCGTAGGTTTTGTGCGTGGAGCAGGAACAGGCCGGGCTGGGCTGACGACGCACACCGTAAACCTAGTGCGTGGAGCAGGAACCGGCCGGGCAGGGCTGGCGACGCACACCGCAGGCTTAGTGCGTGGAACAGGAACCGGCCGGGCTGGACTGGCGACGCACACCGTAAACCTAGTGCGTGGAGCAGGAACCGGCCGGGCAGGGCTGGCGACGCACACCGCAGGCTTAGTGCGTGGAACAGGAACCGGCCGGGCTGGACTGGCGACGCACACCGTGGGCTTGGTGCGTGGAGTAGGAACAGGCCGGTCCGTACTGGGAACACACACCACTGGCCTTAACCGGGGATCAGGAACGGGCCGGACCGGACTGGTAACACACCTCAGTCTCTCACGCCGTGCCTCAACTACTTCCCTCCCTCTACTCGCCAATGGCTCCCGTAATCCGGTAGCCTTCTCTCCACGTCTCCCTGTGGCAGCCTCCTGCTGCCCAGCCGCCCAAGCCATGTGCCCCCCCCAAAAAACTTTTTGGGGTTGCCTCTCGTCCTTCCGACGATGGCCCTGCTGACGCCGTTGCTCCTCTCTCTGTCGCCTCTCCACTGTTTTACTCCATGGCCGGCGATCCATCCCATCCAGGATTTCCTCCCAAGTCCAAGACCCTTTTCCATCCAAAATCTCCTCCCATGTCCAGACCCTTGGCTCCTGGACACGCTGCTTGGTCCTGGTACGGTGGGTTTTTCTGTCACGGCCGTCTACGGAAGGAGTGGACCAAAGCGCAGCGTTTGTAGCGAACATGACTTTATTAAAGTTAAAGTGCACGAACGAGAAAACAATAAACAATGACGGATAGTGAAGTCCTCAGTACACAGACTGAAACATGGAACAAAAACCCACAACCCTAAGGTGAACATTGACAGTTTAAATATGGCTCCCAATCAGAGATAACGAGCCGACAGCTGACACTCGTTACCTCCGATTGGGAGTCACATGACGAGACAAGACACTACAACCAAAACCAAACACAACCAAATGAACACACCCTATACCCAACACAACCAAATGAATACACCCTGGCTCAAACTACACAGTCCCGGAGCCAGAGCGTGACACACCACTATGTTTGAAAATATGGAGAGTGGTACTCAGTAATGTATTGGATTGGATTTGCCCCAAACATAACACTTTATATTCAGGATAAAAAGTGAATTGCTTTGCCACATTTTTTGCAGTATTACTTTAGTGCCTTATTACAAACAGGATGAATGTTTTGGAATATGTTTTATGTACAGGAGCCCTTCTTTTCACTCTGTCAATTAGGTTAGTATTGTTGAGTAACTACAATGTTGTTGATCCATCCTCAGTTTTCTTCTATCACAGCCATTGAACTCTGTAACTGTTTTAATGTCACGATTGGCCTCATGGTGAAATCCCTGAGCAGTTTCCTTCCTCTCCGACAACTGAGTTCGGAAGGACGCCTGTATCTTTGTAGTGATTGGGTGTATTCATACACCATCCAAAGTGTAATTAATATCTTCACCATGCTCAAAGGAATATTCAATGTCATTTTTTTTTACCCATCTACCAATAGGAAGCCCTTCTTTGCAAGGCATTGGAAAACCTCCCTGGTCTTTGTGGTTGAATCTGTGTTTGAAATTCACTGCTCGACTGAGGGACCTTACAGATAATTGTATGTGTGGGGTACAGAGATAAGGGGGTCATTCAAAAATCGTGATAAACACTATTATTACACACAGTGAGTCCATGCAACTTATTATTTGATTTGTTAAGCAGATTTGTACTCCTGAACATATTTAGGCTTGCCATAACAAAGGGGTTGAATACTTATTGACTCAAGACATTTCAGCTTCTCATTTTTAACTTTAGAAAAACATAATTCCAGTTTGTCATTATGGGGTGTTGTGTGTAGGCCAGTGACAAAACAATCAAATTGTAATCCATTTGAAATGCAGGCTGTAACACAACAACATTATGAAAAAGTCAAGGGGTGTGAATACTTTCTGCAGGCACTGTAGGTATAATGTCGGAGCCACTTGTGGATTTGACAGCTCTAACACAGTTCCACCTCTGACACTGCCAAAACAACCGCTGTGCGGATGATGGCTTATTCGGATCTGATTGAATAGAGCCCTAGGGGCTCAATTCATTCCGACCCACATTGCAGTATTTACGCAGATTGGTTTTGGGTACGAGGGAGGCCCCTCTCACAGGTATGCTTTAACTTTATAATAAAGGATTTGAAGAAAATATATATATCTGCCCCATGTTGGATTATAACTCACAACCATCAACTTTTAACCAATTGTCTTAGCAGACTGCGCCACCAGTCAGTCATAGCTGTTAGGGAAAAACACAACATATTGACTTGAGCACCATTGTCATCTATTTCTTGTAACAATAGATATGGCTATGAATATAAACGTATAATCCCCATAGCCTACATGTTTTTTCCTTCATAAAAGCACATAGATGAGTCTGAAACAGTCAGCAAAAACTTTGAATTTTGTCAAATATGCCTTTTGAATTTCGTGTAATGTCAAGGTGCTTCTACATCAGGGATCCCCAACTGGTGGCCCGCGGGCCGAATTTAGCCCGCTGTTGGTTTTATTTAGACCCCCAAGTTTTCTGAGCAACAACCTTTTTTGTGTGGAATTTTCATTGTTGGACATAGAAGACTGTAAAAACACCAGGAAATCTGCTCCAAGTGATTTTAATTTAAGAAATCTGTCCCCAAGTATTCCCGCGCATAATAGAGAGACGTGAGCATATACAAATGTAAGCAAGGTTTGAAATGATTACGTCTTAGTTAAACATTATATCTATTTGGGTTTTTGCAGTCTACAAATTATTTGTAATAATGTTCCGGCCCCCCGACCATCCGCTCCAGAAAAATCGGCCCGCGGCTGAATCTAGTTGATGATCCCTGCACTACATAATTATTTCAATGGTAGAGTTGAACCGCTAGGGTTAAAAAGAGCTAGATTTAATACAAAAAAAACAAAATATATCACTTTTGCAAAGAACTGTCAAACTCAAGACTAGAATTTACGTGTTTCACTATAACTAAGCCTAAAACATCTGGTTTTTTATTTTTTAAAAAAATATTTCATGAAAGTTAGTCTTAAAGATTAACACACTTACTGTAAGTCACTCTGGATAAGAGGATCTGCTAAATGATTTGAAAAGTCAGATGTAAATGTTTTACATACATTTACATTACATTTACATTTTAGTCATTTAGCAGACGCTCTTATCCAGAGCGACTTACAGGAGCAATTAGGGTTAAGTGCCTTGCTCAGGGGCACATTTACGTCATTTAGCAGACGCTCTTATCCAGAGCGACTCACCAATTGGTGCGTTCACCCTATAGCCAGTGGGATAACCACTTTACAATTTTTTTTTTGGGGGGGGAGGATAGTAGAAGGATTACTTTATCCTATCCCAGGTATTCCTTAAAGAGGTGGGGTTTCAAATGTCTCCGGAAGGTGGTGAGTGACTCCGCTGTCCTGGCGTCGTGAGGGAGCTTGTTCCACCATTGGGGTGCCAGAGCAGCGAACAGTTTTGACTGGGCTGAGCGGGAACTATGCTTCCGCAGAGGAAGGGGAGCCAGCAGGCCAGAGGTGGATGAACGCAATGCCCTCGTTTGGGTGTAGGGACTGATCAGAGCCCGAAGGTACAGAGGTGCCGTTCCCCTCACTGCTCCATAGGCAAGCACCATGGTCTTGTAGCGGATGCGAGCTTCAACTGGAAGCCAGTGGAGTGTGCGGAGGAGGGGGGTGACGTGAGAGAACTTGGGAAGGTTGAACACCAGACGGGCTGCGGCATTCTGGATGAGTTGTAGGGGTTTAATGGCACAGGCAGGGAGGCCAGCCAACAGTGAGTTGCAGTAGTCCAGACGGGAGATGACAAGTGCCTGGATTAGGACCTGTGCCGCTTCCTGTGTAAGGCAGGGTCGTACTCTCCGAATGTTGTAGAGCATGAACCTGCAGGAGCGGGTCACCGCCTTGATGTTGGCGGAGAACGACAGGGTGTTGTCCAGGGTCACGCCTAGGCTCTTCGCACTCTGGGAGGAGGACACAGCGGAGTTGTCAACCGTGATGGCGAGATCATGGAACGGGCAGTCCTTCCCCGGGAGGAAGAGCAGCTCCGTCTTGCCAGGGTTCAGCTTGAGGTGGTGATCCGTCATCCATACTGATATGTCTGCCAGACATGCAGAGATGCGATTCGCCACCTGGTTATCAGAAGGGGGAAAGGAGAAGATTAGTTGTGTATCGTCAGCGTAGCAATGATAGGAGAGGCCATGTGAGGATATGACAGAGCCAAGTGACTTGGTGTATAGGGAGAAAAGGAGAGGGCCTAGAACTGAGCCCTGGGGGACACCAGTGGTGAGAGCACGTGGTGCGGAGACAGCTTCTCGCCACGCCACTTGGTAGGAGCGACCGGTCAGGTAGGACGCAATCCAGGAGTGAGCCGCGCCGGAGATGCCCAGCTCGGAGAGGGTGGAGAGGAGGATCTGATGGTTCACAGTATCAAAGGCAGCAGACAGGTCTAGAAGGACAAGAGCAGAGGAGAGAGAGTTAGCTTTAGCAGTGCGGAGAGCCTCCGTGACACAGAGAAGAGCAGTCTCAGTTGAATGACCAGTCCTGAAACCTGACTGGTTTGGATCAAGAAGGTCATTCTGAGAGAGATAGCAAGAGAGTTGGCTAAAGACGGCACGCTCAATAGTTTTGGAAAGAAAAGAAAGAAGGGATACTGGTCTGTAGTTGTTGACATCAGTGGGATCGAGTGTTGGTTTCTTGAGAAGGGGAGCAACTCTCGCTCTCTTGAAGACGGAAGGGACATGGCCAGCGCTCAAGGATGAGTTGATCAGCGAGGTGAGGTAGGGGAGAAGGTCACCGGAGATGGTCTGGAGAAGAGAGGAGGGGATGGGGTCAAGCGGGCAGGTTGTTGGGCGGCCTGCAGTCACAAGTCGCAGGATTTTATCTGGAGAGAGAGGGGAGAAAGAAGTCAAAGCATAGGGTAGGGCAGTGTGAGTAGGACCAGCAGTATCATTAGACTTAACAAACGAGGATCGAATGTCGTCAACCTTCTTTTCAAAGTGGTTGACGAAGTCATCCACAGAGAGAGAGGAGGGGGGGGCGGGGGGGGGGAGGATTCAGGAGGGAGGAAAATGTGGCAAAGAGCTTCCTAGGGTTAGAGGCAGATGCTTGGAATTTAGAGTGGTAGAAAGTGGCCTTAGCAGCAGAAACAGATGAAGAAAATGTAGAGAGGAGGGAGTGAAAAGATGCCAGGTCGGCAGGGAGTTTAGTTTTCTTCCATTTCCGCTCCGCTGCCCGGAGCTCTGTTCTGTGAGCTCGCAATGAGTCATCAAGCCACGGAGCTGGAGGGGAGGACCGAGCCGGCCGGGAGGATAGGGGACACAGAGAGTCAAAGGATGCAGAAAGGGAGGAGAGGAGGGTTGAGGAGGCAGAATCAGGAGATTGGAGGGAGAAGGATTGAGCAGAGGGAAGAGATGATAGGATGGAAGAGGAGAGAGTAGTGGGAGAGAGAGAGCGAAGGTTGCGGCGGCGCATTACCATCTGTGTAGGGGCAGAGTGAGTAGTGTGGGAGGAGAGCGAGAGAGAAAAGGAAACAAAGTAGTGGTCGGAGACATGGAGGGGAGTTGCAGTGAGATTAGTAGAAGAGCAGCATCTAGTAAAGATGAGGTCAAGCGTATTGCCTGCCTTGTGAGTAGGGGGGGACGGTGAGAGGGTGAGGTCAAAAGAGGAGAGAAGTGGAAAGAAGGAGGCAGAGAGAAATGAGTCAAATGTGGACATAGGGAGGTTGAAATCCCCCAAAACTGTGAGGGGTGAGCCATCCTCAGGAAAGGAACTTATCAAGGCGTCAAGCTCATTGATGAACTCTCCAAGGGAACCTGGAGGGCGATAGATGACAAGGATATTAAGCTTAAATGGGCTAGTGACTGTGACAGCATGGAATTCAAATGAGGAGATAGACAGATGGGTTAGGGGAAAAATTGAGAATGTCCACTTGGGAGAGATGAGGATTCCTGTGCCACCACCCCTCTGACCAGATGCTCTCGGGGTATGCGAGAACACATGGTCAGACGAGGAGAGAGCAGTAGGAGTAGCAGTGTTTTCAGTGGTAATCCATGTTTCCGTCAGCGCCAGGAAGTCGAGGGACTGGCGATTAGTATAGGCTGGGATGAAGTCAGCTTTGTTGGCAGCAGAACGGCAGTTCCAGAGGCTGCCTGAGACCTGGAACTCCAGGTGTGGGGTGCGTGCAGGGACCACCAGGTTAGAGAGGCAGCAGCCACGCGGTGTGGGGCGTTTGTGTAGCCTGTGCAGAGAGGAGAGAACAGGGATAGGCAGAGGCATAGTTGACAGGCTGTAGCAAATGGCTACAATAATGCAGAGGAGATCGGAATGAAATGAACTAAACATCTGGGACAGTAGAGAGCAGGGCCTCCCTCACCAAAAACTTCTACTTCTAACAACTATAATTGTTTCACTGAACCACCCGAACAAAAACTCTACCAACTTCCACCTTTAGAAATCAGAATTGTTGTGAACCACAGCGGTTCAATGTTTAAAGGAATAGACTCAACCCACTTTATTCAGCTAGCTAACTATGACACCATAGCTAACTAGCATGCTAGCATCCAAAAACACACAGTTTAGCACCAACACTTGCATCCAAAAACACACAGTTTAGCGCCAACACTTGGTCACAACAAACCACCAATAGTGTGTTAACACACTAAGCAGATAATTCGTGTCCGTGTCTGTTGGCTAGCTAGCAATGGCCACTGTGTTGACCTTGTTTGAAGAACGGCTAGCTAGCTAGCTTCGTGCTACCCCCGGCACCGCCGAACAACAATGCCAACCCACAGTAACTAACCACAACAGCCCACGATGCCTAGCTATGACGCCATAGCTAACTAGCATGCTAGCATCCAATAACACACAGTTTAGCACCAATACTTGGTTACAACAAACCACCAAGAGTGTGTTAACACACTAAACAGATAATTCATGTCCGTGTCTAGTTTCTTTCGTAACGCAGCAAAAAATTAAGCGTTGGTTAGCTAGCACATTAACATTGGAAACAACTCTCCACCGTTGCACTAAACAGATAAGTACCAATAAATGTTACCAGTAGCTACCCGCTAGCTAGCTAGCATACCAAGAGTGTGTTAACACACAAAACAGATCATTCATGTCCGTGTCAAGTTCCTTTCATAACGCAGCAAAAAAATGTTTAACGTTGGCTAGCTAGCTAGCACATTAGCTAGCACATTAACATTGGAAACCACTCTCCACCATTGCACTAAACAGATAATAACCAAGTTATCTAGTTAGCCAGCCAACTAGCTCTACACAACAGCTCTACATACAGATCTCATATTACTGTATAGATTATAATTATTTTTATATGTTTTATATTGATGTCACAAATGTATCATTTGTACATTTCTTTTAAAAAATGTAGTAATTTGTTACATTTGACTATGTAAAACGTAGCAGTACTACATATTTCTCTGAGAGTGAGGCGGATATATAGCATTTAGCAAAGAAACATTATTATTTGTCTCTCTGAAATTAAACCATCAAGTGATACATTTTTAACAAATACATGTCTGTCATTGAACAAACCCATGCCATGATTAGATAGTGAAACACACAACAATCTCTTTCAGAATTTCTTTAAACAATAAAAGCTAATTTACCAACATTTCTGAAAATGTATATATAGCGTTTTGGAATTAAACTTCATTTATTCAACCTTAAAATGAGTAACACATCCATGGCCACATTTTGAGGTTACTGTAATTATAAATGTCTTCTAATGTAATCATAGAAAGTGTGGATGTTAAAGGTAAATTCAAAGGTTTCAGATCTGTGAAGATCTTCACAATTGCTGCAATAATCTGTGCAGAATCTCGAACAGCATTGATCACTTGAACCATGTACTTTTAATGTAATATCAACTGCAGTCCAGGTCATTTTGTTGTGCTAGCAGATGGTATAAATAAGTGTATTCAGAAAGTATTCAGACTTCTTCCCTTTTTCCACATTTTGCTACGTTACAGCCTTATTCTAAAATGGATAAAATTAAATTAAATTCTCATCGATGTACACACAATACCCAGTAAGGACAAAGCGAAAACAGTTTGTTTAAACATTTTTGCACATTTATACAAAATAAAAAAACAGAAATACCTTATTTACATAATTATTCAGACCCTTTGCTATGAGACTCGAAATTGACCTCAGGTGCATCCTGTTTCCATTGATTATCCTTGAGATGTTTCTGTAATTTGATTGGAATCAACCTGTGGTAAATTCAATTGATTGGACATGATTTGGAAAGGCACACACCTGTCTATATAAGGTCCCACAGTTGACAGTGCATGTCAAAGCAAAAACCAAGCCATGAGGTCGAAGGAATTGTCCGTAGAGCTCCGAGACAGGATTGTGTCGAGGCACAGATCTGGGAAAGGATACCAAAACATTTCTGCAGCATTGAAGGTCACCAAGAACACAGTGGCCTCCATCATTGACCTGGCCCAGGTATCCTGGATGGATATAGATCTCATTCCGTCAGTAGAGGATGCCTGGTTGTTCGTTAAAAGTAATTTCCTCTCAATCTTAAATAAACATGCCCCATTCAAAAAATACAGAACTAAGAACAGATATAGCCCCTGGTTCTCCTCAGACTTGACTGCCCTTGACCGGCACAAAAACATCCTGTGGCGTACTGCATTAGCATCAAATAGCCCCCGTGATATGCAACTTTTCAGGGAAGTTAGGAACCAATATACACAAGCAGTCAGGAAAGCAAAGGTTAACTTTTTCAAACAGAAATTTGCATCCTGTAGCACTAACTCCAAAAAGTTTTGGGACACTGTTAAGTCCATGGAGAATAAGAGCACTTCCTCCCAGCTGCCCACTGCACTGAGGCTAGGAAACACTATCACCACCGATAAATCTACAATAATCGAGAATTTCAACAAGCATTTTACTACGGCTGGCCATGCTTTCCACCTGGCTACCACTTACCCGACCACCAACTCTGCACCCTCCGCTGCAACTTGCCCATGCTCCCCCCGCTTCTACTTCACACAAATTCAGACAGCTGATGTTCTGAAAGAGCTGCAAAATCTGGACCCCTACAAATCAGCTGGGCTAGACAATCTGGACCCTTTCTTTCTAAAACTAGCCGCCGAAATTGTCGCAACCCCTATTACTAGCCTGTTCAACCTCTCTTTCGTAACGTCTGAGATCCCCAGAGATTGGAAAGCTGCCGCGCTCATCCCACTCTTCAAAGGGGGTGACACTCTAGATCCAAACTGTTACAGACCTACATCCATCCTGCCCTGCCTTTCGAAAGTATTTGAAAGCCAAGTTAACAAACAGATCACCGACTATTTCAAATCCCACCGTACCTTCTCCGCTATGCAATCCGGTTTCCGAGCTGGTCATGAATATTATAACCGCGATCGATAATAGACAGTACTGTGCAGCCGTCTTCATCGACCTGGCCAAGGCTTTCGACTCTGTCAACCACCGCATTCTTATTGGCAGACTAAATAGCCTTGGTTTCTCAAATGACTGCCTCGCCTGGTTCACCAACTACTTCTCAGATAGAGTTCAATGTGTCAAATCTGAGGGCATGTTGTCTGGACCTATGGCAGTCTCTATGGGGGTGCCACAGGGTTCAATTCTTGGGCCGACTCTTTTCTCTGTGTATATCAATGATGTCGCTCTTGCTGCTGGTGAATCTCAGATCCACCTCTACACAGACGACACCATTTTGTATACATCTGGCCCTTCATTGGACACTGTGTTAACAAACCTCCAAACGAGCTTCAATGCCATACAACACTCTTTCAGTAGCCTCCAACTGCTCTTAAACACTAGTAAAACTAAATCCCATTACTAGGCAAATCCCCGCCTTATCTTAGCTCATCAGTCACCATAGCAGCCCCCACCCGTAGTCTGCGCTCCAGCAGGTATATCTCACTGGTCATCCCCAAAGCCAACACCTCCTTTGGCCGCCATTCCTTCCAGTTCTCTGCTGCCAATGACTGGAACGAATTGCAAAAATCTCTGAAGCTGGAGACTCTTATCTCCCTCACTAACTTTAAGCATCAGTTGTCAGAGCACCTTACCAATCACTGCACCTGTACACAGCCCATCTGAAATTAGCCCACCCAACTACCTCATCCCTATATTGTTATTTATTTTGCTCCTTTGCACCCCAGTATCTCTATTTGCACATAATCTCTTGCACATCTAGCATTCCAGTGTTAATACTAATTCTAATTATTTTGCACTATAGCCTATTTATTGCCTTACCTCCATAACTTGCTACATTTGCACACACTGTATATATATTTTCTGTAGTATTTTACTTTATGTTTTTTTACCCCATATGTAACTCTGTGTTGTTGTTTTTATCGCACTGCTTTGCTTTATCTTGGCCAGGTCTCAGTTGTAAATGAGAACTTGTTCTCAACTGGCTTACCTGGTTAAATAAAGGTGAAATACAATAAAATAAAATACATTCTTAAATGGAAGAAATTTGGAACCACCAAGACTCTTCCTAGAGCTGGCCACCCGGCCAAACTGAACAATCGTGGGAGAAGGGCCTTGGTCAGGGGGGTGACCAAGAACCCGATGGTCACTCTGACAGAGCTCCAGAGTTCCTCTGTGGAGATGGGAGAACCTTCCAGAAAGACAACAATCTCTGCAGCACTTCATCAATCAGGCCTTTATAGTAGAGTGGCCAGACGGAAGCCACTCCTCAGTAAAAGGCACATGACAGCCCGCTTGGAGTTTGCCAAGAGGCACCTAAATGACTCTCAGACCATGTGTAACAAGATTCTCTAGTCTAATGGAGGAAACCTGGCACCATCCCTACAGTGAAGCCAGGCACCGCTCATCACCTGGTCAATACCATCCCTACGGTGAAGTATAGTGGTGGCAGCATCATGCTGTGGGGATGTTTTTCAGCAGCAGGGTCTGGGAGACTAGTCAGGATTGAGGAAAAGATGAACGGAGAAAAGTACAGAGAGATCCTTGATGAAAACCTGCTCCGGAGCACTCAGGACCTCAGTCTGGGGCGAAGGTTCACCTTCCAACAGGACAACGACCCTAAGCACACAGCCAAGACAACGCAGGAGTGGTTCGGGACAAGTCTCTGAATGTCCTTGAGTGGCCCAGCCAGAGCCCAGATTTGAACCTGATCGAACATATCTGGAGAGACCTGAAAATAGCTGTGCAGCTATGATCCCCATCCAACCTGACAGAGCTTGAGAGGATGTGCAGAGAAGAATGGCAGAAACTCCCCAAATACAGGTATGCCAAGCTTGTAGAGTCATACCCAAGAAAATTCAAGGCTATAATCGCTGCCAAAGGTGCTTCAACTAAGTACTGAGTAAAGGGTCTGAATACTTATCTAAATGTGATATTTCAGGTTTATATTTTTAATGAATTTGCACACAAAAAATGAAAAACCTGTTTTTGCTTTGTCATTATGGGGTATTGTGTGTAGATTGATGAGGGAATTAAACAATTGAATCAATTTTAGAATAAGGCTGTAACGTAACAAAATGTGGAAAAAGTTCCTGTTTTCTAGTTTTCCCGGTTTTTACCATTCTGCCTGCCCTGACCCTGAGCCTGCCTGCATGCTATCCTGTACCTTGTCCCACCACACTGGATTACTGACCTCTGCCTGCCCTGACTCTGAGACTGCTTGCCGTTCTGTACCTTTTGGACTCTGATCTGGATTACTGACCTCTGCCTGCCCCTGACATGTCGTTTTGCCTTCCCCATGTCTTAGTAATAAATGTTTGTTACTTCGACACTGTCTGCATCTGGGTCTTCCCTAAAACGTGATACAATCAAACGGGTTATGTGGTGACCCAAAACACAGTCAGGTGTTTACTTCATATTCTAGACCCCCATGGACTGCATATTTGGCCAGAAGTCTCTGGAAAGGAGATTAGCTAGCTACATTACCTTCACAACCAACAGGACATAGAGGAACAGCTTCGGTAAGTGTCCTTCTTGTCTTGTAATTTCACATTCGGAAGGTGCATTGAAACAATTAGCTAGCATGATTATATATTTTCTACCACAACCAACTAGTTAGCTAGCAAGCTATATCTGAATGATGCACTGAAATTAGCTAATCTCGAGGGGATCACTATGGTAGCTATGGCTATTCTCAAGCACAAGCAAGCCCCTATCTGAGAAGCATTTCCGACTGATCGAGTGTACTCAATGATTGTTGATTTAATCAAAAGTGAATTAAGGTGGCTTGGAAATACAACAACATTACAAAAGGAGTCAAATAATTAGTAGGAAAACCTTTAGTCATCATGTTGCTGTCGCCAGATTTACTTTAGATGCAGTATAACGTTAGTTAGCTAAGATTGAGGGGAGACCAACTCAGATTTTAGCTAGCTACTGTCGTGACGTGACTTACCATTAATCTGATGACTGTTATTTCTCTAATTAACTAACTATGTTTAATTGTTACCCAATTTAAATGAATCATTTAACAATTAACTCATTAGGATTTGGGGCACCACGGAATAGGTTGTTTAACAAGTTACCATCACCTGAATTAAACTCTAGAAGATATATAGAGATCTATTACGTCAATAAAAGACACTAATTCATCATTACCTCGTATCATATCATTCTGAAAGTCGCATACTCCTTGCAACTGCACAAACCCCAGCTTTACTGATCATTCCGTACCACACACATTGATTTAATTATTTATATACTAACTAACTAAATGATAACACAGGATACACACACACGGTCTAGGTTATTGATTAGAAACTTAATACGATGGAAACAGGTCCCTGGCGGACTAACAACAACATGACTGCTTGTTTACCAAAAGAGGGAGGAGTAGAGAGAGCGAGAGAGAAAGAAAGAGAGACACAACACTTATACATTTGGAAACTACAGTTGAAGTCGGAAGTTTACATACACCTTAGCCAAATACATTTAAACTCAGTTTTCACAATTCCTGACATTTAATCCTAGTAAAAATTCCCTGTCTTAGGTCAGTTAGGATCACCACTTTATTTTAAGAATGTGAAATGTCAGAATAATAGTAGAAAGAATTATTTATTTCAGGTTTTATTTCTTTCATCACATTCCCAGTGGGTCAGAAGTTTACAAACACTCAATTGGTATTTGGTAGCATTGCCTTTAAATTGTTTAACTTGGGTCAAACGTTTCAGGTAGCCTTCCACAAGCTTCCCACAATAAGTTGGGTGAATTTTGACCCATTCCTCCTGACAGAGCTGGTGTAACTGAGTCAGGTTTGTAGGCCTCCTTGCTCGCACACACTTTTTCAGTTCTGCCCACAAATGTTCTATAGGATTGAGGTTAGGGCTTTGTGATGGCCACTCCAATACCTTGACTTAGTTGTCCTTAAGCCATTTTGCCACAACTTTGGAAGTATGGTTGGGGTCATTGTCCATTTGGAAAACCCATTTGCGACCAAGCTTTAACTTCCTGATTGATGTCTTGAGATGTTGCTTCTATATATATCCACATAATTTTCCTACCTCATGATGCCATCTATTTTGTGAAGTGCACCAGTCCCTCCTGCAGCAAAGCACCACCACAGCATGATGCTGCCACCCCTGTGCTTCAAGGTTGGGATGGTGTTTTTCGGCTTGCAAGCATACTCCTTTTTCCTCCAAACATAACAATGGTCATTATGGCCAAACAGTTCTATTTTTGTTTCATCAGACCAGAGGACATTTCTCCAAAAAGTACAATCTTTGTCCCCATGTGCAGTTGAAAACCGTAGTCTGGCTTTTTTATGGCGGTTTAGGAGCAGTGGCTTCTTCCTTGCTGAGCAGCCTTTCAGGTTATGTCGATATAGGATTTGTTTTACTGTGGATATAGATACTTTTGTACCTGTTTCCTCCAGCATCTTCACAAGGTCCTTTGCTGTTGTTCTAGGATTGATTTGTGTTCATCTCTAGGAGACAGAACGCGTCTCCTTCCTGAGCGGTATGACGGCTGCGTGGTCCCATGGCGTTTATACTTGCGTACTATTGTTTGTACAGATGAACGTGGTACCTTCAGGCATTTGGAAATTGCTCCCAAGGATGAACCAGACTTGTGGAGGTCTACAATTTTTTTATGAGGTCTTGGCTGATTTCTGCTGATTTTCCCATGATGTCAAGCAAAGAGGCACTGAGTTTGGAGGTAGGCCTTAAAATACATCCACAGGTACACCTCCAATTGACTCAAATAATGTAAATTAGCCTATCAGAAGCTTCCAAAGCCATGACATCATTTTCTGGAATTAAAGGCACATAAACTTCTGACCCACTGGAATTGTGATACAGTGAATTATAAGTGAAACAATCTGTCTGTAAACAATTGTTGGAAAGATTACTTGTGTCATGCACAAAGTAGATGTCCTAACCGACTTGCCAAAACTATAGTTTGTTAACAAGAAATTTGTGGAGTGGTTGAAAAATGAGTTTTAATGACTCCAACCTAAGTGTATGTAAACTTCCGACTTCAATTGTATATATATGTAGAATGTGTACTTTTGAAACAACGTCAGATCTTCAACGTTATAGCCACTATCAGAAAATAATCAATAGGCTGGGCAGCACCTCCTACTGGATAGTTCATTCAAGGTTTTAACCAAGCCCTGCTTAGCTTTGATATTTGTCACTGACTACTACCAATGTGCTGTTGTGAGAATGATTATTGAGAGATCTCTTAATAACCAATTAGATTCACTGTTGCTATCGAAGTAATTCCAAAGGGAAGGTTTAACAGAGTAAATTAAATGTAACCATACTCTATAAGTCATATACAGTGGGGAGAACAAGTATTTGATACACTGCCGATTTTGCAGGTTTTCCTACTTACAAAGCATGTAGAGGTCTGTAATTTTTAAAATAGGTACACTTCAACTGTGAGAGACGGAATCTAAAACAAAAATCCAGAAAATCACATTGTATGATTTTTAAGTAATTAATTTGCATTTTATTGCATGACATAAGTATTTGATACATCAGAAAAGCAGAACTTAATATTTGGTACAGAAACCTTTGTTTGCAATTACAGAGATCATACGTTTCCTGTAGGTCTTGACCAGGTTTGCACACACTGCAGCAGGGATTTTGGCCCACTCCTCCATACAGACCTTCTCCAGATCCTTCAGGTTTCGGGGCTGTCGCTGTGCAATACGGACTTTCAGCTCCCTCCAAAGATTTTCTATTGGGTTCAGGTCTGGAGACTGGCTAGGCCCCTCCAGGACCTTGAGATGCTTCTTACGGAGCCACTCCTTAGTTGCCCTGGCTGTGTGTTTCGGGTCATTGTCATGCTGGAAGACCCAGCCACGACCCATCTTCAATGCTCTTACTGAGGGAAGGAGGTTGTTGGCCAAGATCTCGCGATACATGGCCCCATCCATCCTCCCCTCAATACGGTGCAGTCGTCCTGTCCCCTTTGCAGGAAAGCATCCCCAAAGAATGATGTTTCCACCTCTATGCTTCACGGTTGGGATGGTGTTCTTGGGGTTGTACTCATCCTTCTTCTTCCTACAAACACGGCGAGTGGAGTTTAGACCAAAAAGCTATATTGTTGTCTCATCAGACCACATGACCTTCTCCCATTCCTCCTCTGGATCATCCAGATGGTCATTGGCAAACTTCAGATGGGACTGGACATGCGCTGGCTTGAGCAGGGGGACCTTGCGTGCGCTGCAGGATTTTAATCCATGACGGCATAATGTGTTACTAATTGTTTTCTTTGAGACTGTGGTCCCAGCTCTCTTCAGATCATTGACCAGGTCCTGCCGTGTAGTTCTGGGCTGATCCCTCACCTTCCTCATGATCATTGATGCCCCACGAGGTGAGATCTTGCATGGAGCCCCAGACCGAGGGTGATTGACCGTCATCTTGAACTTCTTCCATTTTCTAATAATTGTGCCAACAGTTGTTGCCTTCTCACCAAGCTGCTTGCCTATTGTCCTGTAGCCCATCCCAGCCTTGTGCAGGTCTACAATTTTATCCCTGATGTCCTTACACAGCTCTCTGGTCTTGGCCATTGTGGAGCGGTTGGAGTCTGTTTGATTGAGTGTGTGGACAGGTGTCTTTTATACAGGTAACGAGTTCAAACAGGTGCAGTTAATACAGGTAATGAGTGGAGAACAGGAGGGCTTCTTAAAGAAAAACTAACAGGTCTGTGAGAGACGGAATTCTTACTGGTTGGTAGGTGATCAAATACTTATGTCATGCAATAAAATGCAAATTAATTACTTAAAAATCATACAATGTGACTTTCTGGATTTTTGTTTTAGATTCCGTCTCTCACAGTTGAAGTGTACCTATGATAAAAATTACAGACCTCTACATGCTTTGTAAGTAGGAAAACCTGCAAAATCGGCAGTGTATCAAATACTTGTTCTTCCCACTGTATCATCAAATGACACTTGTCCCTGGGTGAGGCTCAAAGGCCTCATATCAGCTTGGTAAATGGCCGACAAAAACAAGACCCTCTTACCCACAGGGGAGGGCTGTGCCGGTCTTGACACCTTAATACTGCCATCAATTAGAGATAGGAGAATCTATCTCTGGCCCGCTAGTATGGTGAAAGGAATGTCCTTTGTTTCAGAGACTTTTGCTGCCCAAAAACTTCAACATCCAACAATGAACATTGGGGCAATATATTTCAACATCCAAACGTTGGGAAATGTAATATGGAAAATTAATGTATATTTTGTGATGTCATTAAAAATGGTGTAAAGGTGTTATAACGGAAAACATTGTGACTTGAAGAGCTTTTACACTGTGTATATCAGGTTTACATCCTTTACCTTGTGTAGAAAATATCAAGGAGGAAGACAATGTTTTCGTGAAGAGAGGAATGTGATTTTAGCTTTCTAACGAAATCATAGTGATAATAATACTTTTGCCTCGTAACTAGCCACGCCTGAGGGAGCTCAGATAGCGTGTCAGTATTACGGAAACACCCCTCTTTACCAGAGTGCATAAAATACTGAGATAAGAGTTATCAGATCAGACTAGATGGACCTCTAGCTGCAGCTGTTGTCCATATTGGTCCCGACCCTGAAAATCAACACGAGGTGAAGACGACAAAGTTGCCTCCACTAACAATCAACGTTACGGCTGAGTAGCTGTTCTAAGTACTGTATCTAAGAAGGTGAATTTAAGTGGGACCATCCTGTTACTCTCTTCAAACCATCATCTACTACACAGCTCTTATCACCCCACAGGGGATCATCGACACGGCTGATTAGCCTTCCTCAGAAGACCACTTCCAGAACGAGTGAAAGTAAACAGACAACTAAGAAGAAGGACATTGTGACCTCTTGTGGACCATCTGAGCCTTACATCTAAAAGGCCATCCGAAAAGAGAAGGCCCAATCGACCCTTCTCACAGCCTAGGTCCAAAAGAGACGACGAAGACAAACACATAAATGCATGCATTACTTCTTACCAAACGGGCGGCAGTTCTGGCAAAGTATTAGGCTTACTATAAGCTTAGGTCCATGTGTATCCAAGTGTTTTTCTCTCTCTCTCTCTTTAACTCGCCATCTTTTGTAACAAGTGTCATATTGTGTTAGTCCGCTAGGGACCTGTTTTCATTGTATTAAGTTTCTAATCCCTACCTATACCGTGTATGTATTTGTATCTTGAGTTATCATTTTTAAATAGTTAGTTAATAAATAATTAATTCAATTTGTGTGGTACGTAATGATCAGTAAGACCCGGGTTTGTGCAGACTTAAAGAGCCTATGACTTTCAGAATGAGACTGATATGAGGTAAATTATTAATAAATGATTGTTAAATGATAAGAGATATCTAGATATCTTTAGAGTTAATTCGGGAAAAGATAACTCATTAAACAACTTTGCCTGTTGGTGCCCCAAATTCCTAATGAGTTCATTGTTACATGATTAATTTAATCTAGTAACAATTAAACATAGTAGGTAATTATTCGATAAATAACAGTCATCACAAAAATGAAAGGCACGTCACGACATACTGTTTAGGCGTATATAGCATTTGTTTCAATTCAACCCAGGGTTCAACTAAAAATAGACAACGCAGGGATGTAGCTCAGTTGGTAGAGCGTGGCGTTTGCAACGTCAGGGTTGTGGGTTCGATTCCCACGGGGGGCCAGTATGAAAAAATAATAATAATAATGTATGCACTCAATATCTGTAAGTCGCTCTGGATAAGAGCGTCTGCTAAATGACTAAAATGTAAAATTTATATAGGCCTAGGGTTTCATGCCTGTTAAATAATAAGACTAGAAATGAATCCAACATATACATGATTAATTTGTAGACAAACTGGAATTAAAGTCAGATTATTTCAGTGGCACAAAAATCTGTGTTTGGTTCCGTTGACAACTTTTGCAATACAGTAAATAGCTTATTAACTTGTCGACAAGTTATCAAATTATGTGTTGGATTCACGTCTCCAACTAAACCAAAAATGAAAGTTAAATAATAGGATTAAGCCAGTGGCTCACATGAAACTATGCAAGCATTAGATCCTTCAAATGTTGATATTTGGTTGCATTTTCAACCTAACGCAATTTGATATGACTGTTGTAATACAGTAACTAGCCTAAAGTTAAGACTAACTTACAAACTAATGTAACTGTTTTTATTCAACCTTAAAATGAATAACTCATTCATGGCCACATTTTGAGATTACTGTAACTATAAAAGTCTTATTATGTACAGTGCATTCGGAAAGTATTCAGACCACTTGACTTTGTCCACATTCTGTTACGTTAGAGCCTTATTCTAAAATTGATGAAATTGTTTTTTTCCCCTCATTAATCTACACACAATACCCCATAATGACAGAGCAAAAACAGGTTTTTTGAAATGTTTGCAAATGTGTTAAAAATACAAAACTGAAATATCACATTTAAATAAGTATTCAGACCCTTAAATTACTACTTTGTTGAAGGACCTTTGGCAGCGATTACAGCCTCAAGTCTTCTTGGGTATGACGCTACAAGCTTGGCACACCTGTACTTGGGGAGTTTCTCCCATTCCTCTCTGCAGATCCTCTCAAGCTCTGTCAGGTTGGATGGGGAGCGTTGCTGCACAGCTATTTTCAGGTCTTTCCAGAGATGTTCGAACGGGTTCAAGTCCGGGCTCTGCCTTGGCCATTCAAGGACATTCAGAGACTTGTCCCGAAGCCACTCCTGCGTTGTCTTGGCTGTGTGCTTAGGGTCGTTGTCCTGTTGGAAGGTGAACCTTCGCCCCAGTCTGAGATCCTGAGCTCTCTGGAGAAGGTTTTCATCATGGATCTCCCTGTACTTTGCTCCGTTCATCTTTCCGTTGATCCTGACTCGTCTCCCAGTCCCTGCCACTGAATAACATCCCCACAGCTTGAAACTACCACCACCATGCTTCACCGTAGGGATGGTGCCAGGTTTCCTCCGGACATGACGCTTGGCATTAAGGCCAAAGAGTTCAATCTTGCTTTCATCAGACCAGAGAATCTTGTTTCTCATGGTCTGAGAGTCTTTAGGTGCCTTTTGGCAAACTCCAAGCAGGCTTTCATGTGCCTTTTACTGAAGAGTGGCTTCCGTCTGGCCACTTTACCATAAAGGCCTGACTGGTGGAGTGCTGCAGAGATGGTTGTCCTTCTGGAAGGTTCTCCCATCTCCACAGAGGAACTCTAGAGCTCTGTCAGAGTGCCCATCGGGTTCTTGACATTCAATGCTGCAGACATTTTTTGGTACCCTTCCTCAGATCTGTGCCTCGACACAATCCTGTCTCGGAGCTCTACGGATAATTCCTTCGATCTCATGGCTTGGTTTTTTCTCTGACATGCACTGTCAACTGTGGGACCTTATATAGACAGGGCTGTCCCGTTCCAAATCATGTCCAATCACTTGAATTGACCACAGGTGGACTCCAATCAAGTTGTAGAAACATCTCAAGGATGATCAATTTTGAGTCTCATAGGAAAGGGTCTGAAGACTTATGTAAATGTATTTTAATTTTTTTACATTTTAGTCATTTAGCAGAAGCTCTTATCCAGATGGGGAGTGCATACATTATTTTTATTTTTTTCATACTGGCCCCCCCTTGGGAAGCGAACCCACAACCCTGGCGTTGCAAGCGCCATGCTCTACAAACTGAGCTACACAGGGCCCTTTTTTCAGTTTTTACAATTTTATAAATTTACAAACATTTCTGAAAACCTCTTTTCGCTTTGTCATTATGGGGTACTGTGTGTAGATTAAAGAGGGGAAAAAACTAGAATAAGGCTGTAACGTATCAAAATGTGGAAAAAGTCAAGGGGTCTGAATACTTTCCGGATGCATTGTAATCATAGAAAAGCGTGCATATTCAAGATAGCATGCAGATGTTGCAGGTCAATAGAGATCTTCACAATATAAATATCTGTGCAGAATCCCAAACCGCATGTATCACTTGCACTATGTACTTTTAATGTAATCTCAACTACATTTCAGGTCATTTCGTTGTGCTATTAGATGATGCACAATAGATACAAAATATCTGATATTGTAATCCCATTGTAACTTTGTTATGCTTTTAAATGGTTGAAAGTGCAGTGATAACACAATTAGATGACAACTAAACCAAAAGGTTATCATCTAATTGGAATTTGGTTGTGCTTTTAGATGGTTGAAAGCAGCATAGTGATAACACATTGGGAATTCAACAAACTTCTGGCTCTTTTTGAGTGGGTGAATAAAGTTTGAAATCTCATTGATCAACGTCGCAACCAAAAGTTACCCAGATTTCCAGCAACTCGACTACTAAGTGACCATATCAAATTAAATCTCTGGAGACATGTCAACAGTGTGTGGTCATTTCCTTTTTATTATGCTGGTGACACTGGCCTCAAAAAGAGATTAACTAGTGAATTAAATGGTTTTGAAAGGTGTGTGTGTGTGTGCCTTTGTGCGTTGATGTGTGTGGTAATTAGGCCTATATTTCAAAAGCTGTCTGGAGAGAAGGAGTTTCACAGGGTCATCACAGGGTCAGAGGTCACAGTGGTCCACGAGGTCATCTTCATCTCCTCTACTTTTAATGAAAGTACCGTAAAACTTCAATTAAACGCAGTCTCAAATAGCCGCATGTCCCTTTTCATAGCCGGGCAATGGAACACATTTCAGCAAATAAACGCCCGTTTCAAATAAACGCTGGGTCTAAATGAATTGTTTAGTAGGTTACCATGAATTACCATGAATTGTTTACAAGGTTTAATGTTTGATTTGTTACATTAAACAATTTAGTACTGACCATTTTCTATCGCCAGTAAGACACTGCTAGCCATTGGCCGCTAACAGCTGAGAACTGCTAGCTAACTGGCAAGCACAAAAACAGTCAACAACTTCCCCAGAAATCATCAAATTGCCCTCTAGTGGCTAAAGTAAGAACTGCCAAAAATGGCCAGTCAAAGAGGTGAATAATTATTCTGTCAAGGAAGTTTTTTTCATAAATTTTTTTCATACTAAGACAAAAGAAATGCGACACAGTGTGTAAATGAATTAAACAATTAACTATGCAAATGAGCAAAAGCTGTGTGCATTAAGGAAATAGACGCCTGATTCAAATAGAAGCCAGTCTCTAATAAGTGCCTGTTGTTTAAAAAGCAATGAATGAATCCCTTTGAAAAAGGCCTATGTGGCATCGATATGAGTCAGAAACAGTTATTTTAGTGTCAAAAATAACCACAAAGTGTAAATAGGATAATTTTGATCATAAAGTCTTGTCTAAAATGGAGTTTGGAGCATCCGTGCGTCACAACTGGTAAATTAAGGTTGGGTTTTGATTTGACGATGTCAATTTACCCACTAACATGGGGTGAACAGTTGTGGTGATTGCTCTCTATCCAATAGCATAGACAGTGAGACAGACCTATCCAGCAGCTCCGACTTTGTTTACGTAAGACAACACGTCGCACATTTTCATTTGAGAAATACTGCACCAAACAGCTTAGATGTAAAATTCTGCAACTGAAACATCCTTGGCAACAACCTTAAATGAATTACAGATTTCTTGAGTTATCTTAGATTCATTCTGGGGATTTTTAGGAAGTGAAACAGCGTCTCATGGGGGACAAACATCCTTAACCAAACACGGTATTGGTCAGGAAACACATTTCCAAGACTGAAATCTAATTTTTCTAATGAGCAACAGAAAAACACACTTGCCAATCGGCTTGATCAGTCTCTCTTTAAGCAAATAAATGCCTGGTCTATTATTACCATTTTTACTGTACTTTAAGTGTCTCTGGAGTGCTATTGAAGCAAGCACAGCTCAGGTTGGCCCAGGCCTTTCCCACTGTGTGACGAGTACTGAGGATACGAAGAGGCAGGACGCAGACGTAGGAATCAACAATGTATAGATTTACTTAACAAAGAGCGAGTATACGACAAGACACTAACAATCACACACAACACAACACTGAACAGTCCAGGGCTATATAGGGGTGGTGATGAGATGAGGTGGTGCAGGTGCGCTGGAGGTGATTAGGGTGCGTTGGGTTTCCATTCCGGTGTTGCTGAGGTGGTGCGCTCAGACCGGTGGCTCAGAAGACCGGCGAATCAGAGCGCCACAAGGGAGCACTGGGAGGAGACGTGACAGTACCCATCCCGCCGCAGGACGTTGCCAGCCAGGAGGATGACCCCGAGGACAAGGAGCGGGCCGGTCAGGGCGGCGACGGTGGAATTCCCTAATTAGATTGGGGTCCAGAACGTCCCCAGCCGGAACCCAGCTCCTCTTCTCAGGACCATACCCCTTCCAGTCCACAAGGTAACGGAGCCGTCCACCACGGAACCTGGAGTCCAGCAGGTCCCTCACCGCATACACCGGACTCCCATCAATGTCCAGGGGCGGAGGGGACGTACCAGACCTGTCCGGCCTTGCGGAACCACTCGTCGACAGCGGGCGCATCGGTCTGGCTGGGTGTCCAAGGGGCCAGGGCCGGCTGGTACCCCAGGACGCACTGGAAGTGAGTGAGCCCCATGGAGGAGTGAACAAGAGAGTTCTGGGCATATTCTGCCCAGGGTAGAAACCTCGCCCACTCACCCTGCCGGTCCTGACAGTCGCAACGAAGAAACCTTCCCAGCTCTTGGTTCATGCGCTCCACCTGCCCATTCGACTGAGGCCTATACCTGGAAGTGAGGCTGGCTGTGGCCCAGATCTTCTCCAAGAAAGCCTTCCACACTCAGGAGGTGAATTGGGGGCCACGGTCCGAGACGATGTCCTCCGGAAGTCCATAATGCCGGAAGACCTGTTGGAACAGGACCTTAGCGACCTGGGTGAAGCCGTCAGAATGTGGAAGGTCGGTGACAAAGTCTATGGACAGGTAGGTGTGATCAAAGTCGCTGCCTGAGCGTTCCGAGGTGTCTTCGTTTGGGCACATACGGAACAGGAGTTGATATAGCGGTAGACATCAGTAGCCAAGGTGGGCCACCAGTATTTTTGTGAGAGAGAAGGTAGGGTGCGCGTCATACCGGAGTGCCCTGCCGTAAGGGTGGTGTTCCCCCAGATCAGCAGGCGGTCACGGACCCTAGTCACAGACCCTAGTGTGTACATACATGCGCCCAGGAGGGTCCTTGGCAGGTGCTGGGTCCTCCTGAGCCACCAGGCGGATGTCTTCGTCCACATCCCAAACAACAGGTGCCACGATGAGAGACGGAGGCAGGATAGGACCCCCCTAGATCCTTCCTTTCTCCGGTATGGTGCATCCTGGAGAGTGCGTCGGCTGTCACATTCTGGGATCCTGGGCGGTAGGACAGAATAAACTGAAAGCGAGTAAGAAATTGGGCCCACCTGGCTTGACGAGAGTTCATCTGTTTCGCTGCCCGTATGTGCTCCAAATTCCGGTGGTCAGTGAGAATCCGGAATGGATGGACTGTGCCCTCCAGCCAGTGTCTCCATTCCTCCAGAGTCAGGACCACCGCCAACAGCTCCCCGTCTCCAACTCCATAGTTCCTCTCTGCAGGGGTAAGCTTTTTCGAGAAAAAGGCACAAGGATATATTTTCTCTGGCTTACCTTGCCGCTGGGAGAGGAACCCACCCACGCCCTCCTCAGATGCGTCCACCTCCAGGATGAAAAGACGAGCTGGATCTGGTTGTGTTTTAAAAGGGGCGCTGTGGTGACTCTCTCCTTCAGCCTCTTGAAGGCAGCGTCAGCCTCAGGGTTCCAGGCCAGCTTCTGAGCCCCCTCCCCCTTAAGGAGACAGGTGAGCGGGGTGCCTATGGAGCTGAAGGACCTGATGAAACGCCGGTAGAAATTTGCGAAGCCCAGGAAGCTCTGTAGGCCCTTGATGGTGGTGGGGACTGGCCATGACCTGACGGCGTCAGTCTTCGCTCTTTCCATGAACACCCCCTGAGGACTGATTCTGTATCCCAGGAAGGAGATGGCCTGTTGGTGGAATTTGCATTTCTCCCCTTTCACCAACAGGCTGTGTTCCCGGAGGCGGAGTAGGACCGCTCTGATGTCCCTGACGTGCTCCTTGAACATAGCCGAGTAGATCATGATATCGTCGATGTACACCACCACCTGTCTACTCAGCATGTCTCGGAACACGTCATTGATGAAGGACTGGAACACGGAAGGTGCGTTGGCGAGGCCGTAGGACATGACGCAGTATTCATAGTGGCCTGAGGTAGTGCTGAATGCCGTCTTCCACTCGTCTCCTTCACGGATTCGGATCAGGTTGTAGGCACTCCTCAGGTCCAGCTTGGTAAAGTACCGGGCACCTCGCAGCTGCTCGATGGTCGACGGAACTAGAGGGAGGGGGTACCGGTACTTGGTGGTGACTGCGTTCAGCCCCCGGTAGTCAATGCACGGCCTCAGTCCTCTGTCTTTTTTGGCCACGAAGAAGAAGCTGGCGGAGGCAGGAGAGGTAAAGTGTCTGATGAACCCCTGTTTCAGGGTCTCCGCCACTTCCTTCTCCATGGCCTCAGTCTCCACTATGGAGTAAATGCGACTCATCGGGGGGTGTTGTCCCTCCAGCAGGTCAATGGCGCAGTCCCAGGGCCTGTGAGAAGGGAGACACTTAGCCTTGGAGGCAGAGAAGACATCCGAGAGATCTGCATACTCACGTGGAATGTTGGGCTGGAGGGTGGACTCCGGACTCTCCATTGACATGGAACAACAAACCACCGGCAGGCAGGTCCTCCGGCATGAGGGGGACCAGGCTGTGATCCTCTTGGTGATCCAATTGATGGTGGGGTTGCGTAGTCTGAGCCAGGGCAATCCCAAGACAATCCGGTGAAGGGGTGACATGACGATGTGGAAGGACAGCTCCTCGTGGTGCTCTGGTAGTGTGGGAATGGTGATGGTGATAGGGAGAGTGATGTGCGTAATGGTGCCTGATCCAAGTGGTTTATTGTCCAGCGAGGTGACGTGTAGCGGAGAAGGCAGTGGCACGGTGGGCAACCCCCATTCAAAGACCAGCTCCCTATCTATAAGGTTCCCCGCTGATCCGGAATCTATCATTGCCGTGAAAAGCAAAGAGAAGGAAGAACCATTCACCGTTAGGGGAACTAAACACAATGGTTTGGTGACAGGTGATGACGGAACACTCACGGAGCAGTGACGGGAGTCATACCGCCTAGATAGCGAGCCGTCAGGAGACCTGTGGTCCGTGGTTGTGTAGGGGGTGCTGCCCACCTCCATGGGTGAGGACTCAGAGGCAGGGCGGCTTCCATAGCTCAGATGGGGTGAGCGTTGAGGCTCCGGGAGGTGTTGGGAATGCCGTCGGTCTCTCAACATGTCGTCAAGATGAATGGACTTGGCAACGAGGGTATCAAGGTCCATCTCGTCATCCCGACATGCGAGTTCCGTCGTGATGTCCTCCCTTAAGCCTCTCCTGAAGGCTGTGTGCAGAACTCGAACGCGGCCCCCTCCCCCTGTTGTAGCCGGAGGAGACGCTCACCCCTGTCCTTTCCCTCCGTGGGATGATCGAACACCACCCTGAACCGAGCGAGGAAGGTGGAGTAGGGAAGCGCCGCGGCCTCACCTCCTTCCCAGACTGCCGTGGCCCAAACCAGCGCCTTTCCCTTCAGTAGCGAAATCACCAGTGCTATCCTGGCTTTGTCCGATAGAGATGCCCCACGCTGACGAGCCATATACATTTCGCAGTTTTCCCAGCACTCCGGCAGGGCGAGTGGTCCATCAGACGTTGGTGATAGCACGGGAGGAGGCGGACTGGGTGCACTCGCCGCTGCCTGATGTGGAACCGGAGCGATGGTCAGTTTATGCAGCGTTTGGAGCACATCCTGCATGGCGGCGTTCAGCTGGGCAATCTGCTGCTGGTGCTGGTCGAGGCGCTGGGAATCTCCAGGAGGATTACCTGCTGCATCCATCTTCATGATTGGTGTGTGATTTTGTGACGAGTACTGAGGATACGAAGAGGTAGGACGCAGATGCAGGAATCAACAATGTAAAGGTTTACTTAACACTGAGCAAGAGAACAACAAAGAGCGAGTACACGACAAGACACTAACAATCACAGACAACACAACACTGAACAGTCCAGGGCTATATAGGGGTGGTGATGAGATAAGGTGCAGGTGCGCTGGAGGTGATTAGGGTGCGTTGGGTTTCCATTCCGGTGTTGCCGAGGTGGTACGCTCAGACCGGTGGCTCAGAAGACCGGCGAATCAGAGCGCCGGAAGGGAGCACTGGGAGGAGACATGACACTCCACTCTGATTATAATAAAAGGGCACAAAAACATTATATAAAGGAACTTTTACCTTTCATCCGCCGATCTCCCTCTCTCAATCTTAATACATGGCTAAGCATGGCGGCTACATTAAATATATTCAGCCTGAAAATATGGAATTAATTATAAAAACATTCAGAATAAATGTTCCCTGAAATTGACGTGATGTAATAGTCTAAAATATGAATATGGAAAACTCATCAGCTGGATGGCACGACTGTGTGTGTGCAGCTCCCCTCTCTCCTCTCTTCTTGTTTGAATATATTTTTTTTTAACACAGCATGACAATTCCTCTTTCTGCTGCAATTACTGTGCTTCTGAATCGCTGAAATCACCAAATGTTAAGTTTGTTAGTTATGAAAATGGGTAAAAAGGAAAATGTGTTTTTCCCAGAATGGTTTAGGAAAGCATACAGGGATGTAGTTTAGACCTGCTAAGTGCCTTTGGTCAAACAATGTTTCTCACTGATCTATATTTCCCCCAAAAAGCTAAGACATTTTACGACCCCATTCGTTTCCATAACACACATTTCTACTATAACATCCAGCACATCTGTTGGACGGGCATATGTTCAATAATTTATCTTACATTGTCCACACCTGGGTGGTCCATTTCTTATTGGACCAGCTCCTTCAATGATACAGTCAGTTTTTATTCAGTTTGGTGCCTAATGAATACATTTCAATTTTAGTCAGTTAGCAGACGCTCTTATCCAGCGCGACTTACAGTTAGTGATTGCATACTGATCCACAGTGGGAATTGAACCCACAACCCTGGCGTTGCAAGCGCCATGCTCTACCAACTGAGCTACACGGGACTACACTGAGCTACACAGGACTACCCGGTTTCATTAGATATCAATGGATATGGCCACAGATTTTTATGAGTCACTCTTGTCTGTGAGTGTTGCAGACTACTGAGAGAGAGGGGATGAGAGAGAAAGGCGGAGGGAGAGATGCAGACGGAGGAGGAGAGCCGTAGGGCAGCACACTGATCTCTGAGGGACACGTTTAATTACTTTCACAGTGGGACAGAAGAGACAGAACAGAGAATGAGAGGAAGAGAAGAGGAGGAGAGAAAAAAGAGAAGGGGGAGACTGGAAGGAAGAGAGAGAGGTGTAAGAAAGAGAGGAAAAGGAGAGGAAGAGCGAGGGACATACAGTGAGGGAAAAAAGTATTTGATCCCCTGCTGATTTTGTACATTTGCCCACTGACAAAGACATGATCAGTCTGTAATTGTAATGGTAGGTTTATTTGAACAGTGAGAGACGGAATAAAAACCAAAAAATCCAGAAAAACGCATGTCAAAAATGCTATAAATTGATTTGCATTTTAATGAGGGAAATAAGTATTTGACCCCTCTGCAAAACATGACTTAGTACTTGGTGGCAAAACCCTTATTGGTCATCACAGAGGTCAGACGTTTCTTGTAGTTGGCCACCAGGTTTAAACACATCTCAGGAGGGATTTTGTTCCACTCCTCTCTGCAGATCTTCTCCAAGTCATTAAGGTTTCGAGGCTGACGTTTGGCAACTCGAACCTTCAGCTCCCTCCACAGATTTTCTATGGGGATTAAGGTCTGGAGACTGGCTAGGCCACTCCAGGACCTTAATGTGCTTCTTCTTGAGCCACTCCTTTGTTGCCTTGGCCGTGTGTTTTGGGTAATTGTCATGCTGGAATACCGATCCACAACCCATTTTCAATGCCCTGGCTGAGGGAAGGAGGTTCTCACCCAAGATTTGACGGTACATGGCCCCGTCCATCGTCCCTTTGATGCGGTGAAGTTGTCCTGTCCCCTTAGCAGAAAAACACCCCCAAAGCATAATGTTTCCACCTCCATGTTTGACTGTGGGGATGGTGTTCTTGGGGTCATAGGCAGCATTCCTCCTCCTCCAAACACGGCGAGTTGAGTTGATGCCAAAGAGCTCCATTTTGGTCTCATCTGACCACAACACTTTCACCCAGTTCTCCTCTGAGTCATTCAGATGTTCATTGGCAAACTTCAGACAGCCCTGTATATGTGCTTTCTTGAGCAGGGGGACCTTGCGGGTGCTCTTCCATCCTATCATCTCTTCCCTCTGCTCAATCCTTCTCCCTCCAATCTCCTGATTCTGCCTCCTCAACACTCCTCTCCTCCCTTTCTGCATCCTTTGACTCTCTATGTCCCCTATCCTCCCGGCCGGCTCGGTCCTCCCCTCCTGCTCCGTGGCTTGATGACTCTGCGAGCTCACAGAACAGGGCTCCGGGCAGCCGAGCGGAAATGGAGGAAAACTAGACTCCCTGCGGACCTGGCATCTTTTCACTCCCTCCTCTCTACATTTTCTTCATCTGTTTCTGCTGCTAAAGCCACTTTCTACCACTCTAAATTCCAAGCATCTGCCTTTAACCCTAGGAAGCTCTTTGCCACGTTCTCCTCCCTGCTGAATCCTCCTCCCCCTCCCCCCCATCCTCCCTCTCTGTGGATGACTTCGTCAACCATTTTGAAAAGAAGGTAATGAAATCCGATCCTCGTTTGTTAAGTCAAATGACACTGCTGGTCCTGCTCACACTGCCCTACCCTATGCTTTTACTTCTTTCTCCCCTCTCTCTCCAGATAAAATCTTGCGACTTGTGATGGCCGGCCGCCCAACAACCTGCCCACTTGACCCTATCCCCTCCTCTCTTCTCCAGACCATCTCCGGTGACCTTCTCCCTTACCTCACCTCGCTCATCAACTCATCCTTGACCGCTACGCTATGTCCCTTCCGTCTTCAAGAGAGCGAGATTTGCACCCCTTCTCAAAAAACCAACACTCGATCCCTCTGATGTCAACAACTACAGACCAGTATCCCTTCTTTCTTTTCTCTCCAAAACTCTGGAGCGTGCCGTCTTTAGCCAACTCTCTTGCTATCTCTCTCAGAATGACCTTCTTGATCCAAACCAGTCAGGTTTCAAGACTGGTCATTCAACTGAGACTGCTCTTCTCTGTGTCACGGAGGCTCTCCGCACTGCTAAAGCTAACTCTCTCTCCTCTGCTCTTGTTCTTCTAGACCTGTCTGCTGCCTTTGATACTGTGAACCATCAGATCCTCCTCTCCACCCTCTCCGAGCTGGGCATCTCCGGCGCGGCTCACTCTTGGATTGCGTCCTACCTGACCGGTCGCTCCTACCAAGTGGCGTGGCGAGAATCTGTCTCCGCACCACGTGCTCTCACCACTGGTGTCCCCCAGGGCTCAGTTCTAGGCCCTCTCCTATTCTCGCTGTACACCAAGTCACTTGGCTCTGTTATATCCTCACATGGCCTCTCCTATCATTGCTACGCAGACGACACACAACTAATCTTCTCCTTTCCCCCTTCTGATAACCAGGTGGCGAATCGCATCTCTGCATGTCTGGCAGACATATCAGTGTGGATGACGGATCACCACCTCAAGCTGAACCTCGGCAAGATGGAGCTGGTCTTCCTCCCGGGGAAGGACTGCCCATTCCATGATCTCGCCATCACGGTTGACAACTCTGTTGTGTCCTCCTCCCAGAGTGCGAAGAGCCTTGGCGTGACTCTGGACAATACCATGTCGTTCTCCGCTAACATCAAAGCGGTGACCCGATCCTGTAGGTTCATGCTCTACAAGATTCGGAGAGTACGACCCTGCCTTACACAGGAAGCGGCACAGGTCCTAATCCAGGCACTTGTCATCTCCCGTCTGGATTACTGCAACTCGCTGTTGGCTGGGCTCCCTGCCTGTGCCATTAAACCCCTACAACTCACCCAGAATGCCGCAGCCCGTCTGGTGTTCAACCTTCCCAAGTTCTCTCACGTCACCCCGCTCCTCCGCACACTCCACTGGCTTCCAGTTGAAGCTCGCATCTGCTACAAGACCATGGTGCTTGCCTACGGAGCTGTGAGGGGAACGGCACCTCCGTACCTTCAGGCTCTGATCAGTCCCTACACCCAAACGAGGGCATTGCGTTCATCCACCTCTGGCCTGCTGGCCCCCCTACCTCTGCGGAAGCACAGTTCCCGCTCAGCCCAGTCAAAACTGTTCGCTGCTCTGGCACCCCAATGGTGGAACAAGCTCCCTCACGACGCCAGGACAGCGGAGTCACTCACCACCTTCCGGAGACACTTGAAACCCCGCCTCTTTAAGGAATACCTGGGATAGGATAAAGTAATCTACCCCCCCCTTACCCCACCCCCCCCCCAAAAAAAATACAAAATAAAAGTAAATATTGTAAAGTGGTTATCCCACTGGCTATAAGGTGAATGCACCAATTTGTAAGTCGCTCTGGATAAGAGCTTCTGCTAAATGACGTAAATGTAAATGTAATTAGGAGTACTCCCTTTAAGAGTGTGCTCCTAATCTCAGCTCGTTACCTGTATAAAAGACACCTGGGAGCCAGAAATCTTTCTGATTGAGAGGGGGTCAAATACTTATTTCCCTCATTAAAATGCAAATCAATTTATAACATTTTTGACATGCGTTATTCTGGATTTTGTTGTTGTTATTCTGTCTCTCACTGTTAAAATAAACCTACCATTAAAATTATAGACTGATCATTTCTTTGTCAGTGGGCAAACTTACAAAATCAGCAGGGGATCAAATACTTTTTTCTCTCACTGTAGTTTTGTGCCAACAAAAAAAAGGAAAGTATTCATACCCCTTTGCCGTCCACATTTTGTTGTGTTACAGCCTGAATTCAGAATGGATTAAATATATGTTTTTTCTCACTGATCTACACACACCACTACATAATGACGAAGTGAAAACATGTTTTTAAAATGTTTGCTAATTTATTGAAAATGGAATACAGAAATAGCTCATTTACATAAGTATTCACACCCCTGAGTCAATACTTTGTAGAAGCAACTTTGGCAGCAATTACAGCTGTGAGCCTTTCTGGGTAAGTCTCTATGAGCTTTCCACACCTGGATTGTGCAACATTTGCCCATTATTCTTTTCAAAATGCTTCAAGATATGTCAAATTGGTTGTTGATCATTGCTAGACAACAATTTTCAGATCTTACCAGATCTTGTAACCCGGCCACTCAGGAACTGTCTTCTTGTGAAGCAACTCAAGTGTAGATTTGGCCTTGTGTTTTAGGTTATTGGCCTGCTGAAAGAGGAATTCATCTTCCAGTGTCTGGTGGAATGCAGACTAAATCCAGGTTTTCCTCTAGGATTTTCCCTGTGCTTAGTTCCATTACGTGTATTTATTCATCCTGAAAAACTCCCCAGTCCTCAAAGATTACAAGAATACCCATAACATGATGCAGCCAACACTATGTTTGAAAATATGGAGAGTGGCACTAATCAAAGTGTTGTATTGGATTTGTCCCAAACATAACACTTTACTTTAGTGCCTTGTTGCAAACGGGATGCATGTTTTGGAATATTTTTATCCTGTACAGGCTTCCTTCTTTTCACTCTGTCAATTAAGTTAGTATTATGGAGGAACTACAATGTTGTTGATCAACCCTCAGTTTTCTCCTATCACAGCCATTAAACTCTGGAACTGTTTTAAAGTCACCATTGGACTCATGGTGAAATCCCTGAGTGGTTTCTTTCCTCTCCGGCAACTGAGTTAGGAAGGATGTCTGTACAGTGCCTTGCAAAAGTATTCATCCCCCTTGGCGTTTTCCCTATTTTTTTACATTACAACCTGTAATTTAAATGGATTTTTATTTGGATTTCATGTAATGGACATACACAAAATAGTCCAAATCGTTGAAGTTAAATGAAAAAAAATTACTTGTTTCCAAGAATTCTACAAAAAAAATAGAGGAAAAGTGGTGCGTGCATATGTATTCACCCCCTTTGCTATGAAGCCCCTAAATAAGATCTGGTGCAACCAATTACCTTCAGAAGTCACATGATTAGTTAAATAAAGTCCACCTGTGTGCAATCTAAGTGTCACATGATCTGTCACATGATCTCAGTATATATACACCTGTTCTGAAAGGCCCCAGAGTCTGCAACACAACTAAGCAAGGGCCACCACTAAGCAAGCAGCACCATGAAGGCCAAGGAGCTCTCCAAACAGGTCAGGGACAAAGCTGTGGAGAAGTACAGATCAGGGTTGGGTTATAAAAAATATCTGAAACTTTGAACATCCCACGGAGCACCATTAAATCCATTATTAAAAAATGGAAAGAATATGGCACCACAACAAACCTGCCAAGAGAGGGCCGTCCACCAAAACTCATGGACCAGGCAAGGAGGCCAATTATCAGAGAGGCAACAAAGATACCAAAGATGTTTTATTTTATTTTATTTTTGTTTCACCTTTATTTAACCAGGTAAGCCAGTTGAGAACAAGTTCTCATTTACAACTGCGACCTGGCCAAGATAAAGCAAAGCAGTGTGATAAAAACAACAACACAGAGTTACATATGGGGTAAAACATAAAGTAAAAAATACAACAGAAAATATATATATAGTGTGTGCAAATGTAGCAAGTTATGGAGGTAAGACCATAAATAGGCCATAGTGCAAAATAATTACAATTAGTATTAACACTGGGATGATAGATGTGCAAGAGATGATGTGCAAATAGAGATACTGGGGTGCAAATGAGCAAAATAAATAACAATATGGGGATGAGGTAGTTGAGTGGGCTAATTCCAGAAGGGCTGTGTACAGGTGCAGTGATCGGTAAGGTGCTCTGACAACTGATGCTTAAATTTAGTGAGGGAGATAAGAGTCTCCAGCTTCAGAGATTTTTGCAGTTCGTTCCAGTCATTGGCAGCAGAGAACGGGAAGGAATGGCGGCCAAAGGAGGTGTTGGCTTTGGGGATTACCAGTGAGATATACAGTGAGGGAAAAAAGTATTTGATCCCCTGCTGATTTTGTATGTTTGCCCACTGACAAAGAAATGATCAGTCTATAATTTTAATGGTAGGTTTATTTGAACAGTGAGAGACAGAATAACAACAACAAAAATCCAGAAAAACGCATGTCAAACATTTTATAAATTGATTTGCATTTTAATGAGGGAAATAAGTATTTGACCCCCTCTCAATCAGAACGATTTCTCGGTCTCCCAGGTGTCTTTTATAGAGGTAACGAGCTGAGATTAGGAGCACACTCTTAAAGGGAGTGCTCCTAATCTCAGCTTGTTACCTCTATAAAAGATAGGTGTCCACAGAAGCAATCAGTCAATCAGATTCCAAACTCTCCACCATGGCCAAGACCAAAGAGCTCTCCAAGGATGTCAGGGACAAGATTGTAGACCTACACAAGGCTGGAATGGGCTACAAGACCATAGTCAAGCAGCTTGGTGAGAAGGTGACAACAGTTGGTGCGATTATTCGCAAATGGAAGAAACACAAAAGAACTGTCAATCTCCCTCGGCCTGGGGCTCCATGCAAGATCTCACCTCGTGGAGTTGCAATGATCATGAGAACGGTGAGGAATCAGCCCAGAACTACACGGGAGGATCTTGTCAATGATCTCAAGGCAGCTGGGACCATAGTCACCAAGAAAACAATTGGTAACACACTACGCCGTGAAGAACTGAAATCCTGCAGCACCCGCAAGGTCCCCCTGCTCAATAAAGCACATATACAGGCACGTCTGAAGTTTGCCAATGAACATCTGAATGATTCAGAGGAGAACTGGGTGAAAGTGTTGTGGTCAGATGAGACCAAAATGGAGCTCTTTGGCATCAACTCAACTCGCCGTGTTTGGAGGAGGAGGAATGCTGCCTATGACTCCAAGAACACCATCCCCACCGTCAAACATGGAGGTGGAAACATTATGCTAAGGGGTCAGGACAACTTCACTGCATCAAAGGGACGATGGACTGGGCCATGTACCGTCATATCTTGGGTGAGAACATCCTTCCCTCAGCCAGGGCATTGAAAATGGGTCGTGGATGGGTATTCCAGCATGGCAATGACCCAAAACACACGGCCAAGGCAACAAAGGAGTGGCTCAAGTAGAAACACATTAAGGTCCTGGAGTGGCCTAGCCAGTCTCTAGACCTTAATCCCATAGAAAATCTGTGGAGGGAGCTGAATGTTCGAGTTGCCAAACATCAGACTCGAAACCTCAATGACTTGGAGAAGATCTGCAAAGAGGAGTGGGACAAAATCCCTCCTGAGATGTGTGCAAACCTGGTGGCCAACTACAAGAAACGTCTGACCTCTGTGATTGCCAACAAGGGTTTTGCCACCAAGTACTAAGTCATGTTTTGCAGAGGGGTCAAATACTTATTTCCCTCATTCAAATGCAAATCAATTCATAACATTTTTGACATGCGTTTTTCTGGATTTTGTTGTTGTTATTCTGTCTCTCACTGTTCAAATAAACCTACCATTTAAAATTATAGACTGATCGTGTCTTTGTCAGTGGGAAAACGTACTAAATCAGCAGGGGATCAAATACTTTTTTCCCTCACTGTACCTGCTGGAGCGCATACTACGGGTGGGTGTTGTTATGGTAAGGCGGAGATTTGCCTAGCACTGATTTATAGATGGCCTGGAGCCAGTGGGTTTGGTGACGAATATGTAGTGAGGACCAGCCAACAAGAGCGTACAGGTCACAGTAGATAACCCTGAAGGAGCTGCAAAGCTCAACGGAGATTGGAGTATCTGTCCATAGGACCACTTTAAGCCGTACACTCCACAGTGCTGGGCTTTATGGAAGAGTGGCCAGCAAAAAGCCATTGCTTAAAGAAAAAAATAAGCAAACATGTTTGGTGTTCGTCAAAAGGCATGTGGGAGACTCCCCAAACATATTGAAGAAGGTACTATTTTTGGCCATCAAGGAAAACTCTATGTCTGGCCCAAACCCAACACCTCTCATCACCCCGAGAACACCATCCCCACAGTGAAGCATGGTGGTGGCAGCATCATGCTGTGGGGATGTTTTTCATTGGCAGGGACTGGGAAACTGGTCAGAATTGAAGGAATGATGGATGGCGCTAAATACAGGGAAATTCTTGAGGGAAACCTGTTTCAGTCTTCCAGAGATTTGAGACTTGGACAGAGGTTCACCTTCCAGCAGGACAATGACCCTTAGCGCTAAAGCAACACTCTAGTGGTTTAAGGGGAAACATTTAAATGTCTTGGTCAAAGCCCAGACCTCAATCCAATTGAGAATCTGTGGTATGACTTAAAGATTGCTGTATATCAGCGGAACCCATCCAACTTGAAGGAGCTGGAGCAGTTTTGCCTGGAAGAATGGGCAAAAATCCCAGTGGCTAGATGTACCAAGCTTATAGAGACATACCCCAAGAGACTTGCAGCTGTAATTGCTGCAAAAGGTGGCTCTACAAAGTATTGACTTTGGGGGGATGAATAGTTATGCACGCTTTTTTTCTGTTTTTTTTTGTCTTATTTCTTGTTTGTTTCACAATAAATCATATTTTGCATCTTCAAAGTGGTAGGCATGTTGTGTAAATCAAATTATACAAACCCCCCCAAAATATATTTTAATTCCAGGTTGTAAGGCAACAAAATAGGAAAAATGCCAGGGGGGTTGAATACTTTCGCAAGCCACTGTATCTTTGCAATGACTGGGTGTATTGATACACCATCCAAAGTGTAATTAATAACTTTACCATGCTCAAAGGGATATTCAATGTCTGTTTTTTCCCCCCCCATCTCCCAATAGGTGCCCTTCTTTGTGAGGTATTGGAAAACCTCCCTGGTCTTTGTGATCGAATCTGTATTTTAAATTCACTGCTCGACTGAGGCACCTTACAGAAAATTGTATGCGTTGGGTACAGAGATGAGGTAGTCATTCAAAAATCATGTTAAACACTATTATTGCACACAGAGACATATCAGCTTTTAATTTTATATATTTTAAAACACAATTCCACTTTGACATTAAGGGGTATTGTGTGTTGGCCAGTGACAAACAATCTACATTTAGTCAATTTTAAATTCAGGCTGTAACACAACAAAATGTGGAAAAAGTCAAGGGGTGTGAATACTTTCTGTATGTGTCCCAAAATAAGTATATATTTCCTGTACTTTCTTATATCTTCTAGATGTAGAACAGACACTTCAAAACCTTATTC